>NC_133433.1:20433170-20733170 GCF_011762505.2 Arvicanthis niloticus | reverse complement strand
GGGTGGCTATGCCTGATGTCCCAAAATAAGGTATTTGAGAAAGACAGCCAGTGTGATTTCTCACTTCCCATGCATCAAAAGAAATCACTTTCTGCCTACTCCCGCTTCACCCCTGCTCCTCCTATCTATGCCCCAAACTAACTTTACACTTCCCACAACACAAGTTAAACCATTTTCAGAGCTGGGCAATGGTAGTGCACGCCTTTAATCCCAGCACTTGGGAGGCAGAGGCAGGCGGATTTCTGAGTTCAAGGCCAGCCTGGTCTACAGAGTGAGTTCCAGGACAGCCAGGGCTATACAGAGAAACCCTGTCTCGAAAAAAAAAAAAAAAAAAAAAACAAAAACAAAACAAAACAAAAACAAAACAAAAAAAAAAAACAAAAAAAAAAAAACATTTTCAGAGACAGACAGCTTTGTGTGAATACGTGGCAGGTGCTCTTTCAAATAAAAGACCAATAAAACCAGGGACAGAACAGAATGCTCTCACGCATATGAGAGATTTAGCAGAACACTACGCCAAAGAGAGGAAAGGCAGCGAATAGGAGGTAGAACAGAAAAAAGCCAAGGAGATAAAATTCGCACTCTAATAAACCACCCTATGTAAATACTGCACTTACTCCTCTCTGTGATAGATATTAATTTTTCCCTTTGGAAAAAAAGAAAAGTAGCTAATTCAAAAAACGTATTAAGAGAACTTTCATGGAGTCAATGAAGTTAACAAAAACACATGTGTTCTGGACAAATACGCAATGGAATAGCTAAGGCATAGGCCCCATCCTTAATACACGCAAACTTCTAAGGCCTGAGTTAGAAGACGATGGGATCTGTCTCTGGTGAGAGGTGCTTTTCCCTACACATAGCTTAGTCACATCCTTGTATTTCCTGGAACCTGGCAAATATGGAACCACAGTGTTTGTCCAGTGCTTCATCTGGAGAACAGTAGCCAAAGCAGATTGGCCATTTCCCCTTGTACCATCTGTCTTAGTTAGGATTTCATTGCTGTGAAGAGACACCATGACCAGAGCAACTCTTACAATGGAAAACATATAATGGGGGGTGGTTTAGTCCATTATCATCATGGCAGGAAGCATGGCAGCTTTCAGGCAGTCATGGTGCTGGAGGAACTGACAGTTCTACATCTTGATCTGCAGGTAGCAGAAAGAGACTGCCTTCCACAGACATCCAGGAAACTGGACCCCACACTGACCAAACCTGAGCATAGGAGGCTTCACAATCCAGCTACACAGTGACACACTTCCTCCAACAAGACCACACCTACTTCAACAAGGCCACAGCACAAAATAGTGCCCCTCCTTATAGGCCAAACATTCAAACGCATGAGTCTATGGGGGTCAAACCTATTCAAACCACCACACCATGAAAGGAGTTCAGTGAAGACCCAGAGCAGAAGCATCACCTCTACCTCTCCATGGTACACAGAACCAGAACTATCTAGAAGAGCTGGCACTTCCCACCTCCCCTCCCTCCAAATGTCTTTACACTCAGTTATGCCTAGAGTTTCTAAAAACCCATAGCTTCTCCAAATAATAGTGAAGAGTACACCCTGAGTTCATTTGATCCATTCTTTGTGCTAGAGGTAAATGTCTAACTAGTTCAAGAACATTCAGAAGACCAGAGTAAGTATTCACTTCCATGATCATCACACAAATGTTGAAAACAAAAGATAGATACTGTCATCAAGATTTATGCTTCCCAGCAGATATGGGGAAGCCACAAAAGTTATGTGACTCACTAAAGTTCAGGGTTAATTGATATGTCTTAAGAACATAAGTCAGAGATTTCTGAAGATGGGCATTAAATACAACATTCAATCTTCTAAGGGCTGGAAGATTCTTCAGAATGTATTGTTGAACTACTTTGTACATGTTCTTATTGGCAGGTGGCTGTCTTTAAAAGATCCTTTTAATCTCAGCCAGGGCATGGCCACCCTTCAGGGTCCTACATTTGTCTTACAATTACAGGTTACAGTCCATCATACAGGGAAATTAAGGCAGCAGGGCTTGAGGAGTTGGTCACAGCCACAGTCAAGAGTAGAGAGAAATGAATCTATTATACCTGCTTGTTTATTTGCTCACATTTACACAGTTCAGGACCACCACTGCCCTTGCCTAGGGAATGATACTGTCCACAGTGTGCTGAATTAACTTACGTAAAGCATTCTTAAAGATCTTTAAAAGAAATTTCATATTTAGTAAGAGAAAATGGTTCTTTTTATTTTAAAAAAATTATATTTTTTTCTTTCTCACGTTTTTCTCCTCAACTTCTTAATTGCTGGAATATAAAATATGCACCACCATATCTGGCTTTGTAAGAAGTGACAGTGTCTTCAAATATCTACTCAGTACACAACAATAGTTCCACAATGTTTATCCCCAATTTTCATCTTTTGCAATTCCTAATATAGAGGGTAAAAAAAGGAAGACACTCAATTTCCAAGCTTCCCCCTCAGTTAAGAAAGTACTGAGATCACTACTAGTCATCTGGGTGAAGAGAAATACCTTGCAAGTATGGAAGACAAAAAAAAAAAAAAAAAAAAAACACTGGAGATGTCTCCAAACTTCTTATTAATAATAAATTATCCTGTCACCACCCCTAGTTCACCGCTTGTCAATCTTCCTGTCACTTGAAGCCAAAGGCATCCTATGAAAGTCTTCCTACTTGCTTTGAAGTTCCTAAAACAAATTCCATTCTACCAAGTATTAGCAACTATGGTAGATTTTTACTGAAAATCTAATGGGACTATGTAGAAGGTTACCTCACATAACATCCAGTAAAATTTAATAAAAACCCAAATTAAATGTTTCTCTCTAAAGCTCTAGTTTGGTCTTGTTTCCCTCCTGATATTTTTCCCTGAAATTCCCCATGTTTGCTGTCTTCAGTTTTCACTGATTTCTGCAGATTCACAACCTAGATCCTCTTCTTTGTCTCCAGCTCTTATCTCTATTGTTGGTTCACCCACCTTGATTGCTTCTACCCATTGCTCTACTGCCATGTCTTAATAAAGTCTGTTATAGGCTAGAAGACATATAGATAGTATTCTAGCTTCATTTCTGTTGCTATCATAAAAAGCAGCTTAGGGAAGAAAGAGTTTGTTTGTCTGACAGTGCCAGTGCTGCCACAGTAGCAAGCTCGGGAGTAGGCCTGGGAGAGTAAAGGAAGACACAGACTCGGGTTGTTCATTATAAGAGAATGCCGAAGCTTTTACTGAGCAGGTTCAACATATACACCAAACTGGGGAGGAAAAAACACGAACAGGAACTCAACTGGGGGGCAATGATTTGTATAGTGGAGAGTCCCTGCCCGGGACATCACACCTTCAACAGGATGTTTTGTTCTTAGAAAAACTGCAGAATGTCACTTGGCAGACAGCAGCACACAGAAAGTGTCAGCCAGGGCATGGCCGCCCATTGGGGTCCTACATTTGTCTTACAATTACAGGTTACAGTCCATCATACAGGGAAATTAAGGCAGCAGGGCTTGAGGAGTTGGTCACAACCACAGTCAAGAGTAGAGAGAAATGAATCTATCATACCTGCTTGTTTATTTGCTCACATTTACACAGTTCAGGACCACCACCACCCTTGCCTAGGGAATGATACTGTCCACAGTGTGCTGGATTAACTTCCGTAAAGCATTCCCCATAAGCAAGCTCACCAGACTACCCAATGTAAACAATCCCTCATTAAGGACCTTCTTCTCAGGTAACTTCTAGATCATGTCAAGTTGGCAAAGCTAATTGTCACAGAGAGTGTGGTGATTTAAGTAAGGATGCCCCTCCATGAGCCTATATACTTGAATACATGGGTCTACATATGCTTAGTCATCAGAGAATAGTACTACTTGAGAAAGATTAGGAGATGTGGCCTTGTTGGAGGAAGTGTGTCACTGGTGGTGGGCTTTGAGGTTTCAAAAGCCCACACTAGCCCCAGTGTTACTCTCTCTACCTGCAAATCAAGATGTAGCTCTCAGCTACGGTTCCAGTGCCATGAGTGCTGTCATGCTCTCATCATGCCCCTGCCATGAGGATAGTGGGCTAACCTCTGAAACTACAAGCAAGCCTACAATTAACTCTTTCTAACAGTTGATTTGGCCATGGTGTCTCTTATAAAACAGTGGCTAAGACAGGTGGTAAACAGCATTCTTTCTTAAAAATAATTTATTTCTTGCCACATTATATTCCCTTCTACTGCCAGAGTTTGATTCTCTAACTGGAAAAAAAAGAAGGGTGAGATAAACAAAGGTAAGCTTTCCTTCTCATTACTTAGCTTTGCACTGCTCTTTACACTTAGAAATAATAATTTCCTCCTCTAGCTATAGCATCTCTTTCTATAAGATAGGATAATTTTTAAAGCAGCTTGAATTCCCTGTCTCCCTTTCTTGTCTCTCATTTTTGTCTTGAACTGCAGGGTTAGGGCTGAAATCTTGTGATGCTGAGGGCCATGTGGGTGTCCATAGTCCAGGCTGCCGCCCAAAGCCTTGTCTGGTCTATGGTCCTACTGCAGCTTCGGGCTGTGTTTGTGCTCTGTGCTGTCACCAGAAACTGTGTGGAGGCCCAGAATCCATGTTTCTGCTGACCGCTGACCACAAAGAACAAGGAGCTGCTTTTGCTGTGATCTCTGTGACTATAAATGGACAGCTGAGAGGGGAGAGATGGGAGGCTTCTGTGACAACTTTCTATATCTACCCCAGCCCTACTACCCCCAAAAGAAAATAACAACCTAGACAGTAAGTCCTCAAAGAGAACTCTTCAAATGTGTGATGGGGGTACTATAGTGTAGTCTCCACAATTGATGACTTTAGGCAGGAGTGTGGGAGGGGGAGATCTCAGTTCTATTTAAGGAGAAGGCCACTGAGAGTTTGACCTGTGCTCCAGTGAGTATCTAGACAATACAAAGTGGATTTGGTTGGTTGGTTGGTTGGTTGGTTGGTTGGTTGGTTGGTTGATTGGGTTTATTCTTGTTTTTAATTTTACTTCTTGTGTAGGGAGTCAGAATGGTGGGAGTTGGACATGGAAGGACTAGGAAGTGAGTGTGATTGGGGTGCATGATGTGAAATTCCCAGAAAATCAATAAAAAAATATTATTATTGGGGGGGGAAGCTTTGGAAAGGGCAGTTAGTGAGTAATTTGCCATTGTAACAAGGAGTATGTAATTTAGAAGACCCCACCCTCTAGAAATTTCCATTCAGTGAACCTCTAGTAGAGCCTAGAACCTCTAACCTCTTTGTGTCCTTATTTGAAAAAATGGCCCACTTCCTCCGTCTGCTTCATTTAAGATCATCATCAGTTGATAACTTAGAGCAGTGACTTTTGACAGGTTTTTTTTCAATACTAGGTTTCTCCCTCACTTTTGCAAGCC
The DNA here is from genome assembly GCF_011762505.2 of Arvicanthis niloticus. Lineage (NCBI taxonomy): Eukaryota > Metazoa > Chordata > Mammalia > Rodentia > Muridae > Arvicanthis > Arvicanthis niloticus. The sequence continues at coordinate 20,727,792 of NC_133433.1, read as the reverse complement.
GCTTATAGCATTCTATTCTTGGATACCTGAGGGGATAATATTACCTGTGCACTGCTGATCAGAGGTCATATCACTTGCAGGCATAGGCCAGCTGAAAAAGCAGCAGTCTGAGTTTTCGCTCAAGCTCAGGGGTATCCCACTCCACATGACAGTGAGGTGTGAATGTGAGGCTGTCCTCTGAAGGGATTTAGTCAAATATTTGGATACAAATATAAGCTAAGAACCTAAAGCTTTCATCGAACTTTGTCCATTTTTGTTGCTATCAGATGGTGTCGACTAGCTATTGATAAGCTACGATAATTCACGAGAGTAATATTGAGTTCCGTTGATGGAGGAAAAAATCTTCTCATGCTTGTTTTTCTTCATAGGACATACCCTTGCATTCGCTCATCTTCACAAAGTTTCTTAGGCTACATACTTGGTGGTTCTCTATGACAATTCTGTTTTGAAGTGTCCACAGGCTCATGCGTGTAGATAATGCTAACTTGAGGGACTGTGGATGTTGTGGTTTAGTCTCATGACTGGTAGAGGAGAGCTACTGGTGATAGACTTTGAGGGTTATAACCCAGCCTTGCTCCCATCCAGAGAGCTCTGCTTCTTTTCTACTATGGTGATGTGACCCTCCACTTTAAGATGCTGCCATTACACACTGAGCTGCTCCAGCTCTCGTGCCTTTCCCACCACAGTGAGGTGCATCTGCTAAACTGTGAGCCAAGAGAAATCTTTCCTCCTGTAAGTTGTTTCTGTTTGGTGTTTGGTCATAGCAATGAGAGAAGTGGTATACATACCGGCCAGCTCCTGTGGTCAATAGAACTATTTCCCTGGATGAGACATGGCCACCTAGCTTGCCGTCACAGCAATAAAATAAGCAAACAATATAATGACATCAGATCTATGGCTCTTAATTGTCCCTTTTAGGTGGAAGAGGGAAAGGATCCATCAGATCCTCACCTGGGATTCCAGGCCTCACCCCTTCCTGCTCATGCCCCAAGCTGCATGTGGCCTTGGATGGTGCTATGTACATGCTAGAAAGTTGACTGAAGCTCCAGTGACTTTGCTTTTGTGAGTCATTGCACATGATGGGGTGAGGATTCTCAGTGGTGCACACACCTATGTGTTTTGGTGGTTAGTTTCCTATGCTCTTTAGGTACCCCTCTGTGCTCCTATAAGTACCCTCTGAAAAAGAAAGAAAGAAAGAAAGAAAGAAAGAAAGAAAGAAAGAAAGAAAGAAAGAAAGAAAGATCTTGCAGTACCAAGAAAACCATCTACATATGTTGCATGTAGCTTTTGCTACCCCACCTAAGCTCCAGGAACAGACCACACTACCAGCCCCCACACAGAGAATATTGGATCAATGGATAAAAAACACAGATATACACGGTTGTTCAATTTCAACTTGCCTTATTGGTACAACTACTGGGTGCCTCCAATCAACCTTGACTAGCATACCTTTCCCAGAACTCCCAGCTCAGCACTCTAAATCTGCACTCAATTTCAGTTACTCAGCCTGTGTCAGACCCAGCTCAGCATCCCTTACTTCCCATCTATAAAAGTGGCCTGTGGCTGCTCCATTAGAAATCTCACATGGCTTGTCATCTTTTGTCCCTCTGAAGCATGGCAAACTCTATCCCTCTCCCTTGTGTCTGCCAGCTTGCCTTTGGGGATCTGGAAGTCCTGCTTACTCCTTCCACCCAGCAATTGGCCCATGGTATCTTTACTGATAGATCAAGAACCAACTGGAGAACAGGACCTTAGCACCAGAACAACCCCTACATACATGAAATTAAATTCCCACTCTGACAGTATGATACTACTTCATTTAGATGTAAGTCCTTAGTGCAAGATATAACCCCATCTTAAAATGTCTTTAGACCATAGAAAAATGTATTGTTTTCAATCTCCCATTATTACCAAGAGATAAACCTGTTGTGTGGGGAGAGGGGAAACCACTACATTTCTACAAGAAACGCTGTGACAATAGGACTCAGGTATCAAAGGACCACTTCCAGCCAGGACTCACATAGATAGAAACCAATGCAAAGAAGGTAGCTGATCTACAATAGAAGAGGTAAAAACATAGCAAGATAGATGTCCCAATGAAAAAAGTTCTTGTTGTGCAAGCATAAAGACCCAATGTTCGGATCAGTAGAACATATGTAAAACCAGATGTAGTAATATGGATATATAATCTCAGCATGCCTATGGTGAAATTGAAAAGCTGAGACAAATGAGTGTGGCTTTTCTTTTTTTATTTATTTATTTATTTATTTTCTGATTCTGAGCATTAAATTTTTTTAATAAAAATGAGTGATGTACAGAAGCATGGGAAAGAGAGATGCAAGCTATATTTGAAAGACCTGGCACAGTGATTTTTCTTTTTCTTTATTTTTTTCTTTTTCTTTTCTTATTGGATATTTTCTTTATTTACATTTCAAATGTTATCACCTTTCCTAGTCCCCTCACAAACCCCCTATCCCATCCCCCCTCCCCAGCTTCTATGAAAGTGTTCTTCCACCCACCAACGCACCCACTCACACCTCCCTGTCCTCGAATTCCCCTACACTGGGGCATCAAGTTTTCACAGGACAAAAGGTCTTTCCTCGCATTGATGCTCCACAAGACCATCCTCTGCTACATATGCAGCTGGAGTCATGGGTCCTTCTATGTGTACTCCTTGGTTGGTGGTTTCATCCCTGGCAACTCTGGCGATTATGGTTGGTTGATATTATCGTTCTTCCTATGGGGTTACAAACTTTTTCAGCTCCTTCAGTCCTTTTTCTAACTCCTATATTGAGGACCCCATTGGGAACCCCATGCTCAGTCAAATGGTTGGCTATGAGCATCTGCCTCTGTATTTATCAGGCTCTGGCACAGCCTCCCAGGTTCCTATATCAAGTTCCTGTCAGTATGCACTTCCTGGCATCCAAAAAAGTATATGTGTTTTGTGACTGTATATGGAATGGTTCCTCAGGTGGGGCAGTCTCTGTATGACCATTCCTTCAGTCTCTGCTCCACACTTTGTCTCTGTATTTGCTCCCATGAGTATTTTGTTCCCTTTTCGATGAAGGACTGAAGCACCCCCTACTTTGGTCTTCCTTCTTCTTGAGCTTCGTGTGGTCTATAAATTGTATCCTGGGTTTTCCAAGCATTTGGGCTAATATCCAATTATCAGTGAGTGTATACCATGTGTGTTCTTTTGTGATTGGGTTACCTCACTCAGAATGATATTTTCTAATTCCATCCATTTGCCTAAGAATTTCATGAACTCATTGTTTTTAATAGCTGAGTAGTACTCCATTGTATAAGTGTACCACATTTTCTGTATCCATTCCTTTGTTGAAGGACATCTGGGTTCTTTCCAGCTTCTGGCTATTATATATAAGGCTGCTATGAACATACTGGAGCATGTGTCCTTTATATGTTAGAGAATCTTTTGAGTGGTATAGGTGGGTCCTCAGGTAATACTATGTCCAATTTTCTGAGGAACCACCAGACTGATTTCCAGAGTGGTTGCACCAGCTTACAATCCCACCAGCAATGGAGGCATGTTCCTATTTCTCCACATTCTTTCCAGCATCTACTGTCACATAAGTTTTTGATTATAGCCATTCTGACTGGTGTGAGGTGGAATCTTAGGGTTGTTTTGATTTGAATTTCCCTGATGACTAAAGATGATGAACATTTCTTTAGGTGCTTTTCAGCCATTCGGTATTCCTCAGTTGAGAATTTTTTTGTTTAACTCTGCACCCCATTTTTAATAAAATTATATGATTCTCTGGAGTCTAACTTCTTGAGCTCTGTGTATGTATTGGATATTAGCCCTCTATCAGATGTAAGATTGGTAAAGATCTTTTCCTAATCTGTTGGTTGCTGTTTTGTCATAGAGTTAGATAGAGCAATTCTCAAATTCATTTGGAATAACAAAAAACCCAGAATAGCAAAAACTATTCTCATCAATAAAAGGTCTTCTGGGGGAATCACCATCCCTGACCTCAAGCTGTATTACAGAGCAATAGTGATTAAAAACTGCATGGTATTGGTACAGAGACAGGCAGGTAGATCAATGGAATAGAATTGAAGACCCAGAAATGAACCCACACACCTATGGTCACTTGATGTTTGACAAAGGAGCCAAAACCATCCAGTGGAAAAAAGACAGCATCTTCAACAAATGGTGCTTGTTCAACTGGAGGTCAGCATGTAGAAGAATGCACATTGACCCATTCTTTTTTTTTCCCAAAATGCTTTATTTATCAATATTTGTATAAACACATATACTTATATACGTATACATATATAAACAATAATTAAACAATAAGATGTATTCAAAAGTATGGGGGTTGGGAAAAGTGGGAGGAGGGAGAAAAGGGGAAAATTATGCAAATGCAGTGTTCATATATGAAATTCTCAAAAAGGAATCCAGTTTTTTAAAATGTTCAACAGATTAACTAACATTTTACAATATGAAAATAAATATGACCTATAATTGTGTTAAAGGACATTTTAATTATTTTATTTTAATTATTTAATTGTTTATTTAATTATTTAATTAATTATTTAATTTAATAATTATTTTAATTATGTTAAAGGACATTTTAACAAACTTTGATGTTTAAAATGAGATCAATAAAGATTATTTTACCCAACATATTATCAAAAACCACAATAACGTTTTATAATTCAAAGTATTTCTGAGAACAAGAAAATAGATTGTCAGGAGCTAAGTCAGCAGAACCAGGGGAACACTGTGTGTGTGTGTGTGTGTGTGTGTGTGTGTGTGTGTGTGTGTGTGTGTGTTGTTTATTTTTTATCAAATCATAATTTTTACTTTTTAACATGGGGGTTATAAGCACAAAAATACAAGATGTGGGGAAGGGGATGACACAGGAGCATAGATGTTCAGGGGGAGTACAGATATCTTTCAGAACAGGGTATCAGCTGGGTGAAGGTTCAGGGGTCAGGTCACTATGACTCTGCCTATGATTCACTTGTCCTTATCTAATTTGGAACTATCTGCCAAAGGCTGCCTATTTACCAGGTCTATGACTACTCAGGCTGGTAGATTTCAACAAAAGCTGCCTGTTTACAATAGTTTATAGTCCTCTGTTTTAGTGTTTTTTCCATAGAGACCCAAGACTTTGTGTTAGCAGGCATGTAAGTCAGGCCTATTGCTGATTTTAGGCTTATGGCTAATTTTAGGCCTTCAGTATATAAGCAGGGCTGCTCCTGACGTCTCCTCCCTTCTCCAAGTATAGAAGGGCTATGGCGAGTCTAATCTTGCCAAGGCAGGGATAGAGGCCTGACCTCCAGTAATTAAAGGGGACCTTGTAATGGCTCCAGTCTTCCTGTCGTTGTTCAGTGAGGCATGAGGGCCATACCCGTCCCGATGTCTTTTTCCTGGAGAGGGGATACTTTTGACATCAACCCCTATGCAGTCAGGCTTGTCCCTCAGGGAACCCAGAAACATATTTTTAACTTTTTTTTTTATATTCCCTTGCAGTGCTTAGCCTCGCAGCCTTAGCAAGAATTCAGATCGCCAGACAGAGGGGGTTCTGGGTAGCCCCTCTCTGCTTGGTCTAGGGGTGGAAGTCCCCTCTTTTAGGTTTGGTGGAGATGGGATTTGGGAACACCCTGGATAGAATAACAACCTCATCTTGAGTCTCATGGTCCCCCATAGCTAACTTAATGTATCTGAATAGATTTTGCTATCAGATTATCTATCTTTTGTTTCACAAAGTTAGTCAGCCTATTTAAGGCCCAGGGACCAAAAGAAATAAGCAAAAATAACCCAATTAATGGTCCCAAGATGGAAGGGAGTAGGGTTGACAATCATGGAGAGGTTGAAAACCAATTCTTGTACCAGCTCTCATCTTTCTCTTTCTCTTTCTCTTTCTCTTTCTCTTTCTCTTTTTCTCTCTCTGTCTTCTCTCAAGACCTTCTCTGGCCTTTTTCATGCTCTCTTTAACCATCCCCCTGTCTTGTCTATGTAAAAGCAACATTCTTCTTTAAGGGCTGTACACAGTCTAGAGCTGTACACAGTCTTTTCAATTGTAAAAGAGTAAATCAAGTCTAATAAAGTCCTTCACAATTTTTGGAGATCACTTCAGACAATGAAACGAGGGATTTCTTCAGATTAGTAATGGCAATCTCTAGCTATTTGATGTCCTTGTCATTGGCCCATCGAAGGTCTGAGTAGTATAAGTCCAGAGGGCAGCATCAGGATTAGATCTTCCAACAGCAGACACGGTGGGTGATTCATTTTTACCTGGTATTGACCCATTCTTATCTCCTTGTACAAAGCTCAAGTCCAAGTAGATCAAGGACCTCCACATAAAACCAGATACACTGAAACTAATAGAAGAGAAAGTGGAGAAGAGTCTTGAACACATGGGCACAGGGAAAATTTTTTTGAACAGAACACCAATGGCTGATGCTCTAAGATCAAGAATTGACAAGTAGGACCTCATAAAATTGCAAAGCTTCTGTAAGGCAAAGGACACTGCCAATAGGACAAAATGGCAACCAACAGATTAGGAAAGATCTTTAATTATTTCTTAACTCTTGAAACTGTCTCCACTCCCAAGGTCAAGAGACTTTGTATACACAGAGCTTAAACGTTGAAAACAAGGCAGTTCCGTACTGAGCATCAGCATCCAGCTGCTGATGGCCAGTGGATGTCAGGCTGCTGGCCTCCTCCTTCCCTGGGCTTACAAAACCTGCTTCAGGATGGGAGTCTGGAATTTGGACTATTCCTTTGTCTTAAGATTGCAAATGCTGTGAAATTGAATCATATGAAGAGGAGGAGGGAGAAAGAAGAGGAAGAAGAGGAGGAAGAGGAAGACAAGGAAGATGAGGAAGAGGAAGGGGAAGAGGAGAAGGAGAATTGAGGATCTGCTTCCCAGAGCCATAGACCTTGTCTCATTGCAGCACCATGGCTGAGCTTGGATCGAAATGCCTTTTCATCCCCTGAGTTCTCAGCTTGATCGGGTGAAATATTTGCTGGCCTCATCTTAGCCCAGCCATCACTTTCAGCTCAATTTTGTTCAGGCATCATGGGCCAAGGAAAAGCTACAAGGATAAACCAGGCATCTGTTTATTCAAGTGATTTTTTTTCATTGCACTGTACTGTTTCCTAGCTCGCTTGTAGCAAGAGCAGTTTTGTCTAAAACTCTAGTAGCACCAGCTGCTTCAAAGTGTTTTGAACAGTAACCCAAAATTGTTCCTGTCTAAAGGAAATGCAACTACGAAAAATGGAGCAGAGACTGAAGGAAAGGCCACCCAGAGACCGCCCCACCTAAGAACCCATCCCATCTGGAGACACCAAACTATTGCTGATACCAAGAAGTGCTTGCTGACAGGAGCCTGGTGTCCCCTGAGAGGCTCTGCCAGCACCTGACTAATACAGATATAGATACTCACAGCCAACCATCGAACTGAGCCCAGGGACCCCCATGGGAGAGTTAGGGGAAGGAATGAAGAAGCTGAAGGGGATTGCAACCCTATAGGAAGAACAACAATATCAACTAACTGGACCCCCTAGAGTTCCCAGGAAATAACTCACCAACCAAAGAGTATATACAGAGGGATCTATGGCTCCAACTACATATGTAGCAGAGCACTGCCTTATCTGGCATCAATGGGAGGAGAGGCCCTTGTTCTTTCGAAGGCTTGATGCCTCATCATAGGGGGACTGTAGAGGGGTGAGATGGGATTGAGTGAGTGGATGGAGGAGTACCCTCATAGAGGCAAAGGGAAGTAGGGAGGGGATGAGGCATTAAGGAGGGGAAACCAGGGAGACTTCATTTGAAATGTAAATAAAATAAAATAACTGAGAAAAAAAGAAAAAAGAAAAGACCAGTCACCTGTCTGCTTGTTCAAGGAGGGTTCACTCCACCTGGATTCACTACATGCAAGCTGTTTTGGAGGAGATTGGTTGCTCAGCTGATTTGTTTGTGTGTATAATCATATGATCAGAAATCCCTAGGAAACTCACATCATATCTGTCTCAGTATGTACTGCCATGCTGTTTGCCCATCTCAGAAAGAAATACAGGAATTTGTTTTCCTGTTAACTAACAAGGGACTTGGAGTTTGTCATGATTTATCCCAAACCCAGAACAGAACTGGCTCACTTTGCTTAGACTCTGTCCCTTCTGTCCACAAGTTAAGCTTGCCAAGGCTGGCCCCCAACCCTTTCTTGAACCAGAACTACTTTCTGGAAGGTGCCAGAAATTATTAAGGCCTGCATAAAGCTAGATTGATCTTTGTCGACTTTGTCCTATTTTAACAAAACAGTTACGTAGTCACCTCCTTCAGAATGCAAACCCCACAAGAGCACTGACCACATCTCACTCGTCCGACTCCTTGTCTCTTAGCACCCAAGAGTCACACCCCAAACAGTTGAACCAAGTCACTTATCAGAGGTTGTTCCTCCAGGTCAGAGAGGATTAGGCTTCCTCTTGGTGAGTCAAAGAGACCACTAAGAACAACTTCTTGCTCCTATGCCAATCACTCCAGAATAATTTTTTAAGTTAATCATGGTCATAAATAACCTTTTTAAAAAAAGACAACCAAAACCTAACGATTGAGACATACCTTTGTACTCTTGCTGGCATCCTCCACTCTGATTAACTAGCATACTTATGGCCATGGTTGGGTCATTAATCCTTTATAGCTCTTGCTATAGGACCCTGCAGGACCCTGCTCACTCTGCAGCCTACTTATCTATGTAGAACAGAGACTAAGTTCTTTTAAGCTAAAAGACTATATAACCCCCTGTCCTCAGATGATCTGACTATGAGACTTGACTCATGCTGATGGACCAGTGAGGGATACCTTAGCACACCTGGTGCCATGATGGAAGTACCCTTCAGGCCATGGAACCCAGCACACAGGCAGCACTATCCGCTAAAACAAAAACAAAGACATAAACCATCGACGTCCATAGTTTTGGAAAACTCTCTAAATGTACTATGTGTGTGTCAATGTGCAATGCCTTGCTTGTTGGCTTTTATAGCTCTATTTCTGGATAGCTGTTCTTGCTAACTGAAATGTGTCAACCCAGGATGGCTTTGTTCTTAAAAGCTCAACCTAGGAAAGGTTTGAGCTAACACTGGAATCCCAAATACTGGGTGTAGTCACTTGCTAGCTAGTGAAGAGTTTCTACTGGCTTAAACCCATGCCTGAGTTGTCTTTTACTAGATACCCTACAGCACAGAGGGATCTTCAAGACCCACAACGTGCAGAACAACCTGTCCTCGCTGCATTTCCCAGGCAAGCAGCCTCCCCAAGGACAAAAGGCCCTTCTGCCAAAGTCTGATAAAGGACTATTCTGTTCCCTATTTTTGTTTGCCTTTAGTACTTGATCTCAAAATAGAAGAGATCTGGCAATACGATGTCCCCATGGTCCTGCTCCTCTTTAGAACAGCAGAATAACAGAGCAGGCTGTCCGATACGGATCTTTCTTTCTTCTCAACCCCGCAATGTCCTCCATTCCTTTACCCTGGCAGTCAACCTAGTGTTAAGTCTCACAACTCTGTTCTCAGGCAGAACTTGGTAGCAAGGTCTAAATCCATCTTGAAATCTGGCTAAAAAACTATTCCCACCCACCTAAATGCCCAGGCTGCTGTTTTATTTTATGTGTAAGTGAAAGGAAATTATCTCAACTTTTCTTCCTACTCTCCCTAAAGCAGTTTCTCACCTAGGTACTAAAGAGAAAGGGTTCTGCATAGGTTAATCTCCAAGCATCGCTTCATCTTTAAATGCTATGGTCTTGCCCTTTCTGAACACTCTGACAAGCCATTTATCTACATGCCCTTTACAAAGTCTCACACACAGGAAAGGCCTGATGAATGTTGGCAGAAATCACTATCCACCTCTGCCTAAGCCAGCTGCTACCCGTTTGCCATGAACTGAAACAGGAGTAGAGCCCTAACTGGCTGTATTTGTGTTACAGCATATAGACACAGCTGATTGGCTAGGAACAAATATAACCCTCTGAAACAAGACCAATCACATGGTCTGTCCAAGGGATTTGGAACCAGCATTTAAGGATTGATGAGATTCATATGTGTGACCTGAAGGAGTAGAGAGTCATATTCCATCATGTAAACAGAGAAGAGAAAGATGGGCTGCAGAGAAAACACATGTCTAGAACACATGGACAGACAGAAGTAGACCCTGTGAGAACCTCCTGTGTGCCTCTGGCCTCTGCACTTCAGAGCATCCTAGACAATATCCAACTGTCTGTATATGCCTGGGAATATGCTCTAGGGTCTCCTACAGGAGCTCTCAGCTGATGACTGATGATATGGCATGGACATACCCAGCCCTCTTTTCTCCCTGAGAAGAAGAATCCTGGAGTGTGTTTATTGATGAAGGAGAGACATATGGTGGCATGCGGTGTCTGGACTGGCAACCTGAGAAAGAGGAATACAAGGGGGGTTTTTTAGTCTTTGAAATCAGTGTGTGTATATTTCACACACATGACACCAAGTCCTGGGGCCTGGACCCAGTGGGAATGACTGTGTGAATTCAGGAACTTTTACTAGTCTGATCACATTATTGAACATCAGGGTAGTGGATGAGAGACTTTCCCTACAGCCACATGGAGCCCCTCAGCAGTAAGGCATCGCAGCCTGGTGGTGAGATCATGCATAGAAAAGCTGAACATGTGAGCAGCTTTGGTTCGTCATTAATTTTATATATATATATATATATATATATATATATATATATATATATATTATATTATATAATATATAATATTATATAATTATGTATAATATAATATTATATAATTATATATTATATAATATATATAATATATATTATATAATATATATATATATTAGAATATAGGCAACAGAAGAGCCGGTCTGTGTAGCTGAGGACAAACCTCAGTAGTCACCAACTGGAAAGCAGAGGGTATTTTCTGTTGGACTGCTGTCAGCCATCCTAAAAAAAGAGGAGGTGTATCCAAGATGTTTTAGCCCTCTTGGACCCTGCAAGACCACAGCACAGCAATCTTGAACTTAAAGATCTTGGAGGGGTGCTTGAGAAAACTCAAAATAACACGAATTGTAACCGCAAAACTGATAGTCCCTCAGCAGTGAGTCCAGGAGAATTTAACCCTTTGCAGTCCTGTGACAGAATGGAAAGCTTATTCCCATAGGATATGAAATCTGGGTACAGTGAACAAGCAGCTACCACCGTGTGTTTAATGGCTGCTAAGTTTACAATTTGTTTAATCCACTTGCATTCCTAGTTTGAGCATGTAAGCACTGAGCTAGACTCCAATATCAAGGAGAGCAAGTCTGGACTACCTAGCTAAAACTCTAGATTTGCAGAGGTAAAACTAAAGACACAATTTTATAATGAATATATTCATTATTCATATCAATATCAGGCCATATTCATTATATATGATAATATATGTCATGCAATAAAGGTAATAAATATAGATAATAAATATGGAATTTAAAGATAATAAATATCATGGAATAACACTATGTGGGCAATAATATCTATTGTCTTAAGTGAGAAAAAGCCATCATTATCATAACACAGTGAACACAAGGAAGGAAGATTAAGAAAGGGCTGAAACCCCAATTAAAGGCACTCTGCCCTTGAGGGCTAGAGTGAGTCTCCCAGAAACTGATGGACTTGATTGATGAGTCAGCCTCTAGAGAAGGAAACAAGTAGCCAGGGTGGTGACCAGTGAGAGGAAATGAAGAGGCAGCCAGGAAGGCACACAGTCAGTCTACAAGGGTAGCTTGCTTACAAAGCTGTGTCATACCGAAGAAGGCTTAGTTATGCGTGTATGACATGCATTTGGGGTGACTCAGCTCTGCAACTGCCCCTGCTACCTGGCATTCTGATTCTCCCTCTTTATCCATCCACTCTGCAGCAAGTTCTACACTTGGTGCTCAGTTCACACAACACTCAAAGAAGTGGAAGTACTCTCGAAAGAACTGCATTATGATAGAGGGGCTAGTTAGACACAAACATGAGAAGTCATAGTAGCCACACTGATGGCAAAATAAGATCAATACAGAGTTCTCATTTCACACACACACACATACACACACATACATACACACACACATATACACACACATACATATACATACACATACACACACATACATACACACACATATACACACACATACATACACACACATACACACATACACACATATACACACACATACACACACATACACACACATACACACACATACATATACATACACATACACACACATACATACACACACATATACACACACATACATACACACACATACACACATACACACATATACACACACATACACACACATACACACACATACACACACACATATACATACACACACATACACACATATACACACACATACACACACATACACACACATATACATACACACACATACACACATATACACACACATACACACACACATGCACACGCACGCACACACACACACACACACTGAGCCAACTCTGTTCAGGTGACCAGGGCTCCTGTGTTTCCCCTGTCCTTTTCTCATGCTGTTCTTTGTGTTTCCTCCCACTCTGCACTCTCCATCGGCCAATCACCTCCTGTCTTACCATCTTCCTGTTTGCACATTCCCCCTCCTTTGCTCCACCATTAGGTATAGGACAGTCTCCTGTTACAATGTTTGTCATACTCTGAAAGATCCCACACATCTTCCTTCCCCACTAAGCATATGGAAATAGCTCACTCATTTATTTATGGCACTCCTCAAGTTATGCATTCAACAAAGTACTGAAAATTTTTGAATAAATAAATGAGCTGGAAAATATATGAAATGCAATGGCAAATGGAAATCTGGCTTTTAGGGAAAACAGTCAAGAAGGTGAAAGCATAGTGTTTATAACTCTGAGCACAGTTAGACAAACATGGCTATGGCACTTGGTAAGATTTTGCTGACCCTTGAGAACAGGTGGCATTGAACATTGCAAAGTTCAGTCTCGGGACTTTCTGTGTAAGGCAGGTTAGAAGAGCAAAAGCCTGGGCGACAGAATCGTGAAGGGCCATGTGACTGAGATTAGCCCCTGTCAATGACACAGCACAGAAGAACTGGCATTTACCATGTGCTACTCTTGGAATGTTTATATTAGCCCAGGCTCACATTGAAATTTAATCACCATTCTAAGTGTTGAGAAGTGGGACCCATAAGAAGTGATTGGGCCATGAGGGCTCCATCGCCATGGAGGGACTAATAATCAACACAGTATGGAATTTGCTATTAAAGAACACATCATGTCTCTCTCCTTTTCTTACCTCTCTCATTCCTTACATCTTTCTGGCATGTTACTTTCTCTCATATTGCCATGCAGCAAGAAGGCCCTTGCCAGATGCTGGTACCATGATCACAGACCTCAGCACCCACAGAACTGTGGGAAAATAAACTCCACAGCCCATGATAGGTAAGCTGTCAGACCCAGTCACCACGTTAAAGAGCCAAGAATTCAAGATATTTCTGAAGAACACAAACCAAACATCTTTTACCAAAGTAAGATTATTATAAATCAAAATGTCAAGCTAGCAAGCAAACAGAATAAAATTCAGATTAACCAACATATTCCATAGTACGGATGGAGGACTGAGTGTCCCAGACCTTGTTCCATGTCTATCAAAGTACTGACCAAGGGGACTTGCAGGTTAGAACTCAATAAAAGAGCCAAAGTCTTACCTGTTTCTCAGCCAGACCATGCCACCTCAGCAATTCCTGTCTAAGGACCTGAGGAAATCAACAGACCTACACACAGGGCCCAGTTCAGTGATGCTCACCTTTATGTCTTGTATGATAGAGAAAAGATGTAACCAAAAATGGGCTTTAAGAAGAGATAAAGTAACTTGCATTACTTTGAGGAGCTTCTCCATAACTGTTAAGATTCTAGTTAATGGAATGTTTAATTACTTGGGGACCCTTTTAATGAAATATTGAGCGAAAGGGACAGATCCCAAAATAGAATGTGTCACTCGGTGTCTCCATATTACAGCACAGTAACTGAAACTCATTCTGAGTTTAATGGTTACTCTGTCATTTAATTCTCTGTGTAAACTCAGATGAGGGGTTAAACTCTCTGACTTGACTCCTTCATCAGCAAAACTGGATTTAAAATAGTTCTCACTTCATAGAAGAATGTCAGAGTGTGTCATTATGAAAAGGGGAGAGAATGCAGGATAGCAACTGTTACTACTAATGACCTTGTAATGAAAGAAATATGTGTGGGTATATGTATGTTTACTATACATTTATTCTAAAGCTTGTTTAGAAGATTGGGTGTATATTCTGATGCAGAAAGGGGAGGAAAACCAGGTAGAAAGGAGACTTGAAAGATTAACAACACCAAAAAAAAATAGTTAAGAGGATTATCACAACATAATTATGGATAATTTACTTTTATCTGTGTACGTTTTTCTAATCTTTTGGGTGTTTTTTTCATGCATATATATTGGTTTAGTGACTAAATTTGGTCTATCTATAGATTCTATACTCTAAACTATGTGAGAGAATGTCACGTGGAGGCTGAGATTAAAGTATCAGCCTTGTTATTAGTAAAGCTATATTTATATAACATGTATGTGTCTGTGTACATATACAATAGGCTTTCTACAGAACTGAGCTTGTGCCAAAATCTCAGGCTCCCTAGGGGACCATAAGCAGATGAAGATGCTACTTCAAAGAGTTCACAGAAAGCTACCCTAGCCTCTCTGCTCCACCACTTCTCTGAAGTTCTCCAACCTGAAGGAGTTGTGAAGGAGAAAGAGACCATCAGTATCCCTCCAGCTCATCTCTCTTCATTCAGTAATGTGAAACCTTAGGGAAAGTCCCACGCCCCTACCAAGCACAGGGATCAGAACGCATTGTGGAAAGTCCACACTGTCCAAAGGGGGAGTCAGGAGAGTCATGTGAGATCATGAGCCCTCCTGAGAGGTATTGTGCGGGCCTTTTTAACAAATCCCAGCACCTAAGGTTCTCTTCTTCACATCTCAGAAAGTGGAAGATGGGAGGGAGAGTAAAAAGAGAGGTCTTAGAGCCAAGCTGGCCTTTTGAGCCCTAAGACTTTTGGATCAATCACATTACGCCAATCTGCAATATTTACAGTGCCCAGGTGCATTTCACCTGATCAAAATATAAATGCCCTTTCACATGCACAGGTACACATGACCTTCTATTTAGCCTTTCAGTCACAAGGGGGGAAATACATTTATTTTCTCAGAAATATAATGTGTAAGCCCCTGGAGCACTCCAGGGAACAACATCTGGAATTCATCACCAAGGTTATGTTGTGCAAAGGGCAACCACAGAGAGACAGGATAAGCTTCAAAGCTTACACAAGGTAGGGCAGGTTACAAGCACATTGCCAGTTTTATTTTGTTCCTAGACAACTAGCTAGCATTTACTAACACTACTAAGATTAGCAAATCTATTTTTAAAAAACATATTGAAAAAGCTCAGGAGAGATGTACATGCCTCTCATCCTGGAACTGTGGCTGAGTCAGAAGACCGAGAGTTTCAGATCAGCCTGGATTACTCAGTGACTTTGAAAACAACCTAAACTATGTAGTAAGAAAGTTGATCTAGACAGACAGACAGACAGACAGACAGACAGACAGACAATAGAAGCAAAAATCTGGGGACATTTAAAACTCTTGAGAAAAATCTAAGTAATTCCTAATATATGGTTTTTAAAAATATTTAAAGGGCATGTGGGTATATCAACGGCTTCTCCATACCTAAATCTGAATCTTAACACTATATAATAACTATGTAATAAAATCAGTATTACATAACAACTATACCATCTCCTCAGAACAACTCAGCTTGTCTGTCTTACTGAAGTTCACTGCACTCAGAAATGCTGCAATCCTGGTGACCTGTGCATCCTGAGTCCTCCAGACATTGCTCCATCCCATGCCACTGTACCTGGAGAGAGATGTGTAGCCCAGCTGAGCACTGAAGTTGTTTGAACAGCCAGGAACACACCTACCTGCACACTACTTATAACGGAAAAATGTATCTCCACTGGGAGGAGCCCAGGGCATTAATAGGACATAGGAAGACTGGAAAGGCCAAAAATAGGACCATCAAGGCTATAAATCCTGGAAATTAGTCAATCCTAGCCCAGATTTTATTTCAGTCATCATTACTGAATACTACATTTTATTAATTATTTTAGAATTTCATATATGAAAATAATGCAGTTTTATCATATTTACCTCCCCACTCTTTCTCCTAACTCCTTCCAAATCCACCCATTCCCAAAAAGAAAAAACTACTGAGTCTAATCTGCACTGCCCGTATAGACGTGATTGTAGGGTCATCTCCTAGAGAATGGTGGACCTGTCGGGAAGCACATATTTAAAAGGCAACTGACTCCTTCCCCTGGCAGCCATCAACCGTCAACAGCTGCTCATCTACGGGTGGGAGCTCATGAGTCCTTCCCCTCTCCATGCTAAATAGAAGCTAACTGGCTTGATCCTGTGAGGGTCCTGTGCAGACATCTACGGCTGCTTTGAGTTCATGAGTGCACTTGTCCTATCTTGTCCAGAAGACACTACTTCACCATAGTCCTTCTAAATTTCCGGCTTTTACAATCTTTCTGCCCCTTATTTCTCAGTGATTCCCGAGCCTATTGGGAAAGGGGATGATATCTGTGTTTCATTTATGGTAGAGCAAGCCAGAGATACTTAGTCTCTGCACTTGGGCCAGTTGTGACTTTCTGTATTAACTGTTGTCCACTGCAGACATGCTTCTCTAATGAAGACTGGGAGCTTCATTAATCTATGAGTACAGAGATATGTATTTAGAAGGTAGTTTGATACTGAGGCCACGTATCAAAATAATGACTGTAGGTTCACCTCTGGGAACTATAAACTCCCCTTCCATGGGGGCTTCACTAGATTTACAGTGCAAGGTATGTGTTTCCTTCTGTGGAGCAGACTTTATATTCAATCAGAAAACAATCGATTACCCACTATTATTACAATTATAGTTATTTATACATTACATATTATGTTATATGTTAAATTATAATTATATATTATACAATATATATTATAAATTGTACATTGTATATTATACATTATATATTACATATTGTACATTATACATTGTATATTATATATCATTACAATTATAATAACCATGGGCACACCTTGTCATGTCAGTCATTGTTGTAGCTCACGGGCTCATAGCTGGGTAAGAATATTGATAACTCTTCCTCCCCAGAAGGCTACATACTATCCATCCAGTAGTATAAAAGCCAACCAGCATGAAGCATGCTTCCTTGTCAGTGCCAGATTTCTCCATATCCTATAACCAGTGTGTGGAGTCTTCAGCAACAAGCTCTTACCACCAGAAAACATGGGTTTACCATACATTCTGGTTCCAACCCTGATTATTTAAAGCAAGATTGCCTTGTCTCCAAATCTTACTCTTATTTTTCAGGTGATATCAATGATAATAATAATATTTAGCTTATTTTTGGAGGACACAAATATTTAATTATCTAAATTATTGAGAATGGAGCCAGAGACTTAATAGACCTTAATAATAAATGTTTCCTTCTTATCATGCCTTTGATAGTATACTCCAGGCCATTATTGTCCAAATTCTCATCATCACATTTTAGTAGCAACCCTCGGAGGACAGATAATATGGGTGCAAATTATTTCACTGTCTTTAGCCTAAGAAATCAAAAGGTTTTGAATATCAACTGCAGACTCCCAAAATTTTAGATTCTAGAAATAGTCTAAACTGACTGCTTTTCCAACTTTCCTTTTAGACATAGAACCTGCCCTTCAAACAAAAACTGTCTATGGAAGTCCTATATAAAATATATGTAACTGAGCTGCCATAGTGACTGTGGTAAAGAGGAAAGGCCAAACATTGTCTGCTTCACTATTCCCACCCATGAAGTACAGACACAAGATCTCCTGAGTCACCAAGTAATGTGGTTGGATATCTAATTGTCTACTATATTGTTCTTATTTGGCATTTAAAGAACTGGAGCCTAGAAAAGCCAAGTCACTACTTTAGTGATATTCAGATATGAGTAGCAGACTCAAGTCGAGTCACTTTTTAAGTGATGATGACAATCACCCCCCAGTGATGCCACAAATGAGAGTAGGAAAGAAACCACCTGCACTGTTCTACCACTGTGCCAGCTAGTGCCATCTTCTCATCATTTTCTAGTACCCACCACCCTCATTTTAACCTTTAAGTGGGACATATTTCTCATCCACCACTAGCCTAGTACTGTGGTACTGTGAAATGTAGCCTGGTCTCCAGTTGAGCTAAGTCTAGAAGCCCCAGAAACCCTGAAGAGACAGTAGGAGCTTCACCAGCTCCTGGACACCAGGCCCTTGTCACTGGCTGCAGTTTCCCATAGATTGGTGGCCATCTGTCATGAAAGGACAACACCCCAAACCCCTCCACATTTAGATGAGGAAAAGAAAAAAGGTTCTTAGAGGCCTGGAGGACTGAGCCAATAAGCTTTTCTTGTCAGACACTTCTCCCTGCAAAAGTTATTTAATCTCAGATCTACCCTGAAAACTGAGGTATGGTTTTACACCATTGCAATAAATTATTTGGAACCAGACTGTCTCTTTTCGTCCACCAGGGGAGCTATGGAGAAGGCCTTTGCCTACTGAGCCACTGTCTAATCTCCTGTAAAGAGATCTCTCTGCACTCCCAGCCACGACAGCCACCAAGCCTGCAGCCATCAAGCCAATGACTCTCCCTGTGAGACCAGCCAGAATGCTCCCCTCCCCCAACCCCAGGCTACATCACTTCCAGTGGTGCGGGAACTCCACAGCCCTAGCCTCTTTGCACGCCTAGGGACTCCCAAGCCAACTGCGCCTCAGACTGAGAGGACCTGAGACTTCTCTACACAAGGCACCTGGCCCCACCAGCAGCGTGGGGTAAATGCAGTCAAACTTCCTGCATCCCGCCTTCCCAAGCGGCAGTGCCCTGTGGTGGAGCAGACGTGGAAACCAAAACCCTACATAGTACCCCACTCCAAACGCATTTCCCACGGTCTCCATCTTCCACAACCTTTGTGTCTCTTCTCTCTCAAAGCTTAGTTGCCCTCTCTCTTGGTCATTCACTGTTTAGGGTAGCCCAAGATGCTGTCCAAAGAACCCACAAATATGTATCTGGAACACTTATCTATTACCTAAGTCGTTTTTATAAATACACTTAACAAGAGTCTCCTAGAAATTTAAATAAATAAATAAATCTAAGAGAAATTTTGAGTTGGTCTTTAGGAAGTTCTAGATTAGTTCTTTCCGATCATACCAGACCCTGGCCATACTAGGAACACTCCACAAGCCAAATGTCAGTCATTTTGCCCATTTCTTTGATTCCAACCAACTCAGCCTGGATGGTGGGGTGCTTACAAAGCCCAAATAATGGAAACATTAGTGACAATTGTCAGCTTTCTTCAGAAGTGGGGCTTCTCATAAGTTACAGAGAGACAGCCTTAAACCCATATGCATGCAGGGAATACTAATTGGACACAGTAGCCTTGCATATGTGTGTGTGCATATATGTGCAAATATGTACATATATATGTGCATATATATACATATATAATATGTTATATATAATATATATTATACATATATACTATATAATATATTATATATAATATATGACATATATTATATACGTGTATATATGTACACCATGTGGAAAAGGACATGGAGATGAGAAATAATGGAAGCAACACAGAAGGAGTAGAATGAAAGAGGTAGGACTGGATCCATGGATCCATTTAAAAAAAAAAAAAAAATGAAGCTGTGTATAAAAGGAAAAAATAGTTCCCTCCTAAGCTCGAAACTAGTACAAAGAGGCATATATTTCAGAGGAATTCTATTCGAAAAAAAGACCCAGAGACAAAAAATACAGCCCACCCAATTCACCTCACCGAAGACATCCAACTGAACCTTGATTAAATCCCGGGTTAAGTTGGAAATATTTGTTCTGCTTAAATCATGTCTCCTGATACTCGTGGTGATTCTTACCATCCTGAGGCTCATGGACTTGGTCTGTGATAAACAGCTGCTCCCTCTGAACATGCCACAGCTCCAGAATGCCCATGCTGAGGATGTGACTGGTTCACCTCCTCCACATGCTCTCTAATTCTTGCCAATAAAGGTGGAAGAAAGATAGGTAGTATGCTATAGCTGCCATAAGGATTGGCAGGGAAAGGGCACAATTAACAATTCGAGAAAGCAATCTAAAAGATATTTCAAATTTGCTGACATATCTAAGAGGGAGCAGTTGGGTATCAAGTGCTCACTACCCACTGAATAAACTACCCAACCTTGAACATAGTTGTCACCTATTCCTTCGAGACTTGTCGAAGTATTATTTTTCACACCAATAATAAAATGGTGTAAAAGTTAAAAATTAAACAAATACTGTAAGTTCTTGAACTTGTCTTATCTAAATCTATATGATCTGGAAATATTTAGCAAGGGAATCTGTAATGCAAAACAGATATAGGGAGAGTCCCAAGGAAGGCCCTGGGGAAATGCCGAACTATTAATTACATGTTAAACAAAAAGTCTCAAGCAGCACTTGCCTATGGGGTGAAGAACAAAGACAGATGTATTTAGATTGGGGGGAGAAGAATTTTTCTCAGATTGAACAGGGCTGGAGGCTGGAAAGATATCTCTGCAGTTAAAGAGTGCCTACTGCTCTTGCAAAGAACAAGAACGTGGTTCCCAGCACCCACATCAGACAGCTCACAACCACCTGTAACTCTAGTTCCAAGGGGTCTGAGACAGTCCCTTTAGGCTTCTACTGGAACCTGCACTCACATGCACAGATCTACATACATACAGACACAGACACATACACACATGCACACATGCACACACAGTGATTTAAATTAATATAAAACTTAAAAGAAGAAGAGAGGAGGAGGAAGAGAAGGAAAGAGGCTGGGAATGTAATCCCCAGAGCAATCGCTAGTACACAGAGCCCTGGGGTTGGTCCTAGCGATGCAAAGATAAATTAAAAGAAGATTTTTAAGTTTACTGTGATCAAGAAGCCAAACTAAATTTAAATGAAGATTATTTAACAAAACTTCCAAATTGAAAATATGTCTGTAAGACTCATTTCCTGATAACCTGTGCAGAAGCACTCTCCCCACATGAGATCCACGCTATCACTCAAAACACCTCTATCATAAATATAAAGGTGAAAATAAAAATAAGACACCATCCACATTCAAAAATAGCTAGCACATAGTGATGTGTGGGCGGCAGATCACACTGGGGAATTACGGCCACAGAGTCTGTTACTATGTCATATGTGGTCTCTGAGATGCTCAAATGAGATGCTATGTAACAGCTAAGCAATGCTGATCACAAGGGTTGATTTGTTCCGGAATGCAGAATGCTGTGACCTGCACACAGAGGGCACAGTTTGACTCGTTTTGCAAGTGGATCATCAAAAGCTCTCAGCCTCCTACATAAAATCTACCACCTTGCCTGCACCACCCCAGCTCAGCTCTGCATCTTTCCAAAAGCCATAACCACCCTCAGTGACACATCCCTGCACACCACAGAGGCCCTGAAACAGCTAGCACACTACACCGGGCCTGTAAAGCCTGTTTTTAAATTTGTTTGTGTTTTATTTATGTGCTAAATTCCCTTACCTCCTCTCTCTGGAGCTATTAAGTGCTCCTTTTTGAAGCCAGTGCAATCTTGTTTTTCCTTTGGCTTTTGACATCCAACTCTGGGTCACTGCCCACCAGGCTTGGGAAGAGCCAGCTGGCTCTTGGATACCTGCTTGGCAGAAGTCACTGACCCTTTTATTCCATGCTACCTGGCTGCTTCCTGCCACAAGGAGGGTTTCCCAGAGCGGATGGGAGGCATTTCACACAGGATGAGCAATTATTTGTGTTATATTTTGCCACCAAGTCTTTACTGCTCTCCCAGGAAGACCTGATAGAGCTCTTCTAAACAGGCAGGAAGGATGTGAACCTGGGAGAATTTGTAGTCAGTTACTTCATAAGGCTATGATTGTGCCATTGATAAATTTTATTTCGCAAGGGTGTGGAGGGGGTGTTTAGGGTTGCACTCAGAGTCCTTATGGAAGGTACTCCACCACTGAGTTACCTCCCCAGGCTACACAGTCTTTTTAAATAATCATTTTTCTAAAAGGTACATTTGCTTAATATTGGTACTAGTCCATAGCTAAATATGAGTAATAAAACAATAATCCATTGGTGTAGTGTATGAAATATTACTGAAAATAGTCTTCAGACAGTTATTTCAGACAGTTGTTATGCAGAGGCTGTGGGAACACAGGTAAAAAAAAATTGTTTTTCTATCAGGATTGTTTTTTTAAAAAAACTCAATCCTATCTTGAATCCTAATTAAAATAGTACAATCACAGAAATTACATAAAATGTTATTAGGTAATCACACACAGATAGATAGATAGATAGATAGATAGATAGATAGATAGATAGATAGATAGATAGAACACTTTAACCTCAGAAGAGAAAATGGCTCTGTTACAGAAGCCCAACTTATAATAAGCATCTCAGCAAACTGGGAAAACTTCCCACAGTCTACAGATGTAACTTCCACCTAGATGTTTCCCCAAACATCACAGAGAATAAGACACAATGAGATCAGTTCTTAATGTAAAAGTCGGGTCACTTTGTTTATATAAAGCCTTCCAATTTATGACAACAAGATGATGCTGAAGTGAGTATAGGCATATCTTTGCACAGCATATAAATGAATTATAATAGAAATACTAGCTAGATTATTCAGATATGTAAATAAATAAAGCACATAAGCAAAAACGAAATTTAAATGTTTTTTATTTTAAGCATAAACATATAGAAGTTAAAAGACTTGTAATAAAGAAAATCTAAGTAGGAGTCAAGGGCATGTAAGTACATATGCTTAGAAAGTGACAGGCAATGATGGAAAAGAATATGAGTAAAGCATGTGAGTTTAAAGGTATAAATATGAAACAACATATAAATGTTTGAAACAATTTATTCTGGAGCCGGAGAGATGGCTGAGCAGTTAAGAGCACAGTCACCCTTGCAGAAGACCCAGGTTTGCTTCCCGGCATCACAGGGTGACCCCAGTTCCAGGGATTCTGAGGTCCTCTTCTGGCTTCTGCTGGCACTAGGCAAAACACAGTACACAGAAATACATGCATAAAATGAGGAAAGAAAGCATTTTAAAAATTAATTCTTCCACGTTTAGTCCTAGTGTTTAGATTCAGTATTTGCATGTTCTGTGAAAAGTGTTTCAGTTCCTTAGTAAAGTCAGGAGGCCTGAGGCTGCTGCAGAGGCTTGCCCTGCAAGCCGTAACTGTAAAGACACAGCTAGTTCAAATGGAGTAACTAGGGAAAGTTAGTCTGTTTTTTCTTGTAAATGGCTCCTTCTAATCCCACAACCATTTTATTTATTTTGGTTGGTTGGTTGGCTGGCTGGCTGGCTGGTTAGTTGGTTGGTTGGTTGGTTGATTGGTTGGTTGGTTGGCTGGCTGGTTGGCTGGTTGGCTGGCTGGTTGGTTGGTTGGTTGGTTGGTTGGTTGGTTGGCTGGTTGGCTGGTTGGTTGGTCAGTGTGGCTTTAGTACTAAGAAGAATCTTGACATGAAATGATGTTGTTGTTTACGATGTGAAAAATCATTGAAAATATATAAAAAGCAAGTGATCTTTAACAATCAAAAAGACTAGAGCATTTCTAATTTGAATACTATATTTCAGGGTATTTGATAATTTTAGAAACACAGACAGTACTTCTGGAATTCCCAGTTGTTTTTTTATACATTTCTGAGGAATAACCATGGGAAATCCATTTCTTCACAGAATAGTCCCAACATTCATGGCTTCAGAGTTTCAAACCAAACTTGAACTTTTGGGGCTAAACTGGGTTTGTACTCAGTGATACATGGTTTCCTATTTACAAGAAAAAAGTCCTTAAAACGGTTATTTTAAAAACTCCAAAAGTTTCCTGGACAATGAACCCCTCTTGCAAAACAACATTTTGATGAGTTATAGATAAATCACTCTGAAACGTGATTAAATTTCCATTAAAATGTACATGGATTTTAAATTATGAGAAAACATACCTGGGGGGGGGGGAGGGACTTGGATATGCTTTGCTTACCCCAAAGTACATGAGAAGTACTTTTATGCCTTCAAATGGTCACCAAGGTTGCCACCAGTATGTAAACACACCTTTCCAAGTTTCTGACATGACGGTCTTCATCTTACTGAGCCACTCGTCAGTCCAGAGCCACAGAAACAAGTGCCAAAAGGAACTTCCACTGCCTGGTGGCTATGCTCCCCTCAGCCTGCACCCTGAACCCTAGGAGTCCCATTCCCTCCTCAAGGAACGGGTCCAGAACAAGACGTGCTAATGCCAGAGCTAGCCTGAGAGACCTGGCTAACTGTTCAGAAAGTAGAGAAGTACATGCCACAAGAGTACCTCAGCCCTCCTCAGCTTGGAAGTCTCTTGAAACACCCCTCCTCCACCATGAGAGGGAAAGTAGGATTTCTATGCACTTCTTAATGTGACAAGTTTTGTCACTTGTCCCCCTTTATTCCAACCAAAACTCATTTGGTTTGTTTCCACCAATATTGGTCACAAATCAAAGAAGCACTGTAAAACCATCAGTCTAGTTCTTAAATCAAGCAAGCAGGAAGAACGGGAGAGATCGACCTGAAATGTGCTCGTTTCCCAGTGACAACCCACTCTCCCCTTCCTGCATGGTGCAAAGACCTCCTTAAAGTAGTTTCCAAAAGTTCATTAGTGTCCTCACATTTTCTGTAACCTCTTGCAAGTGTGGAGTGGCAACAAGGCTTCACAGGACTATTGTCTCTAACCCACTGGGGTTACTGTAAGGCCTTCACAGACGAGGAGAATGAGTCCCAGAGAAGCTGCAGTGGTTCGTGGGCATCCTATAGTTGGTACTATTCCCTTAAGGCTGTATCCAGAGCTATCATCACACCAGGCTTGCAAACTCTAGCAAGGTTCTTGTGTGGCTTATCTGAGTGATAAGATGGGAATTTACAGCTAGACTCAGGTAAACTTCCCCAACCATCTGCAGCAGAGACAAGAACAGAACAAGGAGAGCCAGTGCAATCTGGTGACACAAATGGAAATGCCATTTAACCTGGAAAGATAAAGGGCAAATCGTCAGACACAACAGAAAGACTCTTTTACATGTAAAGCCAATGTCATAAACAGAGATGGCTTTTCAACAATGGATGCATGACACTCAGATAGTGAACCATGCCAGGTACCACTAACGAATGAGAGTAGCCACAGAAAAATCACATCTGAGTTTTTAAAAATAGTAACATGTGTGTATCTGTCTTCCCGCACAGCTTGAAAGGACACGTGTTTGCATTACAGGCAAAAGAGAGAAGTTACCCACTTCTTGCTCTGAAAAATCTCTCTGCAGTGCCCTCTGGAGTTCAGAATAGAGAACAGAGCCCAAGGTACTGATACAAGAAAGCCAAAAAGGGATAAGACCTTTCAAAGTCTCTGTGGCTCTTGAGTTGCAAGTTAGAGCCCTTAACAAACTGGGATTTACCTTTTCAAGTAACTATTTACAACGTTGGTTGAATTTAGGTAAAAAATAAGCCATTTCATTTTCAAAGTCTCTAGAAATATCAACCTTTCTTCCTGCCCCAGTGCCTAGACTGCTAATCATGCATGTGCCTCTATTGTTTATGATTATATAATACACTCTTGTAATTACTCACGACTTTAAAAACCTTAATCATTTTTCATCGGCCATGATTATGACTAAGCTGAGAAAGGCTTCTCATCCACATGATTCCAGCTGGGGCTGTGATTATCTGGGGCCCAAGTGAGCAGAGATGTCAATGTCATATGGTGAGCAGCTGAGGTCATCATTCAACCAAAGAACCTACCTTGGCATCTCACCGCACTACATTCCAAGTGGAGGCATCTTGAGAGCAAGTATTCCAGGGAAAAAGCCAGAGAAAGCTAGCCTGGAGCAAGTATAACCTCTCCTGCATTCAGTCCGTCTGTACAACCGGCTCAACTCGGACTCAAGGGTGTAGAGAAATAAACCTACCATAGTGAGAGGAGCAACAAAAAGCATGTAGTATCTACTCCACACAGAATGGCATTCTTTTCTCCTGTATTTTCTCACTTCTTACAGAAGTGTAGACTCACACTAGTGATGATGCATTAGCTCTAAATAAAACCATCACTGTAGAGGTGTGGCTCCTTCCATAATGGGAAGCTCTATAGGGAGAGGAGTTTGTCATATATCAAATATGTAGTGCCAGCTTGCCATGCCTTCCCATATCCATGTGCTTTTTCACGTGGTTTGACAATACCCTCCACTCTAATTCTGAGCTCATCCATTTGAATTGCCTTGGACAGTGAGATGCTAGCAAACCACTGTGTGATAAGGCTTGAAAGACTTTCACGGGAAAGCTGCCCTTTCCTCTTGCAGGCCTGCCAACTCCACACTCAGTCCTGCTCACCGATAGAAGATTAGGGTTCCTGGCACAGGCCTTATCCATACCTCAGGTCATGAACCACCCAGCTGACCAAAGAGGTTTAGAAAAAAAAAAAAAACCCAGCTAGGCTGGAGAGATGGCTCAGTGGTTAAGAACACTGACTACTCTTCCAGAGGTCCTGAGTTCAATTCCCAACAACCACATGGTAGCTCACAACCATCTGTAATGGAATCTGATGCCCTCTTCTGGTGTGTCTGAAGACAGTTACAGTGTACTTACACAAATAAAGTTATTAAAAAGGGGGGGGGGGGAAGAAAAAAAAACCTAGTAATAAAAAAAAAGAAAAGGAAAAAGCCCAGCCAAGATTGCCCTCTAAACTATACCCAGCTAACTTTACAAAACGGGTGGACAACTACTAAGTATGACACACGTGTTATATAATTGTTATTTCTGAGCATAATTTTAGCAATAGGTAACAAACAGAGAAAGAATAATGGGGCTGGGGATGTTGTGAATGGTTGAGATGTTGTCAAAAGGGGACAATCAAATGACACATTTTTATTGTTTGCCCTAGGTCAGTCCAACTGTCGCTATGTGGAGCTTTTAAACATCCTATTGATTGGGCTATAGGTATTTCAGTGAATCGCAGAAGTGACTCACTTGCAGCAGGGGATCGTTTGGCACCAAAAGAATGGGATTACGGCAACTTGTAATGACAACAGGAAAACTCAAAAAGGAGCCCCACTTGGTTCATCTGGAATCAGTCACATCCGTGGGCACTTGGGGCTGGATGTAGTCAAGCACAGCCCAGAGCAGAATGACAAATGGGACAACTGAGTGCTCATACACAAGGGGAATTCTGGCCTTTGGCTATGGTTCATTAACAAGATTGAGGTTTCTTCTTGAAGGCCTGGGCAGCAGCTTTGAGAATCCTTCCAGGGATTCATCTTGAGTTTAACAGACAGATGTAAAGGTTCCTTTTGTCTGTGTTTGGGTGTTTTGCAAGGTTTTAGCCATCGAGCTTGTTTATTTTCTTTGCAATAAATTACAAGCACAATGTGTGTGCATATAATATATGTGTATAAGTCTATTACTATATAAACATCTGTGTGTCTAAATACACATTCATCTCAATCCATGTGAGTATACTTGAGTAAGTCCTACAGGAGCTATAATGAATAATGTGAAATGCATGCAGCCCTTAAAAAGGTAATAGTCCATGACTCACATTGTCTATGACAGCCACACAGAAATCATAGCCCCCTTGCAGGTGCAGTTTTACAGATATTGCTATCTTTTCTTTCCAGCAACAGCCTCTGTTATCGTGACGACTGTAAATTGTCTTATTACGCAACACACCGCTCTGAGCTCATACGATCCAGCTTTAACAAAAGGTTTTTAGCCGTGGATAGCTTGTTTGCATTGCAGCTATGTCCCCCCAAAATATGTAATACTGTGAGGTATCCGCAACATTACAGCAAGCCATAAATTTGGAAACAATAAAACAAATTGAATTCTCATGGGAACATTAAATTACTGCCTTTTAGCCCTCTCTCTTTCATTTAAAATCCATAATTAGGTAAAATATGTATACAGTCATAGCAGTGAACAAGTGGCTATGCAATTAATAACAGAAGAGATTCACACTTGATTTCTCAGGCATGACAGATGTGTTCTATCTGACACGAGGTACTCAAGGTCACATAAATACCTGTGAACACAAATGTGAAAGTAAAAGAGCTACAGACGTAAATTACTCACAGAACACATACTTGATGGTAACTTTTTTCTTTTTGGTTGGTTGGTTGGTTTTTCTTTATATTTTTTATTGGATATTTTATTTATTTACATTTCAGATGTTATCCTTTTTGCCCATTCCCCCCAACAGTTCCTATCCCATCCCCCCTCCTCCTGCTTCTATGAGGGTGTGCCCCTACCCACCCACTCCCACCTCCCTGCCCTCGAATTCCCCCACACTGGGGCATCCAGCCTTCATGGAACCAAGGATCTCCTCTCCCACCTATGCCCGACAAGGCCATCCTCCCCTACATATACAGCTGGAGTCATGGTCCCCCCCCCCCATGTGCTCCCAGGCTGGTGGTTTAGCTCCTGGGATCTCTGGTTGGTTGGTATTGTTGCTCTCCTCATGGGGTCGCAAACCCTTTCAGCTACTTCAGTCTTCTCTCTCACTCCTCCATTTGGAACTCCTTCATCAGTTCAAATACCTGAGTAACACTATGGAACACCAAGAGTGTCAGTGGAATCATATACTTTGATTAAAGCTCCTTTTTTTGTAGTATCTAGGTAACATCCAAAATATTTAAGTTTCAAAACGTCTTTGAGAGTAGACCTTCCTGCAAATGACCAAATTGAGTTACAGACACGGTCTCCCTGAACTTTGAGTGCTCTGCGAGGTGTTCAAGCAGACAGGATAGTTGAGGGGAAAGGGAAGATGAGCCACTTCTGGAGACTTATATAGCTTTAAGTTGTCCTTGATGGAAAGTCATGCTCTCTAGGGACATAATAGCTAATGTAGACACCTATATTGGAGAGGATGGAAGAAACTGATCAAAATATATTGAAGATGTTTCCCGCACACATACAGAAAAATTGCCTATTTCTAGGTGGGATTTTGTACTCACTAGTTCAAATATTTTTAAGAAAAAAAAAAACTATCCCAGGAGGTTGGGAGATACCTTAGTATGTAAGAATACTTACTGAACAGTAGTTCAAATCACTGGTGCCCACATATAAAGACACACATGGCTACATGTGCACCTGAAACCCTAGCACTGTGGAGAGTAGAAGCTGGAGGGTTGCTGAGCTTGCTGGCTACCAGCCTAGCTCCAGTTTCAGGGAGAAACCCTGTCTTAAGGAAATAGAAATCAAACCACGGACATCCTCCTGTGGCTGTGTGCTTGTACACACACACCTGCACATACACCATGCAAGCTTGCATGCACCCCAAATTATTCAAAATTATCCAAAACTCAGGTTATTTCCAAACAAATTAAAAAGATTAAATAACCATTTGGGCACCTATGAAATTATATATATGAAAAAAAAAAAAAAATATATATATATATATATATATATATATATATATATATATATCAAAAAGTTGTTTGTTATCAAAGGGTTTAGTAAAAAGGTTCTCCATATAAGAAACATTCATTTCCATGTGTAATTTCAAATTCAGTGCTGAAAGTTATCCTCAGTTTGGATGCATGGAAAATTCTTCCTTCTCTTCTATGTTACTCTTGACTGGTGTGTTCAGATTAGCAGCTACCTCCTTTCTCACTCATAAAGCTCAGGACATCATTAGGATCCTGTCAAAGACTTACAGCCAGAGTCGTTTCCTGAGCACCATGAAGATACCCGGTCCTGTATTAAGTGAGTTACCTCACTACCTCACCTAAATCTGCCCAGCACAACTCCAAAGTCGGTGCCCCTTCACTTGAAGTGAGTGAGAACACGAGGCTTGGGTGAGTCAGAGAGGCACTTGAGTAGAGAGTGATGCAAGAGATGCAAGAGAGAACAATTAAAATACAGGTCTAGTCATCAGCCAGACCTCTCTACAATAAGGTTGTTTCTAAAACACTCTACAAAGGTGAGAATGGTCCAGTGCTGAAGAAAAAAAGGTATCACCAGCCAACCTATATGCAGAGAGGAAAGACTACCTCCTCATCACCAAACCATCCTCACTTACCATCTCCTCCTCCACTCCCATCCCACCACCCAGCATTCCAGAAGTCCAGCACCTCTATCCATAAGCCACATAAAGTCAAGTCCCACCCACTGTAGGAGACTGGCGCCTCCGTGCTCCCTGCTCTCCTGTCTACCTGAAGATGCTACATGTACGCTCAATGCCATCCTGTTACTGGTAAAGTATTTCCAATTTTTACGAAAAATTTGGAGTTGGATTTGGACAAACCTAAAAAGATATTTTGCCCTGTGCTTTTTTCCCATAATTTTAAACCTAAATGTATTTTATGAGAAATCTAATCCGTATGTTTCTGATTAATTCATAAGAGCTATTTGATGTCAAAGGGCCTTTTAAGTTTTTATAAGCCTTTTAAGGACTTTCACTTAGAGATGTTTTGCCAGCAGAAAATAAGCTTAGATGTCCTAGAATTCAAATTCAGTCCCAACTGCAGCACTAACAGGATCTGCCTGGAATATCCTCCTTGCTACTCTACACGGATCATCTACAGCTGCCCCAGATGTAATGAACTCATCACATGTTCCTTCATTCAAGGCTCCCAGTGAGATATTTCTTATCACAGAAATGGAATGGTAGTTGAGTTTCATTGCCAAACACTTAACTCACAGTTTAGCCTATGTCTACAGTCAGCTACCAGAAAGACTCTTGAGTTATGTCATTAATCCACTAACATATTCAGTCCTCAAAGAAAAGCTAAAGGTTTGGACCTCACCATTTATGGTCACGTTTGCACTGACCATGTGGCTTCCACACATGGCTTTGTAACTTACTAGCTAGCTATCTGATCCTAAACAAACCATTTTCTTTGACACCCCCTCCCTTAACTATAAAGTAAAAATATGCGATTTGTAGCCATTTTAAAATTAAAGGTATAATATCTGTCAATGGTTTGAAATATGGTACAGAGTAGTTCCTAAATTTCAACCCATGGATGGGATGAGGAGGTATCAGACACACACAGTTGACATCAGATAGCTCTTCCAAATTGATCAGAAACATACAGACTAAATGCCTCATAAAATACATTTAGGCTTAAAATTATGGGAAAAGGAGAGCAGGAGAAGGTAGAATAAGACCTTTGCCAAGAATCTTCTGTGGAACACTGAAGTCTAAGTTTGTGAACCTAATTCCAAAAGTCTGCCTCTGCCTATCTATCTGATGGAGACCCTAGAATATGCATTTCTCATAAGATTCTTGGGTAAGACACAGTGCCTGAGGACCTCTTTGAAAAAAATGATAATTTATGGTAATAAATGTAATTTGGGTTGTAGTGAGATGATGATGGCCACAATTCAAAAATGTTGCCAAATCCAATGAAGATTGAGATGCACCGGGCAGAAGCAACACACGACAGCTGCTGGACATGTGATCACTTTACTTCTCAGAAGAGGAGAGTAAGCACACACATAGAAGTAAATCATGCATATAGTCTAGTTAATGCTCAAAACAGGTCCAATCCCTTGTACATTGTTGAGGATGTAAATTGTTACTCCATTATGGGAAACAATATGGAGACTCCTAGAGAAATTAGAAATATAACTATGAAGTGGTCCAGCCATTCCTCTCTCAGTGTCATGCATAAGAAAACAAAACCATCACCTCTTAAAGATAAACATGCTCTCCAGCAAGGCACCTTCACAGCAGCCATATCACAGAAACATGTCTGCACATGTGTTGGGATCTATTACTCAACCTTAAGAAAGGATGAGCTACAACAGAGACAACCTGGGGGACATTAGCAATCAAAATAAACCCAACATGGAGAGAAGACGTGAACACAATCCACGAATCCACAAACACAATCAGCCCGATGTACGGCACTGCTGGGAAGCTTCTCTAATCACCTTGCTTCCTAGCTTCTCTCCCATTTCAACCGGCTCGCCTCATACTGGACACTTTGGACAACTGCTACTTCTGGTTGGGTTCCACAGCACCCCCACATCCCTCAAAGAGCAACAGTCAGCAGCGACCCAAGCAGAATCAGAAGGATCCAAACAGAACGGAGGCATTAGCTCTGCTTTGATGTGAACTGCTGAGATGCTGCATAAAACTCAGACAAGCACACACTGAAGCCCACAGAAAAGACCATGGACTCTCATAAAGGGAGGATGATAATTATGAAAGTGAGTATTATGCATGCAAATTTGATTGATCATAAAGGAATAACATAAACTCGAAAAGGCCATGACCAAAATCCATAAAAATCATGAATTGTATGAAAAAAAAAAAAAGAATGAGTCATGCTGAGTCTCATGGTGGTTGAGTTTAAAGCTGAACCTGAACTAGAAGAAATACACACCGCAGAGTGAAATACAAGATTCCTGGGTACGTTTTAAACCTGAGGAACCTATGCTTAGGGAAAATAAAAGGAAGTACTATTTCACAAAATAAATATTAAATTCATAGAATTCATTGCAAGAAAGTGGTAAAAGGGGAAAATATAAATTATGTCCCAAAGGATTTGAAAAATAAATTATGAATGACCAAGCCAGAAATAGCTGTGAGGAAAATCTAAGCTGTAACTAAGTTTTATATTTCAAGCCTTCCTTCTATGGAGAGGGATTCCAGACAGTGTGGCTGTCAATCGGGGTACGTGAGGTTGTGTAAGGAGGAGGACAGCATCTAGGTGGTCCATGACATTCAGAGAGATCAACTAAATAAATACATTAAAGGTCATGGAGATTAGACCTCTCACATAATGTGCACAGGGGGAAAGCTAGCATGAGCTCTATAGGACACAAATGGAATGGAAGGCAGCCTGTGAAATGGTTGTTTTCAATATAAAAGTGTGTGTTTAGAAATAAATCCAGTATAACCATGTGCATATGTGTTTATGAAAACATGTTTCTAGCTCTGTCTTATCAAAGGACTTGGAAACAACAATAGAATATATAGTGTTCAGATATTAATTTCCATGGAGGGAGGGAGAGAGAGAGGGGAGAGAGAGAGAGAGAGAGAGAGAGAGAGAGAGAGAGAGAGAGAGAGAGAAGCAAGAACTTCTGAGAGAAATAGATGACCACAAGTCTAAATAGGAGAAAAACAAGAAGACTCTGGGACATCTAGTTTCATAAAGCAAGTAAAAAATAAATAAATAAAATAAGTAAAGAGTTATCCAATGAAGCCACTTAAGTCTGGAATACTTTGAGCATCACAACAAATAATGATCGATGAGTCAGTGAATAAGACAGGAACTGAGGAGGGCACAACCACATAAATAAGTGAAGAAAACAGAGAAATAAAAAACACCTTCTCTGCAGCAGGATGGCAACTAAGTATTGAAAAACAGCTGTGGAGCTATACAATCATCATCTGGCAACCACAACAGCAATAACTGGTTGAAGGAACAAACATCAGGGCATCAGAAAAGCAGTCGATAAAAGTAACTTGAGGAATGGGGTTTACTGTGTCTCTAAGCTTCTGTTTATAAATCTCCTATTAACTGTAAAAAGGAAGAAAGTGTGTACTTGAAGCTTGGCAGGTACAGTCTTCACCAGATCATCCATGTTAACATCCATGTTAATAACACCAGTAAAGGGGCAAACTCACCCCACGCATGATGCCGTGGCCCAATATGAAGAACAAAGATTCACTTCTGTGACATCCAACCCAAACAAATAATGTGAATCTAGCCATTAAAAGGAAACAAATAAACAAAAAACTACTGGCCAAAGTCAGATTGAGTAATATCCTACCAAATGACTGGCCTTTGATCTTTAAAAATGTCAAGATCATAAGACTCATAGACAAAGAAACTGTTCCAGACTGACTAGAAAGACGATGGCTCAAAGGAACACACCATTTTATCCTGGACCCTTCTCCAAAAAGAATATTATGAGGACAGTTGGCAAAACATGAATAAAGTCTCAGGGCAAAGGATATCCGAGCATTCTCTGAGCCCCTCCCTCAACTTTCCTATAAGCTTGCAATGGCAATGAAATCAAAATATGGTATTAAAAAACTTCTTAAATGCTTTTTAGATACCTATAAATCTAAGGAAAGCATTTTTTAAAAGTCAAAGGAATCATTAACAAATAAAGGTTGGAGAATTGATAGAAGGAGGAAGCAAAGATGCTCCCAGTGAATTTCTTGGACCAACCCTTTGAAATGGAATACCAGGTAGTATGGACCATGTGCTTAGCTCAGAAGCCATTGGCTCTAACTTAAATTAGACCATCTTCACTGCAGTCAAACGCCCCCCAAAACTGTGGGTGTCATTAAGTGTCCACCTAAAACCATCACTGAAAGCAGTCACCAGTTTCTTCCTACCTATGAACACACCTCTAAAACTGTCCTCAAACGCTAGCATAGTGGATGAGGATGGATGTCATTTTTAGAAAGGAAACAGTGAATTTGCAAGGACAGATGGTGCACAATAAGCAGTAATGGCCCACCTTCTGGGCCTCTGTACTTGCTCAGCTCATTCATCTCTAGTGCCATTACTCACCATGGCCTCATCTTCCAGAACACTCACGGCCTATGCTGTTCCAGCCTCTCCTAGGATGAAGAGAAGGCTTCAACAAATCGCCACTATGTCCTCTGCAAAAGTTGTGCAGGCTCTCTGAAGCCCTGATTTAATCCAAGGGTTTAAGTCTATGCTAACAACATGAAATCTGCCTAACCCAGCAGCTCTGCAGAGAGGCTGAGTAACACAGTCCCTTAGTGCAGCCACATTAACAAAGCACGGTTAAAATGTCAATGATGGGATGATGGGGCTGGAGAGATGGCTCAGAGCTTAAAAGCACCTCCTGCTCCTCAGCACCAACTGGGTAGCTCACAACCTCCTGTAACTCTAATGTCAAGGGATCCAATCCCTCTCTCACCATATGGGCACCAGGCATACACAATGTACACAAATATACAGACTTGAAAAACATCCATATACATAAAATAAAAATAGATTCCAGTGATTAAAATAATGACTCAAATGATCGAACAGTTTGGTGGCTTGCCGAAAGCATACAACCCTTGGTTTTGAAGAGCTCTTTCTTTTACAACGGTGGCCATTTGCTTTCCTTCTGTCCCATTCCCAACATGGCTTCATCTTTGCTGACCTAAGTCAGCATCTTCCAGTCAACTCTTAAAACATAAATTTCACTTCAAGCTCCATTTTCTAGGAAACTTGTATTAAGATTTCTTTTTAAGTTAAAGATTGCTTTAGGGCAGTGGTGACACATGTCTTTAATCCCGGCACTTGGAAGGCAGAGGCAGGCGGATTTCTGAGTTCGAGGCCAGCCTGGTCTACAGAGTGAGTTCCAGGCAGCCAGGGCTACTCAGAGAAACCCTGTCTTGAAAAACAAAAAAATAAATAAATAAAAAATAAAATAAAAAATAAAATAAAATAAAAATAAAGATTGCTTTAAAGAACTCTATAGAATTGGAAGTGATAACCTGAGACTCCAAAACTGGGGCACTGTGTGCTCAACCCAATTAAATTTTAGCACAAAACATTATTTGACGAACATCTAGTATATGGTGCTCCGTGGAGCAAAAACATAGAGAAAACCAGTATCACAGATTTTCATCATAAAAATTACTCATCCTCAAATTGCCTTTAAAGGCTCGTGTGTTTGAATACTTGGTCCCCAGTTGGTGACACTCTTTGTGAGGGAGTATATGGTGTGGTCTTGTTGGGAGAGATGTGTCACTAGGGAGGCAGACTTTGAAGTTTCAGAAGACTTGAGCCAATCCCAGCATACTCTCTGATTTCTGTTTGTGAGCCCTTACCTGTTCCTCCAACATTACGGGCTTGAACACTCTGAAATTATAAGTCCACTAAACATTTTCTTTTATTTTTAAAAAACAAACTCATTCTCACATGAATCTGAATAGTCTAAGAATATGTTTTCTTACAAAATAAAAATGATAAGTATGATAAAATATATTAATAATGGCCTTATTCTTGAACATAGGCATTTTAATCAGTCATATAATGGAGAGCCTTTCTACGTAGTCCTGAGATGTGAATGTGCCTCAGTAATTATCTCTGCCTCTCTGATATCACCTTTATCTTATAGGAATACAATCCTGTTAGATTAGGACCCTGCTGGCCTCACTGAACCTTAACTACATCCTTAATGACCTTATCTTCAAACACTGTCATTCTACAATTAGAACTTCAATGTGTAAATTTTAGAAAACAGTTCAGACCATTATATCCCTCTCAAAACAAAACTGTTTTAGCACCTCAAAAAAAAAAAATCATAAGTGCATCA
Organism: Arvicanthis niloticus; assembly: GCF_011762505.2. Taxonomy (NCBI): domain Eukaryota; kingdom Metazoa; phylum Chordata; class Mammalia; order Rodentia; family Muridae; genus Arvicanthis; species Arvicanthis niloticus. The sequence goes on along the minus strand of NC_133433.1, from coordinate 20,691,318 downwards.
TACCTGCCAGAAAACCAGGTCAGCTGTCCACAGTCATCCTCTTTTGTCCCTTTCCCCTAGATCCAATCCCCTGCATTGAATCAGATCATCAGCTGCATCCTTCCTTCCCTGCTGTGCACATCTCCTGTGGATTCCATAGACCACCCTCTTCTCACCTCCCCCTCCCTTGTTATCACTGTATCGTAGCATCCAGCACCAGCAGGCATTCCCTATGAACACACCAGCTGAGCAAGCCAGTAAAACCGGCAACACACAGCTACTATACTCTCTTTAAAAATCTAGAGAGGAAACAGAAACCAAGAAAAAAAAAATCCACCCAACAAAGACAAACCCAGAAATTAGCACCTAGACCTATAGTCATTCCAAACCCAGATGCTTAGATGCCAGTGTAAGAACACAACCAACAACAGCCAGGACAATATGTGTTCCCACCAGATTCCAGCTATCCTACCACAGTAGATCCTAGATATTCAACACAGCTGAAGCACAATGAAAAGACCTTAAAACCAAGTATGTAACGATGATAGAGAGTCTTTAAAAAGAAATGAATACTTAACCTTAAGAAAATTCAGGAAAACAGAAGCAATTGGAGAAAATCAATAAATCCCCTAAAGAAATTAAAGAAAATAAAAGAGTTAAAGGAAACGACAAAACTGTGCAAGTCCTGAAAATAGAAACAGAAGCAATAAAGAAAACATAAACTGGGGGAATTCTGGAAATTAAAAATCTGGGAATTTGAACAGGATCTACAGAGACAAGTTTCACCAACAGAATACAAGAGATGGAAGAGAGACTCTCAGACATTGAACATACAATTAAAGAAATGGATATGTCTGTCAAAGAAAATGTTAAATGAAAGAAATTTCTAACACAAAACATCCAGGAACATGGGACAGTGTGAAAAGACCAAACTTTGATGATGATGATGATGATGATGATGATGATGATGATGATGATGATGATGATGGTGATGGTGATGGTGATGGTGATGGTGATGGTGATGGTGATGATGATGATGATGATGATATCTGGCTTTTTTATATATAAAAAAAAAATCAGGTGCCAATAGGCATGCAGGTTTATGTCTGGGTCTTCAGTTCAATTCCATTGGTTAATCAATCTGTCTTTATGCCCATACAATACTGTTTTTATTACTTTAATTCCACAGTACAGCTTGAAATCAGGGATGGTGATAACTCCAACAGTTTTTTTATTGTTTGGGATTGTTTTACTTATCCTGGGTTTTTTTCTTTTTCCACATAAAGTTGAGAATTTTCCTTTTAAAGTCTGTAAAAAATTGCATTGAGACTGTGATGGGAGATTACATTGAATCTGTAGATTGCTTTGATAGGATGGCCAGTTTTTATTATCTTAATCTTACCAATTGGTGAACATGGGGTATCTTTCCATCTTCTGATATCTTCTTCATTTTCTTTCTTTAAAGCCTTGAAGTTTTTATTATACAAGTCTTTCACTTGCTTGGTTAGAGTTACCTCAAGATTTTTTATATTATTGAGGCTATTGTGAAAGGCATTGTTTCCATGATTTCTTTGACTTTTTTAAGTTAATCTCGTATCCTGCCACTTCCCTGGATGTATTTATCAGCTATACGAACTCCCTGGTGGAATCTTTAGGTTCACTTATGTATACTATCATGCCATCTGCAAATGACAAATACTTTGACTTCTTCCATTTCAATTTGCATCTGTTTAATCTCCTTCAGTTGCCTGACTGTCCTCCCTCTGAGTTCAGGGAATCCTGAGGAAGAAGAGGCTGAAAATGTATATGAGCCAGAGGGGATGGAGGACAGCAGAAAACTAGGCCTTCTGAATCACCTAAGCAAGGCTCACATGAGCTCACAGAGACTGACGCAGCCAGCACAGGGCCTACATGGGTCTCCAGGTCCTCTGAGTATATATCATAGCATTTAGTTTAGTGTTTTTATGGGATTCCTCACAGTGAGGACAAGTGGGCTCTGACTCTTGTGCCTGCTCTTGGGAATCTTTCCTCCTCTTGGGTTGTCATGTCCAACCACAAAATGAACGTTTTTGTTTCATCTTATTATATTTTATTTTTGTCATGTTTGGTTGTTATTTCGTAGAAGCCTTTTCTTCTCTAATCAGAGACATAAAGGGAGCGGATCTGGAGGGAGGGGAAGTAAGGAAGAACAGGGAAGAGTAGAGGGGAACAAATTATAATCAGGATATATTGTATGAAAACGTGATTTATTTTCAATTTTAATAAAAGAAAAATCATGTGTCCACAGTAGAAGAATAAAACAAAGAACAATGCAGGTAGCCTCTGCTCCCTAAATCTGCCCTGGAGGAAGTTAAGAACTAGAAAACCCACCAAGTACAACACTCCAGGGGACTCTCAGAAATCCAACCCTACCAATGCCAATACCACATTTTGCATGTACAATTCCGAAAGAAATAAAACATAGGACTTAAATGTACAATTCCAATGTCAAGAAACCAGTAGCTACTCCGTAACATAAAGTAACATAAATAACTGAAAGTAATTTCTAACGAAACGACTTCTATTCCAATATGTAAAGACTTGTGATCTACTGCTATATAATGTTTTATGGGGAAACGTTCTATTTTTACCACCTAGACAGAACAATGACGGACCACAAAAAGCTGGTCCGCGTGCGTCCAGCTCAGCGAACTGATGGGTTGGTAGGTTTACTCACAGGCGCAGGAGTGGCTCCGGCAGCTCCAAAACGCCCGGAAAGCTGCGCCGCTGGGGTTCCCGCCATGGTGAAGGCAGCTACACAGCAGAAGAGTCTCATCTATCTCAGCATCATTCACCACTACGTCACTCCCAGGAGAGGTCTCAGAAATGTATGTTTCCAGAGTATCCCGAATCTTGTGTTTCTTATACATTTCACCAGCCTAGTGAGCTTGTCCTCCGCCTAGTAGGCAACATTTCCATCCTCCTTCAAATAAGAAAAATGCAAGTCTTCCCCAGCATTTAAACACTGTTCATCTTGAATCTCTTTGTCTAAAATTCTGGGACGTGTGGAATATTAAAGTCAAATCTTCTACGGAAAAAAAAGATAAATACATTTGCCTACTATTATGCAGACCCTCTAAGTAAAAGATTTGCAACCGCCATCCTATGTAAGCCTTACTATATACTATAACGTGGGCCCCATGGCCATGAACCACTTACAAAAAAGGAACCTGGCACAGTATGGTTAAGAAACTTGCCCATGCCAACAGCTTGTTTGTGGCCAAGTTCCAAGTGTTCACCTAAATGACTCCCAAACCAATAATGATATTAACTATCACAGTGTCACCAAGAAATTTTTCAAAAAAAGAGACAACTTTTTTGTGTATGCCTGGGTATATGTGTTATACATACGTGTGGACATGTGTGTGCAAGTATATGTACCCATCTGTGTACACAGACTGGAGGAGGACATTGAGTCTTCTGTAATTCTTTACCTTATTCCCTTGAGAGGGGTTTCGCCACAAACCTGGAACTCACTGTTCTCTGGCAAAGTTCATGACCAGCAAGCCCATGACCCTTCTATTTCTGTTCTCTACCCAAGTATTAGAAATATAGGTGTGCCCAGCAACATCTGACTTTATTACATTGCAAGGGTTCAGACTCAGGCCCTCTTCTTTGTGCAGGAAGCACTCTTACCCACTGCATCATTTTCCCAGTCTCCAAGATAATATGTCCCACCCACAGGCCATCTCTGGACTCACATTTTCAAACATTATCCTCATGACCCAGAACAAGGTAAATGACCACATTGCTATGTTACAGTTGAACTAACAAGACCAGGGAGTTGAGTACTTGTTCAGAGACACATGTCGAAGGTGAGCCTAAGGTGAGACTTTTAAAGCCATATTGTGTGGGTTTTTTTTTTTTATTGCATTGCTATATTTAACAAGATTCTCTGGAGAATAGAAGGAGGATAGGAAATGTATACATATATTAAGAAAGAAGAAGTCATACAGTAAATGCCTCATACCATCATGGAGACTGAAATACCACAATGACATCTGAAAGCCGGAGACCAGAGGAAGTAATTCCATGTGAGTCCAGCCTAAGGCACTGCTGTTGGCTACTAGTCCAGAGTCTCAGAGACCAAAGGTCAGACAGCCAGGGCTCTGATGTCTGAGGACAAGAAATAAATGGATGTCCTAGCTCTTGAAGATAAATATGACCTCTTTCCACGTTTTTTTACATTTTTTTCAGGCTCCATATATTAGATTATATATGCTTACATTGGTGAGGATAAATCATTAAGTATAGTCATCGGTGTTAATTTGTTGTGAAACACCTTCACAGACAGGTGCAGAAAGGGTTTTAGTAGCCATCTGGGGATTCCTTAACCCAGTCAAGTGGAGACAAAACCAATTATCAAAAGCTTGCTTTTTCCTGGCTTCTCCTGTACAGAGAGCATCAGCATGACAGGTAAGCACTGCCTCACTGAGCCAGATTCCCAGTGTTCTTTATAGTTTACTGTGAGACTGTGTCTCACTAAGTTGCCAAGGCTGACCTTGAACTTGTGATTTTCCTGCCTGAGGCTTACGAGTAGCCAGAATTATAGGCCTGTGCTACCAGACTCAACTCTGCTATATTATCTTTCAAAATAGAAGTGAACATAACAGATAGTTTTCAGTCTCTTACCTAAACCTACAAAGTTGGGAACAATGCTACAGTTGTTGCTTAGAAAGACTGTCCCATCATCCAAGACAAGCCATTTTATTGTTCTCAAATAAAAAGATTACTGTCTAGAGAAGACGACCATTTAAACTGGCTTTTTGGCTCAGAAAATGAGAGAGCATCGTTTGGCTCACCTTTGGATAATATCCTGATGTTGAACGGTAAAGGATGGGATAAGGTTTTCAAGCGGTGTCTGGCAGGGGTGAATAGTACTGTTTCCTTTGTCAGGAACTGGATGATCTCGACTTTCTTGTCCTCTTTTTGCAGCTGAGACGACCTGATTTTTGGTGGCCTTCCAAATAACGGAGTTGCTTTGCATGAGTGACACTCCCGTCTCGGGCCAGTCCCTGTGGTTGGTAAAACAATGTCCCTTGTTACGTGTGTTCCCATCCAAAGTCACGTCGCATGTTGCATGAAAGTTAGCCGGGATGGAACTCTCCTACACCACCTGAGGAGGTAATGGATGCAACCATCACAGGGAAACGCTTATCAGTGCGTTTCAAGGCACATGTGTCGGTGTCTCTCACCCAGCATTTTTCTCAAGAGAGAGAAACAGTCATTTTTTAATAAGAAGGTTACTAGAACCACACTGTAGTAGCCTGACACTGAAATAACCAAAATGCTCATAAACAGTAGAATATAAGGAAAGAGAAACACTATTACCATTCCCATATAATACTGGACTGCTGGAAACATACAAAAACCTTGGGTTACATTTCCCATGAGACACAAGTGTGCATTCATCACCCCACTGTGATTACTTGACTTTCTCTCTTGTTTCTACCTCAGAGCAGCCACTGGCTTCCGGACAGGGAGCGGCCTCCCAAGCCAGTCCTCCCAACTATTATTCTTTGAAGTCAAGTGAGCGCAATTAGATTAGCGACTACAGAGCCTACTGTCTGTGGAACCCCAGTCTTGAGCTTCTCCTTGAAAAGAAATGGAGAATGCTGACCATGGTTGCTCACATCTGTAATCTCAGCACTTAGCAGGGAAAGGCAGGATGCGCCAAAGCTCCAGACCATCTGCAGCTACACAGTGCCATTGAGGCCTGCCTTGGCTACACCAGGCCCTGTCTCGAAAGCTAAGTTAATGTTTTAATTGCTTAATTAAAAAGAGGAAACTTGTTGCACATTATAAATTAATAAAGAAGATTCTGTCTCTGGAGATACATAGTAAAGCATTCAGCAAAACACCTGTGACTACAGATTACAACGGGGATGGGAAAACATCCTGACAGGCTCATGTGTTTAAACACCTGCTCCCCAAGTGGTAGTGCAGTTTCAGGGAGGCCTTGGGACCTCAGAGAGGTGAGGTCTTGCTGCAGGAAGTGTATCTCAGCGGTGCAAGCCTTGAAGTTTATTGCCTGCCCTGACTTCCTGCCCTGGAGATGTGAGCACACAATCTCAAGTTCCTACTGCCACGGCCACAAGCTGCTCATGCTACTGTGTCTTTTCCACAGGGAACTGAGAGCCAAAGCAAACCTTTTCTCCTTTAAGCTGCTTCTGTATGGTATTTAGACACAATGAAAGATAGATAGATAGATAGATAGATAGATAGATAGATAGATAGATAGATAGACCGACATACACCACCCACAATGATTAGTTTTGATACCTGCTTGTCTTTCTCAGACACATCTCTCCTCAGCCAGCTTCCAGCTTGTAATTACCACTTCCCACCCACTACTAAGAAGCAAACCTTTCAAAAAAAAAAAAAAAAAAACTGCCTTGTTCCCATCTTTTATTTCCATAAAATTTGTACCAAATATTTTACAGAGTAATCAAGATCAGGGTCAAACATCTCCAAGTTCCTGGCCTCTTCCACAAAGAATTGAAACAAACAGGCCCACACATATTTGTAGGAACAATATGATAACTTCATTCAGAATGATACAGATTAAATACAGAATAATACAGATTAAAAGGGGGATGTTTTATTAAGATTTAGTGGTAGCAAACCACTCAATTGCTCCAATTAGTATTTGGGGTTTCCTTTTGTAGGGTTCAAGAGGAGTCTGATTGCTTGTTCATCACAATGGTCTAGATTAAATACTATATTATCTCTGGGTATTTATTTTATCATACTGTTCCTTCAGCCCTCATACAGAACTCAAGGGTATACATACCGTGAATTTCCATTCTCTGCTGATACAGTGTTAATTACACAGTGTTGCCGGGTGGTAACATCTACCTGCTGGAATGACAGGCACGCCGACGTCATCTACACTTCAGCAACTATTGTCATGCCTAACCAACTAACTCAAGAGTAAAAATAATATGCCGTTTGGTAGATTACAGGAGCAAAGAAATATTAGGGTAATGATCCCACAACAAATGCCAGAATTAGGTGGCTATCTAGACTTAATTTTATAGACACATTCCAAAATATATATTCTATTTTTACAAAAATAAGAAAAGATTAGTATTGCTCAAATTTTAATAGTCCATGAGCCCTGTGGAAGCAAAGCCCTGGATTTATCTTACAATGGCAACTGGCCGCTTTTTGTGTAGACATTAAAGAAATTCAATTTCTCTGGACACCTTTTTCCTCTACTACCAGTGTACTCCAGGGACTGGTAAACACCTAAAGGAAGACCATAAAAACATTTTTTTAAAAAAACATAATTCCAGAAAAAACAAAGCCCAGCTAGTTAAACTATCACCAATAAGAAACATAAACAGGAACCATTTCAATTGCTTGGAATCAAAAGCTCTATTTGAAAAAAGCTTCAAAACAAGAGTTTACTGTTTCCCGGACATCTGCAGTTGAAAAAAGCACAAAAACAGTTCTGGAAAGTGCTGGGGTTTACTTCATCCTGAGTGAGTTCCAGGTGCAAAGGGGAATATCAGGGCAGCACAAAAAAATGAAATAAGTGTGAGCCCAAAGGTTTTTAGAGTCATATTTATATGCCCCTCTCTCCTGGCTAGCTCGCGACTCTTCCCATGTAAAGGTTGCATGTGGTGCTCACTGCAGCCTGTTAGAGAACAGTCTTATCTTTGAGATTGTTTTATGCAAATTCCCCACCTAACAGACCCCATGAGTATCAATCTCTAGGTCAGAGATCTTTGGCTTAGTATACTTTGTCATTGTCCCTTTGTCGGATGTGACAGGCAGATTAAGAAGCTTTAAGGTGGTGAGTGGTATAGCCTTGGAAGCAGAACTGCCAACTGGCTGTGCATGAGCCTCAGACTGTGGAATGAGCAATAAAAAGAGGAAAGTAAGAAGAGCATCGTCAGCCTCTTGCAGCCTGGAGCCGGAGCCTCGAGGGCAAGTGCCAATCATTTTCCACACAGCTGGTCCTGAGGTTGGCATCTGACATCAGTGTGGAGAACATCAGTGAGTCACCTGCATGCCTGACAGGGTCACTCAAGAAATGCCACAGAGGCTAAGAGAGAGGGCGCAGTAAACTGATGGTGACCAAAGGGACCTTATTTTGTAAATCGACTGCTATTTTGACCAACGCAGTAGACTTTAAAAAGTCAGAGTTATTCATTTGCAAACACAAGAAAATGACTTTGGTATGACTAAACGTTTTTATCTTATCCTCCCCAAAATTCACATTTTGAAGTTCCAACTTCTAACATGGTTATATTGTCTGTAAAGAGAATAATTAAGTTTAAATGAGATGGGGGGGGGGGGTCAGAAAAGATTAACATTCTTACAAGAGGAGACACCAGAAAGTTAAATACTGTGTCTCCTCCATGTCTTCTCATTCACAGAAGGTTTTTTTTTTTGTCTATATGAATCCAAAATATGGATATTTACAAACTAGCCAGAAACCCATGCCCTCTGATCTTTAATCTTTCTGGCCCCTAATACTGTGAAAAAATTAACTATTGTGATACACGACAGACTGTGCTGTTTTTTATGAAGACCTGTGCAGGGTAATACAGCTTGCTATATCTAGCCAAGGAGAAGAAGCTTCCCCTCAAACAAAATGTATGTTTCTAGGAAGATATGACAAGCAAGACAGCTACTCTTGGTTGCCATCTTGACATGCATGAGAAGAGGGACTCCCCACTGAAAAAAACTGTACCCATCAGAGTGGCCTCTGAGCATGATGGGAACATGATCTTTATTGGTAATTAAGTAAGACAGTTAATTGAGTTAATTAAGCCCAGCCACTCTGGGCCATGCCATGCCATGCCAACATGGGCTTGGGCTATATAAGAAAGCTAGCCAAGCCAGGGGAAGCAAGCCAGAAAACAGCTCTCTTTCATGGTTTTTTCATCAGTTTCTGCCTCCAGATTCCTGCTTTCAGTTCCTGCCCTGGCTGCCCACAATAATGGCCTATAACTTGTAAGCTGAGATACATCCTTTCCTCCCTGAGTTGGTTTGGTGGTGGTGGTGGTGGTGGTGGTGGTGGTGTTCAGTGTTTTATCACAGCATCAGAAAAGCAAACTAGAACAAAATGCAAACATATGCTGGCTGGCTAAACCTATGAAACATCTGCCTTTGCAGGCATCCTCTTCACTTTACATGCCTGAAAGGTACCATCTTGAATCATGTGAGCACCTGCAGGAGGCCTTCATGAATATTACTAACATGGCCTCATGGAAGGAAGAAGGACTCTCAAGGCTCATGAAGTCTTCACTCAATCCCTTTTCTCCCCTAGTTTATGTGGGCAGTAAAAGGTTGACCATAGGGCCAGGACTCTTGAGAAATGTCACTGCTCATAAGTCACCCAGGGGAGTCTTTGATAGTTCAGCTTCCTATTTATCATCTATGCTGTGGGTGGGACTCATCAGTACTGTAGCTGCTTTCAAGTCACCTACCCAGAGAACTTCCCAATTATGTACTACCTTGGAGTCACCATGTTCCAATAAATAATTCCAATAAACTCATTGGTTCACCAAGCTAAACTGGCACACCAGCTTTCTTTGGTCTCTCAGAGGCCTCACTATCTGGCAAGTCCTATGACGTCACTACCCTAAATCGTGTTCCAAATCCCCACTGAACTCTTCATCTTATAGATATGCACAGTTCTGGATTTCTATGGCTACTGATTCAGAAAAAAAAAGGATTTCAGAGAACTACATGCTGACACACATAGATTTAGAGTCCTCTAGCTGCACATTCTAGTTCTCATATCTAGTTCCGCAGTATCAGTACAAAAAAGATGTTTCTCTAACCAAGGCTGAGAGCATCCCATAATATATAATATTATGAGAGTATAAACATAATAAATATTTAGAAGGCAATTTGACAACACAACCACTTAGCAAAATAATAATAGTAGGCTTGTCTAGGGTCTATCACCCAGCCATGAATTTTTGAGCAGGTTTACAGTACCAGGTATGAATTACCTCCTGTGGAGAAGGTCTCAGATCCAACCAGAATATGGTTGATTACTCCATAAGAGTCATGCCACTTTTCCACCAATGGCCACATCTTGCCTACAAGATCAGTATGTTGGTATGCAGGGTCTAACACTGCATAAATCCATCAATCACAGATTAAGAAATTGCAATCTAAATAACAATAGCATGGTTTATTCCTGTCAGGGAAATAGCAGCGACAGAACTGGAAACAGGTTTCTGCTGTCCCTCGAGAGTTTCTGCCACCAGACAACACTGACTCACAGTATGTAGAGCAGACCAGACCAGAGCTCCATAGCCCAAGAACAAGTGATGAAACGGGAAAGCACAACAGACTCTCAATACCAGCAAATCACTATTCTACGATGTTCACAAAAATTGCTCTTCCTGAGCATACATTAGCAGCTTAGCAGCACACCTGAAAACTCCGCAACAAAAAGAAGCAAGAGGGGTCGATGGCAGGAAATAATCAAACTCAGGGCTGAGAAGAGACAGTAAGTAATGCTTCGAAACCCTTAACTGGGATACAGAAGAAAGGTCTCCTGTCAGGACATTTAACGTAAGGCCTGTGAGCTGATCAATTTCTTCTTGTTTTCTGCTGTTGTTTGTTGCATTCTTTTGTTGAGACGGGATCTCACTGAATAATCTAGGCTGACTTCAAACTCTATCCTTTTCCCCCAGCATCCTGAGTGCTGAAATTACAAGCGTCATCATACCCAGCCAGAGTCGAATCTTGAGGTTTGATTTGTCATTTTCTTTTTGTAATTGATCTATACTGAAGTCACTCTTTTTAAGGTCTTAATTTTAATTTATTTATTTACTTACTTACTTATTTCTGTAGTGCTGGAGATTGAACCCAGAACCTGGTGTATGCTAGGCAAGTGCTCCACCACAGTTACAGCCACATTCCCTGAACGTACACTGTATTTCTCGAGGGTATAAACTATGCCTATTGTATGTTTGGCAGAGTTGATAGCGCAGCAGCAGATAGCTAATAAGTGTGCATCAGCTTTCAGAAAGCAGAGTCAAAATGAATGAGAGTCCGAAGACAAGGCTCTGACTCCCGCTCTCATCCGAGCATATTATATGATCTCTCACAAAATATTTAAACTTAGTTTTCTCTTCCAATGTTGAGGACACTGATGTTCATCAACTCTAAAGAAACACATAAGCTTTTCCAAAAGGAAAAAGAAAAAAGAAGAAAAAGAAGAAATCATTCTTTCTATTCTTGATGATGAGTTCTCAATGCCTCTTTCATACTTGTGAAAAAATGTGCCCAAGTTCGTTTTCTGCATTTGTAGCATATTTTTAGAAATAAAACTAATATAGTGAAGAAAAAAAGGAACAATATATATATATATTAAAAAATTCCTCTCCACAAAGATTTATTTTATTTTATTTTATTTACACTTTATGTATGAGTGTTCTGCGTGTATTCCTGCATATCAGAAGAGGGCATCAGATCCTATTACAGATGGTTGTGAGCCACCATGTGGTTGCTGGGAATTGAACTCTAGAAGAGCAGCCAGTGCTCTTAACCTCTGAGTCATCTCTCCAGCCCATGCTCTCCCCAAAGTTAAAAAAAAAAAAGTCATGTTTAAATTATATTAAATTTTGTATATGGGAAGGAGACGCTAACATGTCATCTCCCCTTCCTGGGTCTTTACTAATGATGACAATGGTTAATATTTGATGAGCAACTATTGTTACTGTTACTGTCCTCAGTTCTGTTAGCTCACTCAACTGTTGAAACAACTCTGTATTATAGATTTATTATTATTATTATTATTATTATTATTATTATTATTATTAATTGTACTGCCAGTGAGATAGCAGAGTTTAAGCAATTTGTCCACAGATCACACAGCTAAGGGATGATGTGACAACCCTGTTAGATAAAATTGGTCCAAGATCTCTTTAATATCTTTTATTTCTTTTTGGTCTTCCCTATAAATAGTCCCAGAGTCTCCACTTCCTCTAGGACACTTCCTCCTACACTTTCTAGAAGTCATGGCTTCCTTTCAGGTCTTTAGGAAACCTCATTTCAGATAGCTGAATGTTAAATGTGACTGTGTCAGCCACACTATGCAGTGTTCATTCCACTGAAGGGACCACACCTGAAAGGGCTGAACAGGAAAAGATAAAAAGCAAAAACCTAGTCTGTCTTTTAATATGCTTACCACCTCTCCAAAGAGCTCCTTGACAAATTTATCTTAAGATGCTGCATTGCCCTAAGAAGAGACTCTTTTCAGCCCACAGGGATTTGATGGCATATGGATTCTTACCCTGTATCCTCAGGTCCCTCTCCTACCCTAGCCGGAGCTGTAGACTATATTATCAAGTGAACACCATATGATTTGCTTGCTCATAATTACTTAACCATTTGATTTAAGTGTAAAATGTCTCCCACTGGCTCATAGGCTTGACCGCTGGTCTTCAGCGGGCATGCCATTTTGAGAGGTAGTAGAACTCTGAACAAGCATAACTGACAGGCGTGGGTCGTCACAGCAGGTGAGCCTTTGAGGATTGTAGCCTGCCTGACTTCTAGCCAAGCTCTCTCAGCTTCCTATCCTCAACCACAACATAACCACTTACCTTACAACTCTGCTGACATGGACAGGCGCCAGTCCATCACACTGACTTCCCCAGCCCTCCATCCGTTGCTTCTATTGGGAGTTCTATCACAAAAGGTAACTAATCCAGAACCATCCTAAGACATTTCTCAAATGAGACATGGTTCGTTTGGTAAATCATTTAACTATGCATCTCCAATGAAACAATTATTAAAAAAATAAATAAAACAGGGCCCAACATGGTGGCACACACTTTTAATCCCAGCACTTGAGAGGGAGAAGCAGGCAGATCTATGCATACAAGGCCAGCTTAGTCTGAAGACTGAGTTCCAAACAAGCCAAGGCTACACAGTGAGACCTGTCTCAAAATACAAACAAACAAACAAAAAAGCCTTAAAAGAGAAAATATTTATTATGCTCACTCAAAATTTCAGAAGTCTAGTTCAGTTGCTTGGCTTTGTTGTTTCTGGGCCTCTGGAGACAGAGTGCATGGCAGAGGTCATGATCAAAGACAGCAATTCCCCTCACGGAACTGGGTCGTAAGGAGATCGTAAGAAAACAAGGAGGCTGAGGAAAGATATACCCCTCCCCACTGCTGAAGTTGGAGCACTCATTATTTAAAAAAAAAAAAAAAAAAAAAGTCCACCCCTTAACATTGCTGGATTAGAAACCATGCCCTCAGCCCTCAACATACAAGCCTTCTTGGATATCACGATCTAACCCACAATACTACATAACAAGGTTTTAAGGTCAGCCTACCGGAGACCACCACACAGACACTCTTAAAGCTGAAGAACAAGTCTTTACTGCTGGCCAGTGGCTGCACAGAGAACTTGCCTACATCGAGCTGCCCTGAGCTTTATAGCCTTTTGTCTTTTATGCACAAACCTACATCCTGGTTGTTATACTTCAGTTAGCAAGAAGCAGAACTACAGACGCCAAAAAGTAAAATTTAGGGCTTTCCTGAAACTATGTTCTAGGCCTCTGATGGATAAGGTCTTTGTTTCTTTTTTGGCAGGTGCTGGGGCCTACATGCTGGGTTTTAAGGTTAGAGCGGTACCTCTTGCACCACCTCAGTTGTGCCAAGGTCTGGGAGCCTGTTACAACAAAATAGCTGAAGCCATAAAGAAAAGGGGTTATTCAGCTCACTGTCTTAGAAGCTAAAACTCCACATCAGATAGCCTCATTGTTTCAGCCTCTGGTGAATGCCTCATGGTGAATGCCCCTATGCAAGAACACGGAGTTACAACGGTAGATCACATCATGAGGTAAGAAGCCACAGAGAGTTGGGAGTGAGGCTTAGCTATTTGTGACAACCCATCCTTACAAGAACTAATTTCATTCCCTTTCTAAAACATGACCCCCTAGGACCTGTGTGCCTTCACTATGCTCCACCTCTTAAGGCATCTCATAGCCTATTGCAGGTCACATGACCACACTGAGGACCGGTCCTCAATACATGAACCCTTGAAAAATAAACCGTGGTTCTGTCTACCATCCCTTTTACCTCAAAGACACTCATGCCCAGGAATCCGCTCAGAAAAGGCGCTGCTTAGAGCATGAATCGAAAATTCATGTGAATATCTTTCATCCTAATCCCTAATCCTTATTCACGTTTTCTCTCGTTCCTTGCGCCTCATCCAGACTATTCATGTCCTAGAGCATGTTCCTTCTAGAAAAAGTCTAGTTTCATAATCCATCTTGAAGCTGGTAAATGACATATTCCCAACAGAACGTAAGCAAAACTGACTTAGCTTTGAGCTGAGACCTCAGATCACAGCCTTTCACTCGTCTCTGTTTTCAGGTTTCTGTCAATGTATCCTCACTGTGGATGTCGCACAAGATGGCCCAATACTGAGATGAGGGCTGCAGGACCTCCTGACTTCCTTCTCAGGAATGCCTAACAATGCTATTTACAGATTATAGTCATATAAAAACGTAAAATTAGGACAGTGGTTTATTCATGTTTATGAATATACACAAAATATGTCTCACGAACGCTAAGGGGATGGGACGCTGGTACCAGGTTAAAGGAGTAGAACCCTTTTTATCGTAAGCCTATTAACAATCTCTATGTGCATCACATGAGTAGATTCTCAAGTTAAGAAACTGGGTCAGCAAGACGGCTTAGTGAGTAAAGGGGCTTGCTGCCAAGCCTGATGATTGAAGTTTGATCCCTAAGACCCACATTGTAAAAGGAGAAAACCAACTCACAAAAGTTGTCCTCTAACCACCACACAGACACATGCTGTGGTGCACACAGACAAAGAGACAGAGAGGCGGATGGATTAAGTAAATAAATGTAATAATAATTTTTGTTTTAAGTATGATAGCCTCGGCTTCAAAATCTGCCTTGGGTTTTTTGCATTTGTATCTACAGCTCTTTAAAAAAAAATCTCTCCTTGTCTCCTCTTTATTTTCCGTGGGCACCTCAATTTCCGTTTCTTGACGAAAAGAACTGCGTGTCCCTTCATTCGGATTTTATAATAAACTCGCTGCTGGCTTTAACCTCACTTGTCTAATATCCAATAAAACACCCTAGTCAGCAGGGAAGATAGATGTTTCCTGATGCTTTAAAACACTCAGTTCCCACGTCCCTGTCTTCTTTCACATCCTTCAGTGTACAGCTGCCAGGTCCTTCCTTCCGTGCCTACCCAAAGGTAACAGAGTCCCACAGGGGTCATGTCTGAATCGTTTTCCCAGGACCAGTCTTCAGGGCCAAGGACTTCACAGCCTTGTAACGTGCGGTGAGAATGTAGACCACGATCCAGGCTGAAAATTCCTTCTTTAGTTAATCATGTCCCCCCCAAAAAAGACAGCACGTACATTTATAATCTCTCGGCAAGCATCATTGCATCTAAACTAGGTATATTATACCCCATAGTTCATGATTTTTTTTTTTAATATGGGTAGATGGAGACAGAGCTGGGAATCTCACCCTGCAGTGCCCCCTACTGGTCATTTTAAGAAGTGGCCAAGAAGAGCTGACAGGAATTTTCTAAATGGTGCTGAGGAAATAATCCATACGCAAATGCTGTGTTTGGTATTGTTTACATATACATGTTCATACCTTTCAAATTGAGCATCAGTTTTTAATCGGTGCCATCCAGGTCATTAGCATACAGAGATGTCCTTAAGTCAGATAGATGACAACCCAGTGTCCACAGAAGGAAGAGGTGCTTCAAACAACAGGGGGCCATAGAAGAGGACCTCTCTACAGAGAAGCAGTGTATTTCAAGCCTTCTTAAGAGCATCTCAGTCCTGACTCCAGCCTCTTCATCTCAGCAGAAATAACCGGGCAGGGATCCTCTGCTCACACCCAAAACAAACTCCATTCTGAAATCCTTGTCTTGGGTTTTCACTTCCCTTATGAATTTCCCCCTTTCAACATGCAAATAACTATGAGAGGTGCCTTCATTGGTTTGAAGGGTTAATATGATGGCCTACAGCCAACTGACTTTTGCCTATCAACTAGTGGGAAATAGGTTTTTTAGGCCAGTAGGGACTAAGAATTAAGGTTTCTGCTAAGGAATTCGGACATACTCAAGGAGGCCGAGAGACCTCAGGGTTTCAGGTATCCTGAAGGAATTTACTCCCCATCCTATGCCTTAAGGAGTCTACCCAGCCCCCAGGTCCTATCTTCATGAATCTAACCTGGCTGCAGTGACGCAGGATGTTCAGAAAGTTTTGTCCTATCTCAATGTTCTGGCCACAGACTAAAGCTGAGATGACAATGACAAAGTCATCCCTGCACGATTTACCAAGGTACATCCAAAGACATTGTTCTTCTAACGAGTGTCTATCACCCACCTCCTGACAATGTAAACCAAAGGAGGGAGTTAGGACACAGGACTTTGTTTAAAGAAAGTCAGTGAAGTCCCAAGAGTTCTTTTTACCAAAGACAGGAAAAACTGGGGCTCCTGTGTCTAGGACAACTGGTGGTCCTTCAGTGGGACACCAGAGAAAGTCCGTTGCTTGTTCCCTGAACACTGTAGATGGCCACCCAGCTTATCCTCCAAGGATCAGAGATGAGATGCTGGCTGGAAAAGCCTCATAGCAAAGAGATGGGAAACACAGAGAACAGCCATTCTGTTCAGAGTTTGTTCAAAACACATTCACATATTTCTGACTCAGAAACTACAAATCCTAAGAAACAGAAAGCACTGGGGTTTCTGAGACAGATGCCATGGATGGACAAGCTGATCCCAGCACAGGACAGATTTCTAAGAACCACAAACTAAGGCAAAAGACAAAGACGTACAGTTTCAGGGATGGCTGCCCACAGCAGAGGTGCTACAGGCAGAACTACTCGATTGAGAGTCTCTAAGGACGGGATAAATCAAGTTTGATATCTCTGCTCCTAATTGTCCCCCCAGTGCTCAACTCTAATTACTTGGAGAACTCTCCTGACTGTTGCCTGATATTGAGTTGTTGGAGGTTGAGCCTGGAACAGCGAGATAATCAATAAAAATTTAGTGGGGAGAAGAATGAAGATCCTGCTAAGCAGTGGGAGCCTGCAGCACCCAAGCCCTTCTGCTCATGAGAAGACCTGTGGGACAGCCATAGTGATTGCAAAGCAATAGTTCAAAGCACTGCTTTTAGGCCTCGAGGCCTTCAGGCAACAGTGCGTGTGAGAGAAAAGTTAAGGCGGTCGCCCTAATTACAGCCCACTCTCACATGCTTTATATAGAAGCAAACACAAGCCAAGTGGGTAGAAAGGAAGACAAGGGAAGCTTTATTTATATACTAATTAAACCCCTGATGAAATTAAAGGAAAAACATACAACTCTGTAAAAAGAGAGAGAGAAAGAGAGAGAAAGAGACTGACTCTCAGGACTCGTTGATCCTTCATTCCCTGCTGAGAACGAGCACCAGGACCACAGATCCGACTCACCCAGTCCTCCCCACATAAACCCAAGGTCAGTCTATCTCAAAAAATGAAAAAACAGAAGAGATAAAGTCCTGGGCCCTGACATACTCTCTGATGAACTATTCTAGAAAACAGGACTTAGGAAGAGTAACAAATATTTAAGTCATGTTCTAGAAAACACATTCCTATACTCTATTACTTAATTTAATGCCCATAATTACTCTCATTTCAAAGATGGGGGAAATGGAATGTAAGGTACTGTACTAGTTCTGTGTCTGCTGCTGTGGTAAACACCACAGCCAAAAGCATTTATTGCACCTTACAACCCCCGCAGGTCACAATCCATTGCTAAGGGAATTTAGGCAGGAACTCAAGCAGGAGCAGAGGCAGGATCCTTGAAAGGAAGTGTTTACTGTCTTGCTCCTCTGTCTTTCTCCGCTACCCTCTTATACAGTTCAGGCACACCTACCCAGTGGGCCTCCAGTGGGCTAGGCGCCCCCTACATCAATTAGAAAATAAGAAAATGTCTCACAAATAGAACTATATGCAGTTTGATGGAACCAACCTCAATTGAGTTTCCCTCTCCCTAAGTGACTCCGGTTTGTGTCAAGTTGACAAAAACTGACCAGCACAACTGACCCCTTGTCAACTTGACACAGCAAAATATCACACTGTTAAATCATAACCTTTCTTTTCTAGTATTTCTAAGATATTTTAATATCAGAGTGATATCAGAGTATAAATCATAGTCCAACTTTGAAAATTTCCACAGTATTTTTAAACTTCCAACTATTTAAAAGCCCAAGTCCTTTTTAAAAATCCAACATCTCTTAACTGTGGGCTCCTGTAAAATCAAAAACAAGTTACTTTTCTTACTCCCAGTGGGAAGAACCAGTACACAGCTGTAATCAGATGAAAGAAAAGAAAAACCCAACAGTATAAATAGTTCAGTGTCATATCTGTGAATACTAATCCTCCTGATCTTCTGGGCTCCAATGAACTTGGATGGTTCCATCTCTCCAGCTCTACCATCCATAGCCTGCACACAACTTGTCTCAGACTAGGCCAGCTCCACAACACATCTGCCTCTGTCCTTGGTAACCACCCCAATATCCTTGCATTTCCAGTATGCTGGGGTCTCCATGGAAACAGAGACTGCACCTTCACCAATGGCCTCTTGGCCTCTTATTAGGAACTCCAATCCTGCCACACGGTGCCAGGCCTCAGCTTCTTTTCATGACCTCTTCAATCCTGCAGAGCCCGAGCTTCCAAAGTCAGTACTATATGGAAAACTCTTGCACACTATCAAGTTTGTGTGCCAGCTAGAGATGCAGCCTCGGGACCACAGCTTCTGTGTCTTGAGACAATATGGTTTTGTCTCAATGATGTTGACGTCTTATCATAACTGATTTTCAGCAGTAGCTAATGGTCTCAGTAAAACAAAGCTTTCACTCCACAGAGTCTTATTATAAAGTGTCAAACAAAACCAATCCAGGCCTCCATTGTCTGCATATCTCTCAATACTTGCAGCTTGCAAACTCTCACAGACCAGCCTGTTAAGATTTGCACACTCCATGGACTTTCCAGCCCAACTTTTTAAATATTTCCACAGTCCTCCAAAAAAGTTCATGGTCAGCTCTATCACACTGCTCTCTGATACCTACTGACCTAGCTTGATTTCTGCTGCTCTGATAAAGCATAATCAAAACCAACTTGAGGAAGAAATGGTTTATTTAGTTTACAAGTTACCATCCATTATCCAGGAAAACACACACACAAAATGCAGGAACTCAAGGCAAGAATCTGAAAGCAGGAACTGAAGCAGAAACCATGGAGGAATGTTGAGTATTGGTTCACTTTCCCTGGCTTGCTCAGCTAACTTCATGTACAGCCCACCCCAAGGGTTACACTACCCATAAAAAGGGTTACACTACCAATAATGGCTAAGCCTTCCTACATTAATTATCAATTAAGAAGAATTCCCCTATAGACACACTCACAGGGCAATTTCATGGAGGTAATTCCTCAAGTGAGGTTCTTTCTTCCTAGAGAGCTCTCGTTTGTATCAAGTTGACAGAAAACTAACCAGCATGGGTACCAATTCCAAAAGTCATTTGTAAGACTCACTGAGATGGTTAATTCTTGGTTGTCAGTTTGACTACATCTGTAATTAACCCAAGTGTCTGAGTATACCTGTGAGAGATTTTTCTTGAATCATTTGAGGTGGGAAGATACACCTTAAATCTGATCTGGGCCATGCCTAGAGGTACCTGGTGGCCATGGAAAAAGAAAGTAGTTGCTCTTTGCATGCTTGCCCTTGCTCTCACCGGCAGCTTCATCCCTTCATTGCTGTTAGAGCCTCTTTTGGGGGATTCCAATATATGCTGAAGACCAGCTGAGACATCCAGCCTTGTGGACTAAACAACTACAGAATTCTTGAATTCTCCACTGGTAGATTGCCATGTTTGGACTAGCTGAACAGCCTGTAAACCACTCTAATAAATCCTTTTGATGATTGGCAGATGGTAGATAGATAGATAGATAGATAGATAGATAGATAGATAGATAGATAGACAGACAGATAGATAGACAGATAGATTCATTTTATCAGTTCTGTTCCTCTAGACACTCCTAATACACTCCCCTTCTAGTTTGGGGAAGAGTTTTCTGAAAACTTCATTTCGATATCTACATGGTGCAATGGACAGAATGTGTCCCCCAAATTCATAATGTTGAAGTCCTAAGCCTGGCATTAGAGAAAGCACACTTTGGAAAGTTATTGGGTCCCTTATAGTGAGATGTATGCCCATACAAAAGCAACTTTCAGAGATGCCCTTCCCTTCAGCTGTTGTGAGGATAGCATAGGAGGAAGCCAGCTAACCTACAGAAAGTAGGTTCTCCATAAAGCCTAATCTGTCATTGTCTCAATTGTAGACGCTCCCAAAACTGTGAGAAAATAAATTTCTTTTCCTTTTACACTACCTGTTCATGAAACATGCCCAAATGACCTAAGACATGAGAATCTCATACTGTCTCCTTACTAATAAGCCACACTTGTAACCTGCTAGCTAAACACTAGAAACCTAGCCCACCAACTGATAAGTGACCCTTTGTGTTATTTTTTAATTCCATTATATGTTTTGTCTGCATGTATGTCTAGGCACATTTGTACTTTGCACCTGCAGAAACCAGAAAAGAGCATCTGATCCCCCTGGAACTGAAGTTACAGACAGTTGTGAGTCACCATATGGGTACAAGAATTTAACCCAGATCCTCTGAAAGAGGAGCCAGTGCTCTTAATAACTGAAACATTTCTCTAGCCCTGAAAGATCCTTTAATAATAACCTAAATTACAAGTTTCCTGTGTCTTGTAAAATCCTGTAACACCCTTCTTGAGATTTGTCCATCAACCATGTAACAACACAAGATTGCTCCTGCCTTGTCAAGCTCTGACTGCCAACGCTTTCACCTGCCAGAGTGGCCATTCATCCATTCCCGACTACTGAACACCACAGGTGCAGTTAGTACCCAGTGTGCACTTCTCCTTAACCCATGGGAAGCAGTGGTTGATCTTCAGTTGGAGTGTGTGCTTGCCAAGAAGCCCCAGAACCCCCATATTGTTTCCAGATCATTCCTGTTGGAAATTTAGATGTTATGTGTGATGTTAAGTTGTTACCCTAAGATTCAGTTCTCCATGTTTCTCAAACCGTTGTCAGATTTCATTAAGTCTTATTAGTCAGTCCTCCTTTTCTCTCATCAAGAGAAAAAAAATGTAAAAAGAGACAGAAGTAAGAGCAGCCCAATGCAGGTGTCTAGGGAAAGAAATTTCAGAAGTCAAAGATGAGGAAGGAAGCTTTTCTAATGTAGCTGCCCTTGAC
Organism: Arvicanthis niloticus; assembly: GCF_011762505.2. Classification (NCBI taxonomy): domain Eukaryota; kingdom Metazoa; phylum Chordata; class Mammalia; order Rodentia; family Muridae; genus Arvicanthis; species Arvicanthis niloticus. Next base: position 20,669,993 of record NC_133433.1, on the reverse strand, counting down.
TGTGGGTGGCAACATGCGTGGCCTGGAGTTCTGGACTAAATAAAAGACAGGAAGAAAGCTGAGCACAAGAATCTATCTGTCTGTCTGTCTGCCTGCCTGGCCTACCTATCTCTCGTTCTCTCTTTCCTCTCAACACCCACCTAACTCTCTCTGTCTCTCTCTGTGTGTCTGTGTCTCTCTGTGTCTCTCTGTCTCTGTGTGTGTGTGTCTGTCTGTCTGTCTGTTTTCTGAGTGTGTATATAATGTATTTGACCAGCTGCTCCAACGTGCTGGACTGCATCCTTAAACTGAGCCAAAATAAGCCCTTCCTGCCTCAAGCTCCTTTTGCTCACAGTAATAAGAAAGTAGTTGGTAAAAAGATTCTACTGTGAGGCTATTACTGAGGACCTGTCTGGAATATTTTTGTAATTCCCTAAGAATCTATAATTTCAAAATAAGTGTGCTGAATTTTGTTTGTTCATTTTCTTGCTTGTTTGATTATTTAAGTTACTGTAACTTTTGACTCAGGGAAATAGGATTCTGGTTCTGGGACCACTGTGCCAGGAAGAAGAGTAAATTATCCTGGTCCTTTGGTGTCCCAGAAGCCAATCCTTCTCCTTAGAAGCTTCTTTCAGCAGCTCCAAGACAGCTACACCACAAGAACACATAAAAGACAATGGTAAATGCTGGACTCCAGCTCGGGAAGTTCCCCCAGAATCTTCCCAGGAGCCCGCTGAAGCATCCTCATAAATCACAGATGTTTCACCAGTCTTCACCCTTGTCTTCTTTGTTTATTTCCCAGGCTAGAGGAGGTCAGACTCTTGGTATTAAACTGAGATGTCATTTGACAAGACTTAACACATCACCCCTCAGTTCTGAACATGTCTCTCTGAAACATCAAGTTGAGAATGTGTAAATCAGAGATCAAGGGGGAAACTATGATGTCCTTTTGGTCCCCTGGTCATCTATACTAATGAATTGACAATTAGTATCAATGAATCAATATTGTTCTGATTGATCCCCATGTAGCAACAGATGATCAGTAACTAACCTTCCAAGTAGATTTGTTCACTGGAAAAGAAGAACCAGAAAAAAATAAATAGCCAACGTGACAATATGGTATAAGCACACTAATTAGATGACAGCTATTCCAACTGTCCGTGCCTTTACTGTGTCAAGCCCTGGACTCCCTTTATTGAGAAGAATCTCAATCTAGATCAGGTTGACCTATGGGTGACCTTGATTTTGTGAATTGAGGTAGGAAATACTGCCCACTGTGAGCAGCACTGCTCTCTGACCAAGCCCCTGCACTGTATACACAGAGAGGGGAACTGAGTAGAGGCAGGCATTTGTTCATCTTCTGCTTCATTGTATGTGGAATGTGACCAACCACCTCAAACTCCTGCTGCTGAGACTTCACCACTACACAGACGGGCTGTAGCCTGGAACTGTGGTCCAGACAAACCTCTTCCCTAAAGTTCTTGAGTATTTCATCACAGCAACAGGAAATGAGACAAAGACACGTGGGGATTTTTTTTTTCTTTACTGATATTTGGGTGTGTTCTTTTAGCAGCCTCGTTCTCCATTGTTGATATTCTTTCTTCTGCTTGGCTGGGTCTACTCATGATGCAGTGCACTGTCCTTTTATCTTATTTGCTGAGTTTTCATTTCCAATACTTCTGCTTGTTTTCTTTTTAAAGGCTCTCAATTTCTTTCCATCTTCTTGACTTTTTCCGAATAGTTTTGAAGTCTCTTTCCTCTATAGTATTGATTGATTAGAGCCTCTTTCAGACCATTGATCTCTCTTATCAGAGGAGGGGAAACAGCTTGAAATCTTCATGTGCCATTTTACCCATTTTGGTGTCTTTGAGCTCAGTAGTTGAGCAGTCGTCTTTCGGAAGAGGCATGTGCTCTGCGTTTTGTGGGGGGTGGGGGGGGTTGTCATTTGGTTTTGTTTTGCTTAATTTTGTTTCTCGCATTTCTGTGTTTCAACTTTTACACCTGTTGGTTTGGACCTCTCCTCTGAATTTGGAGACAAATTTTATTGAGCAGCCTACTTTTGAAGGCTCAATCCACAGTACTGCACAGCATGGAGGAAACAACGTGCTTCAGCAGCAACGATATTAAATCGTCCATGATTTAAAAGTACACTAGAAATCCATCACAGCCCCGCTAAGGGCAGTGCCCTCCCTGATTAAGACCCACTAAAAAGACCAAAGGTATTGTAGAAGGTGCTATGCAGATAGCAATTAACGAGGGCAAGAGTAGAAACGGCAGACAAGTAAGGAAAGGGAAAGGGAAGACAATCAGAAGAAACAAAGCTAAGGAGACTGAAGGAGAAAGAAGAGCAACGGAAGAAGTTGAAGAGAGCAACGGAAAAGAAATAAGCAGAAAAGGAGACACTGCGCAGAGTGAAAGGCAAACCGAAGGGATGGGGGAACATACTTGCAAAATATGTGACATGAAGTGACCTCCAAAATATACCAGCAACTCTTAAAATTTCAGGGGTGCTTTTCTGGCCCCTGGCCACTCTTAAAATTTCAAGTTTGCACTTGCTGTGCAAACACAGGCGTTAAGCCTGCCGTCACAGAACTCATGTAAAAAGTCAAAAACACAACAACTTGTTATTGTAATTCAACTCTGAGAAGACAGAGATGGGAGGATTCCTAGAGCTCCCCGACTAGCTACTGTAGCCAATCCAACTCAGTGGAAGATCCCGCCCCAAATATAAGGTGGGAGAGAAGCTGAGAAAAACATCAACGTAAAACTCTGGCCTTCACATGCACTCACACGCCCATGCACCCACACAAACATGTATACACAAAAACAAAGTACGGTAGGTGCCTGCTTGGAATGATCTAAGAGACTTTTGTAGACATTTCTCAGAGGACATACTTAAAACGCCAGGAAGAAATTTATGTTGTGGAAAGAACTTACCGCGTATCGTTCTCCTTTTCGTGATCCTTGGCGTAGCCGTTACAAGCTGACCACATTCTCAGGGTTCCAGGTCATGGAAAACACTCTGAAAGCAGCTTCCTGACAGCTATGGTATAAAGATCTACAATAGCAAAGTGTAACTCCCCGTCACCGAAGCCTTGCCAGGCACTGTACACGGATGCAGAACTCCTGGCACCTGCAAGCACGGCATCCTCAGAACAAATGGGCCAAGAGGCAGTCAGCCTCTCCTGTTTCAGAGAGATACAGAAGGAGGTCAACAGAACTATAAAAGGTAAAGCCCGCAGGTGGCCAGAAGAGAAAACATCTCAATCACAAAGACCCGCTAGCCACCTGGAAGGTAAAACTAAGTGTCAGTGAGAAGTCAAAGAATCCTGTGGCAGCAAAGAGCTGGCAATGTCGAGTGCTTCTCGTGGCGCAGTCAAACATGGTGAAGGTCCCAGAAGGAACCTGAGCAGACATAGTGGAATAGTTCAGGAAACAAGAAAGTACACTTTTTAAAATCACCGCTTTTATTTTTAAATGGCTGAAATCTGAGCATATTGTGTAGAGGAAAAGGACTTGAAAAGTCACAGACAAATCCTCTGCCCGCTAAAAGATTCTCTGGACCCCACCAAGGATGGCACTGGCACTTTCTCCGTCCCCAGATGGTGCTGGCCTGAATGTGGCTTTCTGAGGAAAGGACAGTGCTGTGCCGACAGACTAGCTGCTTCCCACTGCACTAGAAAAGCTTCACAAAACTCCACAGGACTCTTTAAATGATCAACCACACTGAACTTGCCAAAGAGAAGGGTCCCACCCAGATGGGAGTTGGAGAGCACTTTTCCATTTTACTTACAATGAGTCAAACACTGATGGATGCCATACAACAGTGAGGAATTGGAAGGAGGCAGGGATCCTGACACACCCCATGTATGCAACATATGGAACAAGTTATTGAAGAGAGTGGTCCTAGCGGGGTTTGTTAAAGTCGAGTTAGGGGAAGACTGTGGGTGTGGTAGAAAAATAGCCAAGCGGGATTAAGATAAAACAAAGCAGAAGAGAAATATTGGGCTCGGTAAACTTTCACCTTCCCTAAAGTGATTGATGTACTTATAAAAAGCCAGACTGGGCTTGATTTCTAGGGGTGACGTTGCTGGTGAACCCACATAAATCTATCATTTCTGCGGGAGTTCTGGGCATAGCTGTTGTCGTGGATAGAGGCAATGCTAACATTCGCACTGATGAGATTCGATATTTAGGTGGGGCAAACCACTGCTAACGCTTAAGGCGAGCACCTGACTCTCATAGAAGGAAAGGGGGAAACAGAAAGAGTAGAGGAGGGAAAGAGGGGGAGACACAAGGGGAACGTGGCTCACTTTATGCAATGCTGTAGTCTTGTATGTTTAGTTTAGAGAACAGTAACCACTCTGCTCCATTATGGCTTGTTGGTATCAGAAGCCAAAAGACAGTCAACTATGACTGAAAACCCCGTGAGAAATAAGCAAGATCAAATCAGTGCATCTTAGCCATTCAGATCAGAAAGCACAAAGACTGGAAACAGCCTGCCAAGCCCATTCTGGCTATCTACTGGCCCTGGGAAAGGCTGGCACTAGGATCTTTCAGGGGGTAAAATGTAAAACCTTATGTTGTGTGACAATATTTTGCCTGGGGAATTGCAGGACATGTCTATTCACTCCAGAGAGGGAGCCTATGACAGACCTAAGTATAGATATCACCAAAGTCCAATTTAGTAAACTATAATTTTTATTGGGATTAATTACAAGAATATAGGTTCTTGTTACTTACAGAGCAGAAATGACTCAAAGACAGCTGCATCACCAAAGCCCACCCCAGCACAAAGTGACAGCTCAGAGAGCTGAGAACCTGAAACACACTGCACAGCCTGCAAGCAGCTCAACATCAGCTCAACAGGCTGGAGAATGTCCTTTCCAAGTGACCAGTCAGTTAGGCTGGTCTCTGCTTCTTCCAGGCAGCTTGTCTGGTCTCAGAATCTTCTTTGCAGGTTGGCTTGTCTGAAAGTGATTCTCAGCAGTCTTTATTGTTTACTCCTAGGGAATCTGACCAGTCTGGGGACCTCCTGAAGCTGTTCTGAGGTATTCACCTTCTGTCTTCAGGGGCTTCCCTACAGGATAGAATGTTTCAGTCTCAGAGGAAATTGCTGCACAACACCTTGGCATGTTACTGGGTTGTAGGCAGTGGAATAGAAGCTCAAAGAAATATAGGCTTCCCAAGTCCAAGGTCCAAAGAGACAGCACATGGTCAACCAGGAAGCTTTATCAAGAATCTGAGTTCCATAGAGGGATCACGAAATTGAATTATTTGGGTGTTCTCCTCTTTAGAAATAAAATGCAGGATGGAGTAGAGTAGAATCAATATGTTCTCTTAGGATAAGATATAAACTAGACTATTCCAGTTTATACTTCTTTACAAAAGTTAAGTGTTGTTTGATTAAGCATCTAGTTTGGAGTGGATATACATGCGGGCTGGCTCATTATATAAAATACACATTTTCTTTGTTTCTTTGTAACATTGTCTCACCACATATCACAGAACAGCCCCAAACTTGGGATTCTGCTACCTCAGTCTCCCAAGTGCTGAAAGTATAGCCATGTGCCACAACCTCTGATTAAAATATTCATTTCAAGCATGACTTAAAGAGAAAAAAATAGACCAAGGGATGGCTAACTCAGAAAAAGTGCTTGCCACATAAGCCTGATGATGTAAGTTTAACTCTAACACTCCAGTGAAAAGAAAGACTCAGCTCCTGGATGTCATCTTCTGACCTACACACACATACGCACACTCACATGCACGCACACACACACACACATGCAGACATACATATGCATGCACTAGTAATGATTTAATATTAAAAATAGTTATTAGCAAAGTATCAAAATAAATAAATAATGTGTGAGAGATTCTGGAACTAGGTCAGACACTGACTGATAGCTTCCCTACATTGTAGGAGAAAGTGGATAGGAAAGAATAAAACGAGACCTGCAGATGATGCTGTTTCGTTTCTTGTCTTGGACTGGAACTATCTCTAAAGTGGGCGACAGACCTGTAATTAGAACTCTCACCCTGCCACCACCCAACAGTGAGGCCTTAGATAATTGTTATCCTTTGTAAATTAGCACCATCTACTCTGAGAAAACACTGTTGAATGCCCCCAGTACCTGTTTCCCTTGCTTCCTCCCTAAGTCACAACTTTGTTCATTCATTCATACACACCCCAGATGTCCTAGTGAAAACTACTTCATTCTCCATTCCAGGAGTAGATTCTGTCTGCTTATGCCAACAACCATATTTCCACTCTTCCACCCAATAACTGACTCAGAAACCAGCAAGTTGCTATAGGTTCTGCTCTAAGGGAGAGATAAAATACTTAACGAGGAGAGAACTTTTCTTCTGCACATCTGTGAGAGACTTTTCTTATTGTGAGCTAGGCATAAATAAATGAGGCAGGCTGCCCAAGTTGCTACTGACATGAGGGAGAGTGGCCTTGGATAGAGTTGATACCATTGATGCCATGGTGGAAAGAATTACCTACATGTTCCTCGACCTGCTCATTAACAGTCCTGAGACTCCTACATATTTTGACTTAAAGCTGAGACAATTGTAATTTACTTTATTAAGACTGTTTGGATCAGGCTTCCTAGTGCTTGCACCTGACTAAATGACCATGCAGTAAGGCTGAGGTGAGGATTAAACTATCTATTCTACTGGGAAGCATTCTATAAACTATAGATAAATCAAATGCATAAACTTTAACTAATTATGCAGAAGGGATTTTTAGTAATTATCCTCAAGTGTTGTAAGCCTCATCTTCTCTATGTTGAGATAACCTTGTCCTCTCTCCTGACTTCTAAGCAGAGATATGTATTCATGAAACACTTGGTGCATTATCAACATATACTAAATGCAAAATAATGTGCTAACAAATTGCCACCAGATGTTCTTAAATTTTTTGTTTAAAATATTAAGGTGCCTATTTTAAAAGTCTAGGAGAGATGAACCCTCGAAGTCCTAACATCATAATTTTGAGGTTTTGCTTATGAAATATCACATTTATCATGTCATTTTCCTCTTTCTTTTATCTTCTCTAAAGATAGTTATGTATGCCCATTTGAATAATCTTCATGTTCTACTCTTACATGTTTTGACTTACACACACAAAAAAAAAACACATTCACAAAGGCTACTGGGAAAATTTACTGGTAACCAGGTGTATTTCTTATGGAGTATTTTTTAAGTATTGGGGTATGTGTGCACACAGACACATATGCATGACCTTGGGAAATAACAGTGGTGATCAGTACTGATGTCACTGATACAAAACCAATCACGAGAAGACTGGCCACATAGGTGGTTGGCATGCACATAAAAGGCTCAGAAGAACACAGAATTGTTTTTAATTACTTTATTTTTTAGAAGAATTAAGAAGATACCCAAAGATGATGCTGGGAAGATAGCTAAGTAAGTATGCGCAAACTATCTCCCCATCTAGATGATGCATGCATTGGAAGAATTGATGTAACCATTTTAATTCTGGGATCAGCTGGAATCTGAAAACTTCCATGGGAAGGTTTAGATTTTGTGAAGCAATAATGGAATGAGCTGATGCTCAAATCCAGGAAGCACCAAATGCTTCCAGAGAAAGGGAGTAGAGAATGTTGGAACTCAGAGAAGCATGGTCCACAGAGCCTCTCTTCTGATGTTCGCTGCGTATTTACTGTGTACTTACTTACTCAAGACCCGTGCTGTGCCGTGCACCACGCATGTGCTTTCTCTGACTTCATCTGGTACAGCATCTGTACCTCTTCTCTTGGTTCTCAGCAGGGATCCCTAAAAGCCATTGTCCACTCACTTCTTCACTGTTAGGGTTAACTTCCCTCCTTACAGCTGAAGCAAGTGCCTGATATATGACTTTGTTTTATAATAATGAAACTAACCTCTCTCTGCTTCCTTCAGTGACTACAATTCTTATTTTTTTAACAGAGAAAAAAGTGAAACAAAAGATAAATTACACATTCAAGAATCCACTTTAGATTGTAGGAGCCAAAGGGGTCAAGGACACCACAAGGACATGGTTCACAGGGGTCACAGACAGAACCAACACCAGGGAGCCTGAGTGGGTCTGACCGAGGCCCTCTGCACATATGCTATGGTTGTGTAACTTGGTCTTCTTGTGGGTCTTCTAACATTGGGAGCAGGGGCTGTCTCTGACTTTTTGCCTGCTTTTAGGATCCTTGTCCTCCAATTGGGTCACCCCATCCAGCTTTGATATGAGCTGCCTAGTCTTACTATAACTTGTCATTTCATGTTTGGTTGATATCCACAGGAGGCCTGCCCTTTTTTGAATGGAAACAGTAGGAATGGATGGGGGAGGGAGATAGAGAAGGTGAGGAAGAGGGGCTGACAGAGTAGGAGGGTGGGAAAACTGAGGATGTAATATATGAGAGCATAATAAATTAAAAATGAATAATTTTTTAATAAGAAGACACCTTCACTTAGTAAATGGGAAAAATTGAAATTGAAATCCAGTACCGTGTGACTTTGGAGGTCATTTGTTCACTGCCATTAGACCACTTCCTTTTATTAAATTACGTTTCTTTTAAAGCAAGCTCTGTGTGTGTGTGTGTGTGTGTGTGTGTGTGTGTGTGTGTGTGTATGTCTTGTTCCTGCTAAACTGGGATATTTGCCCAACTCCAAGAAAGCTATCTTTTCATTTAGGGCCAACATGATGGCTCAAAGGGTAAATGTGTGTGTGGTGGTTTGAATCTGGGAAGTAGCACTATTAGGAGGTGTGGCCTTGTTGGAGGAAGTGTGTCACTGTGGGTGTCCAACAAGGTCTGGTGAGGTCAGTGAATTCAGTGCATGTCCCCTTCTTTGAAATGTGGACTTTAACACTTCCCCTGGCTGTGTGAGCTGGCGTTCTCCTTCACACTCACATCTCCCCTGCTCTGTGTGTATACGGTGGGTGTTAGTCAGTGCCAGCCAGTACAGACCTGCTCTGCACACAGAGCAGAGTGACGGCAAGTGTAGACCATGAAGGCCGTGGGCATGTTTAAAACATAGATGCACTCAAAAGCCAAACTAGAAAGATGCCCCTCAGACAAAATTGAAGGCAAGTAGTCTGGCTGGGTGTATTCACCTGCCAAGTCCTCATGGTTTATTAGACATCAGATAATGCTGATTCCTACCTCGCCTGGGTTGTGTTTGTTTGTATGAGAGCCAATATCAAGATTACTATGACAATACTGTGCAAAGTTGTAAAGTGAATGGGAAGTTTGTAGTAAGACCCATTGTAACACCCAAGATCAAGCAAATAACCTACCTCTCTGCCCACATTTCTTCATCTTTGGTGATTTAATACAGTGAATCCTAAAGACAGTTCAAAATGTGGCAGTTAATGCAATCAGCTACAGTGTAGACATGAGAATACTATCCCCAGCACAGTCACTGCCATAAGACATGCAGAGATCTCAATGCCAGACAGCAGTACCCATGGAAACTGGCCTGACCCTGGGGAAAGGAGAGCATCAGATTAAACCATTTAACAATTAAAGCATTTAATAGTAAGTTTGGGTCTAGTCCAGGTCCAGCATATATACACAAAGGGCTAGAACTGGAGTCTTAAATGAAAATATAAATGTATGGGCTATGGAGACAGTCATAGCTGAGCAGGTAACAATTTGATTTCAGACAGACTCCTTTGTATTTAAACAGACTCCACCAGGACCAAGAGAGACAAAGAACCAGTGTCCTAGAAGGAGAGCTTAGCAGAGGCCAGAAGTTGGTCTAAGCTCTCATGGGGTGGTGATTTGAATAGGTTTGACCCCCATAGATTCCTGTGTTGGAATGCTTCACCATAGGAAGTGGCACTATTAGGAAGAGGTGTGAATTTATTGGAGGAGGTATGGCCTTGCTGGAGGATGTAGGCTGGCTTTGAGGTTTCCTCTGTACAGGCTCTGCCCCCCAGTATAGACTCAAGCCTTCTTCTTCAGATCAAGATGTAGAACTCTCAGCTCCTCCAGCACCAAGTCTGTCTGCATGCTGCCATGCTTCCTGCCATGATGATTGTGTTAGTTCAAGTTTCCATTGCTGTGAAGAGATGCCATGACCAAAGCTACTCTTATAAAAGACAAACTTTTGGGGGAGTGGCTTACAGTTTCAGAGGTTCAGTCCATTATCATCATGGCAAGATGCATGGGAACATGCAGGAGACATAGTGCTGGAGGAACCGAGAGATGTACATCTTGATCCAAAAGCATCCAGGAGACTCTGTCTTCCACAAGCAGCCAGGAGAAGGTTCTCAAAGCCCACCCCTACAGTGACACACTTCCTCCAACAAGGCCACACCTATTGCAATAAGGCCAAACTTCCTAATAATACCACTTCCCATGGGCCAAGCTTATTTAAACCACAATGATAATGGATTAATCCTCTGAAACTATAAGTTAGCCAACTAAATGTTTACTTTTATAAGAGTTGCTTTGGTCATGGTATCTCTTCACAGCAATAAAACCCTTACTAAGACACATGGTATGTTGAAAATTCACCACCTCCTTAACATATCCACACCAAGTCTTTTAAGTCTTTGCAGAAATGGTTAAGGAATCATAAGGGGTGAGCTTATCCTGAACGAGCTGGATAAGCCCTAAACAAGATCACTTATTTCCTTAGAGAAGAGACAAATAAAAAAGAAGGCAACATGAAGGTAGAGCTTGGAGTGATGAGGCTACAAGCCATATAACATCAGGAATTCTAGTAGCTCCCAGAAGCTGGAAGAGGCAAGGATCAAACTCTTCCTTACAGTCTTCAGAGGAAACATAGTTCTGGCCACACCTGGATTTGGGACTTCCGGCCTCCAGAACTGAAAGAGTAAACATGCTGTTCTTTTCAGTTGTGGTTTGTTCAGGCAGCCCTAGGAAACTGCTATCGCCCTGGATAAGAGTTTATAGTGCAGACAAAGCTCCACCGATATAAACAGTAAAGGAAAGTAGCATTTTTCTCACTGGATACCAGACGTGGACCATCCAGACTGTTCCAAACTTTACCATGATGGGGAAAAGTAAGCCCTGGATTGGTTCAGGAGCTGGTGAGTTCATCTCAGCCGAGACATCCAGGCAAGGGAAACAACTGACAAAGAAGTACATAGTTTTTTTTTGCAATAAATGACAAACGTCACCTAGAACTTAACCATATACAGTTAGAGATGATATACCATTTCAGAACAAAAAACCAAAAGGTCAGAAAGTACACTGTTCCTGCTGTGGAGGAATCTTGGCCATGGTCCTGGGTTAGTTCCCTCCATTCATGTGCCAGACTAATGCCAACATGTGGGAACAGAGACCAGACCAAGCTGTGATTCGCAGCTGCTCAGGTGCTTCTTCAGAAGCCCCAGATTCCTGTTGCAGCTCAAACTCCTGAAGTGCTCAGAAGATCCTCCTTCAGTCACTGGCCGCTGGGGCTCAAGAAGACTATCTTGCACCCAAATTAACATGAAAGGAGACTCAGGAAAGAACTTTCGATGATAAGTTGTTCTTACAGGAAGGCTTCTGATTCACAAGTCAAAGAATTAGCCTGGTGAGTGGCATAGAACAGAAATTCACCATTCCTCACCCCAAAATAGTATTAAAATGGGATTTCAGTTTACATGTTCTCAAAAGCCATGTGCCCCTCTTCCCTAGGTACCACAAGAAACTCATGAAGACATCAGTTACAGACCCTGTCTTGCAGAGCTTCTGTTCATGTTTATAATAAGAGGTCTACCCAGACCCTAATCTCCAGGGCTATGGGTATAGTTGAATAGCACAAACCATCAAAATTTAAGGTAGAGAACTAATGTTTTAATTCAGCTATGAAAATATTCCAAAATATGGCAATCTGATATTAAATTAATATGCTCTATCTTGTGGCCACTGTAAACCATCTTGTCCCAAGTAATCAGCATGATCCTGCAATTAGAGGATGCAATGTATGGTGCAACGAGGGTCTCTAAGAAAACAAAGAATGTCTCAATCATTTCACCTCTCTGGCTTTGAATCGCTTCCTTTGTAAAATGAAAGATCTGTGTGCATAAATCACTAAGTTCTTTCCCAGCCCTAAAATATTCCTTCGGTGATTCATTGTAAGATATATAACATCTTCATGAAAGCATATGGTTTGATTTCCACACAGAAGAAAAGTTGATCAAGGAATAAGGTACAGTGGCCTGCTCAAAAGCTGGTGTTCCTCCATGAGAGGCTCCATGGCCTGTGGAAGGAAACTGACAGTCCTTCCTCCTAAGCTGAGGCCCAGGAGACATTTAATAGCTCCCACCAATACAGTTATCATTGTCTTTACTTATATAATACCTGGCTAGGATTCCTCTCTGGCTCCCATATTTCTTGAATTGATTGACTTTCTAAAGGTTAAAATACTATAAAATAAAACCTAATATGGGGGCTGGGGTTACAACTTAGCAGTATAGAGCTTGACTAACATTCACACAGCCCTAATTATCCTTAGCGCCCCCCACACACATGCATGAGCGAGCACACACATACATACACACACACACACACACACACACACACACACACACACACACAGCATCCCATGGAGGAGGAATTATGCTTGCAAAACTGTCGAACTGAAATGAACACTTCAGTGCAAATGTCTCACAGAGAGAGGTCTGATCACTGGCTTGCCTGCTGCCTCCTGGAGCTGCTCTGCACATTGCTTGCCTGTGTGGTCGTTTGGGTAGAGACAAAAGTGGTATTACACACCTAGCACATCTGCGAAAGCTTGCCTTTTGAACAAATGACCAAAGCCCACCTGCCCTCCATCTGTCAGGAGCTGCTGCTATCCAGGTGCCAACCCTGAACCTAGTCCTCCCAGACGGACACACGAGGACAATGAAAAATGGTATCAGAGGGGCCCCAAGCGTGAGAGGGTCTAGTGAGAGTGGCAGGTTTTATCCTAACTGCTAAAGAGAAATGTACTAAGACTGGAAAAACTACAGAGGGTGCACACCTTCAGAATGTGTCTGGGGATCAAAGTATACCTTGGTTCTTGAAAGAGCTCCTGAAGGCCTGAGAACCTGGCATTGTTATTCTTAAGCAGCAAGGCTCACTTCTAGTATCTAACACTGGACACATTGACAGCAACAGGGTGGATGGAAGAGAAAAGAATCTGTTTTGCAGTTTAAAAAAGAAGAAAAAGAAAGAAAAAGCTTTCTGATTTCTCAAGCCATTTGAAATCTTGCCAGAGAAATACTTGATTTCAGCATTCCTCAGCTCTCCACAACGATGCCGAAAGTGGTATCCCCCACATGTGAGGACGTATTTCAGAGCCAGAGTTTTCTCAAGATGTTCCAAGCCTGCAGGCTCCTGATTCTTTTTCAAATCACCAAGATGATAGTATCCCAGTGAGAATTGTGATTAGTCTAAACTCTCCACAGCTGTGAGAGATGAATGTACAAATCCCAATAAAGATTCTGCATTTCTGGACTGAATTTACCTACATGACATCGCCTAATTCCAGGACCGCTCAAAACAACCAGAGCTGCTAAAATGCTGTCTCATGTCTTCCCTAACATCCGATGCTGGGAGGCTTGAGCATCCTGCAGGAGGATGCCTCTCTCATGCAATGCCACCCAGCAGTGGCCATTTATTTAGGACTGTGCCATGTCAGGAAAACAGCAGAGCTGGGAAATTAAACCTAAGTACGTGGGAATTCAAAGGGGCCCTGCAATTCATTATGTGAATAGTCATGAGAATTATTAAACACCTTGTAACTGAAGGGGTTGGCCTGAGCTACAAGGGACAACAAAACCAGCTGCCTCACCACCTCTACCTCATTGAACACAGGCTCAGGACATTCTTTGGTTACTTGGAAAAGTCCACAGGACCTTGTTTTCTTAATTTGGACACCTCCTTGCAAAAATACGTCCCTGGACATATGGCACAGACCTAGGCACTCTAGATTCTACCTCTGCCACCGTCCTCAGCCATTCTTTCCTCCTCTCTCCATTCCTTTGGGATTCCCCACTGATCTCAGACCTGCTCTCTTCCAGGGACCCCCACAGTCACCTTACTCAGCAGGGACCCAGGTAGGGTACCCATGTCCTCCTTCATTCTGGTCTTCCTAGGGTTCCCCCTAGACTTGCAGCTGCAGCTGGCCTCAGCCTCTGCTCCCAGCCATCTCCATCCCCTTGAAACTTAGGCCACATATGGCACAGATTCAGAGTATCCCTAGTTCCATCTCCAGAGCCCTCCATGGATCCAGACCCTGAACCCTACTTGAGAACCCCCAGAATCACTTCCCTTCTCCGGAATGTGCTAGCCTATCATCCCACCACACACTGAGCTCATCTGAGACGGCTTTGAGTCTGAACCTAGAGTTCCAACCAGAACTTCAGGTCAGGGACCAGTTTGAGCCTAAACCCTGAAACCCAGAATGGCCCCTACATTGAAAAATAAGCATTATTCAGCTGATCCACAACCTGACAGATCGGGGTAACAACCAAAGAACCCAATGATGAGCCAACAAAGGTCAAACCAGATATCTACACCAAGAAACACCACAAACATTGTAACTCCAGGTGCCCAGATCATATCACAAAAACATGAATACCATGCCTCCTATAGAAAGCATTTCTATTATAATGTTTTGTTGTGTGTAGTTTTTTTGAAACATGCTTGCTCCAACTAGGCTCTGGAATTTTTGGCTTTGCCAATAGTGATGACTCCAAGAAAAAAATCTGATATCATAGTTGGATTAAAGATTATTTGAAGTAGGTTTCTGTCTTAGTTAGGGTTTTACTGCTGCAAACAGACACCATGACCATGGTAACTCTTTTTTTTTTTTTATTGAATATTTTCTTTATTTACATTTCAAATGTTATGCACTTTCCTGGTCCCCACCCCAGACCCTCTATACCATCTTCTCTTCCCTGCTTCTATGAGAATGTTCCCACTCCCCCCACTCCCTGCCCTCAAATTCCCCTATACTGGGGCATAGAGCCTTCACAGTACCAAGGGCCTCTCCTCCCATTGATGGCTGACAAGGACATCCTCTGCTACATATGCAGCTGGAGCCAGACCATGGCAACCCTTATAAGGACATTTAATTGGTGCTGGCTTACAGGTTCTGAGATTCAGTCCATTATCATCAAGTCGAGATCATGGCAGCATTCAGGAAGGCATGGTACAAGCGGAGCTGAGAGTTCTAAATCTTCATCTGAAGGCTATGAGGAGACACACTTCTAGGCAGCTAGGTTGAAGGTATTAAAGCCTACACCCACAGTAACACACCTACTCCAACAAGGCTACACCTCCTAACAGTGCCACTCCCTGAGCCAAGCATATACAAACCATCACACCACCTTTAATGGGATTCAATGTCTTCTTCTGGTGTGTCTGAACATAGTTACAGTGAAAAAAAAAAAAAAAAAAAAAAAAAAAAAAAACCTTAAGAAAAAAAAAATCAGAGGAAAACTTCCCAAACCTAAAAGAGATGTCTACCAATGTATAAGAGACATAGAGAATATCAGAAACATCTATGGGTCTATCAGAATAATGCCTGGCTTTCTGATGAAGTCTGAAATACAGAAGAGCCTTGAGTGATGTTCTGCAAGCTCTGAAAGACCACAGGTACCAGCCAAGACTACCATACCCAGCAAAACAATCAACCATTATTGAAAGAGAAAGTAAATCTTATCATTAAAAACAACTTTTCACAGTTTATGTTCACCAATCCAGCTGCACAGAAGACACTAGAAAGAAAACTCCAGTCTGAAGAGGTAACCACACAAGCTTACAGTTTCACATCACAGCCCATCACTGAGGGGAGTCAGAACAGGAATTCAAATAGGGCAGGAATCAGGAGGCAGAAAAACAACACATAAGCCATAGAGAAATGCTGCTTACTGGCTTGCTTCTTATGGTTTGCTCAGCCTGCTTTCTTAAAGAACCCAGAACCATCAGCCCAGGGTGTGGCACTTCCCACAATGAGGAAGATCCTCTCCCACATCAATTGTCACTCAAGAAAATGTACCACAGACTTTCTCACTGGCCACCTAGTGGGAAATTTTTCTCAGTTGTGGTTCTGTCTTCCCAAATAACATAAAACTAATCAACACAGTATCATTGATTATCAGGGAAATGCAAATTAAAACTACTTTGAGATTTCATCTTATCTCAGTGTGGTAGTTTGAATATGATTGGTCCATGGGAAATGCTACTTGTAGGAGGTGTGGCCTTGTTGGAACAGGTGTAGCCTTGTTGGAGGAAGTGCATCACTGTGGTTGTGGGCTTTGAGGGTTCCTGGTGCTCAATCTCCACCCCCTGTGGGACAGTCATCTCCTAGCTGCCTTGGATCAAGATGTAGAACTCATGGCTCCTCCAGTATCAAGTCTGTCTATACAATGCTCTACTTCCCACCATGATGAACTGAAGGTTACATCTGTGAAAGATTACATCTGAACTTGGGTACCCTTTATCGTGAGCAAGGCAAACCTGTCCACTTTTGATACAAAAAAGATACAGTGATCTTAATTAGTTAACAAATTGACTATTGAGCTAATAAGGTGGTGGATTACCTCAGGGTAAGGAGCTAGAGGTCTGTTTTCTATCTGTCAAGCTAGTTAGCTTAGCTGTCAGTATAATCAGAAATCTGGGAAGAATAAATTATAACCTAGGAGTCACATATTAATTAAAATGACATAGGTTGGACTATATAGTCCACTACCTAAACAGTTTCCAGGACCCTGTGGTTTCCATTTTAAGGGCAGAGTCAGTCTGGCTGTCAGGCCCAGAAGACAAGAAGCTTGTTCCTGTGGAGTAGGGATGTGGGAGAAATTACCCACCTTGACTTAAGCAATATGAGACATTTAACTGAGTATCTTCTGTTTGTCCACAATGTAGGCCAAGCCCAGGCAGCATGCAAGGCAATGGAAGAGTGTTTCTCAGTGGTTATCATACCACAATCCAGTCTTTTTGTTTGGTTGGTTTTTGGTTTTTGGTTTTTTGGGTTTTGGGGGTTTTTTAAATATTTTTAATTGGATGTTATATTTACATTTCAGATTTTATCCCCTTACCCCCATTCCCATCACCACCCAGGAACCTCTTATCCCATTCCCCCTCCTCATGCTTCTATGAGGATGTGCCCCCACCTACCCTCCTACTCCCACCTCCCCACCCTCGAATTCCCCCCCCCAACTCGGTGTTCATCCTTCATGGGACCAAGAATCTCCTCTCCCACCTATGCCATCTTCATATGCAGATGGAGTCATAAGTCCCTCCCTATGTGCTCCCAGGCTGGTGGTTTAGACCCTGGGGAGCTCTGGTTGGTTGGTATTGTTGCTCTCCTCATCGGGCCACAAACCCTTTCAGCTTCTTCAGTCTTCTCTCTAACTTCTCCATTGGGAAACCCTTGGTCAGATCAGTGGTTAGCTGTGAGCATCGGCCTCTGAATGTGTCAGCCTCTGGCAGACCTCTCAGGAGACAGCTATATCAGGCTCTTGTCAGCATGTACTTCCAGCCATCCACATCAGTGTCACAATCCAGTCTTGATGCTGTGCCTATATCTCCTCAGAGACCTTGGGAGGTAAACTCTGAGGATTTGAGAGCCTGTCTATCATAGTAAGCTCAAACATTTAACATTACATTTAGCAGATTTCTGACAAGATTGAGAACCAGTAGCTATTAAGCATACCTGAGCTGAAACAATCTGTGTTTGTTCTAGAATGTATTAGCAAACAGAGCACACTGTGACTTAATGACAGTAGCAAAAGCAAGGCTAAACATATATTTAGGGCAGTGATCTTTAACTTTTTTACTGTTTAAAAATCATTCCCCAAGGCAGGATTAAAAACTAAAACTTTATCTCAATTGGAAAGTGTCTTTGACAGGATGTACTCCCAAAGAGAGTGAACTGGAGACTGCCCATAACAAAAATGGCAGATGATCTTTGGCCTGCTCTTAGTTAAGATGGCACTGAAGTGGCAGCCAGCCACGTGACCGCCCCTAGCTAAGATGGCACTGAAGCAAGAGTATAGGAAAAACATTATCTGCCCATAACGAAGATGGCACTGAAGCTGCATCTCTGTCTAGAGAAAACTCACGTTATATGTTAGAAAGGAATGGCAGACGCGGCTAAGTATCTTAGAATGGAATGGCAGAAACATGACAGAGACAAACATAAAGACAAATCTACGCGGCGCAGTATGAGGGGCGCAGAGCGGCTTGGCAGTGGGCTGTAGCCAAGGGAGTGCAGGCAGCAGCTCAGCAAAGCAGAGTTTGGGTGGCTGGGCTGGACGGAGAGCAGCGCCTGAAGCAGCGTTCTGTCTCCTAGCAACTCTGCTCCAGGGACGGAGAGTGAGTGGGAGTGCACTCAATGCTGAAGGGCAACAGGAAGGGCGGGGCAGAAGAAAGGGGGGGGGGTTGAGAGCACCTGCAGCAGTGCCCTGTCTGCCAGCAACTCCGAGGAGGCTAGTTGTTGCTGCAGTGCTGTCAGAGTCAAGGGGGTGGAGAACCAGGAGTGAGAGCAAAGAAATTAAGCAGCAAGAGAACGAGGGGGAAGGGAAAAGCCTACATAGAAATCTTTTTTATTTTTTGGATCACAATTCTCTTTTTAAAGTGCTGCTGAGCAGTCATTTAGAGTTACTGTTTGTGGATAATGGGGCCAAATTTAGCCTGTGAATTTGACCAAGGAGGCATCCCAGTAGGAATGTGTCAGTGAAGACCTTCCCTTCAGGTGAGAGGAGTTATGTTATCACTTGCAGCATCCTGCGGATAAATTAATAACTACTACAAGAAGGAGTTATTAATCGTACCACAGTGTCTCAAGGGTAAATCAATAACTAGGACGAAACGACCAGCCAGGCTAGTTTCACTAGGTTGTGATGCAGTAATCTAATGAACCAGCGAGCTGGTGCTGTGGGGCTTAGAGGAGAGAGAGAGAGAGAGAGAGAGAGAGAGAGAGAGAGAGAGAGAGAGAGAGCTCACCACTCACCTGAGGTTAGAGGTCCTAAAACACGACCCTGAATATGGAAAGCTTGCCACAGATTGGATCCAATGATTGGGAAGTCCACGAGACATCGGAAGAAATATGAACTTGTGCAACCTGTGATTTGTAAATCTGAGTCTTGTGCCACCAATGTTGTGGGGTTTTTTTTTTTTAAAGGAAGAGAGCCAAGGATATGTCTGGTAGAAGTGCAGTATGGTGAGGTAGAAAGGGGTGCCTCCGAGGGCCCATGCTGAGGCATCACTTTCTCCTGAGGGACCAGCCATAAGAATGGAATAGAGTTTACTTAGGGCATGGGGAGGGGGGAGTTGGGAAGGGAGGAGAGAGAGAAGAGAGGAAAGCCTGGCCAGGAACACATGGAGAGATGGGGGAGGGGAAAGGGAGAATGGGCAGGGAGAGAAAGAACAGAGAGAGTAAGAGAACAAGGATGGGGACAACAGGCCCTTTTATAGTAAGCCACACATACCTGGCTGTTGCCAGGTAACTGTGAGGCAGAACCCAGAAGGAATGCTAACAGACTGAACCTCTGAAACTGTTAAGCCAGCCCCAATTAAATGCTGTCCTTTGTAAGAGTTGCCTTGGTCATAGTGTCTCTTCACAGCAATGGAAACCCTGAGACACACAGTCAGAATGGCCGAGATTAAAATCAATTACATCAGCTGCTGGGGCACATTATGAAAATCAGTGTGAAGGTTCAAAGGGCTCAAAATAGATTCACCACAGTATCCCTGTATCTTACTACAGAGGTGCCTGCCCATCCACGCTCATTGCTGCTATAGTCATAATAGCCAGAAGCTGGCAACAGCCAAGATGCCCATCAACTGATGAATGGATAATGAAAGTTTACACAACAGAATCATATGTTAATAAAAATGAAATTTGCAAGTAAATGGTTGGAGCTAAAAACAATCATCCTTGGTTAGGTAACCCAGACCCCAAAAAAACAAATACTTTATATGTTGATGTTATCCTTTAAGATTTTGATACGTGTGCTACAACCCACATAACCACGGATCTTAGAAAATGTCTTTAAACCATACTTTTTTTAAAGATTGATTATATGCCCTTCCCCAGCCTTGAGCAGGCAGGAAAGACCTTGTGACCTAGGTGGAGTCATCCACCCTGGCTGCACGAACAAATTCCTACAGGAACTTAGAAGAATAAACTGCCCACTGACCTTGACTTTCGACATAATCTGGACATAATCTGGCTGAAACAAAGAATGGGTTAGGTGGGGCTTTTCCTATATATACAAGAGCTGAATACTTAACTTTGAGCCTTGATCAGAGAACTTTGTCTTGGCTCCATGTTTCTTTCACCTCTCCTTCTCCTTTTCATTTCCAGTCCTCCTTTCAGGTGAACCCAGTTCGTCTGTGGGTTGTGCCTCTGGACCGGCTACATCATTGTATGTATGTTCTTTTTTGCACAAGAAGAGGGCATTGGATCCCATTACAGATGGTTGTGAGCCACCTTGTGGTTGCTGGGACTTGAACTTAGGACCTCTGGAAGAACAGTCAGTGCTCTTTAGCCACTGAGCCATCTCTCCAGCCCAGATCCTAATGGATTAGTCAGTGTTCTATTGCTGTGAAGAAACACTATGACCATAGATAGCAACTCTTATAAAAAGAAAGTATTTAATTGGGGCTTCCTTATAGTTTCAGAGGTTTAGTCCACTGTCCTCATGGTGGGGAGGATAGTGACACACAGACATGGTAGCTGAGAGTTCCATATCCATATCTGAAGGCAGCAGGAGGAGAGATCCATTGGGCCCAGCCTGGGCTTCTGAAACCTCAAAACACCCGCAGTGACATACTTCCTCCAACAAGGCCACACTTCCTAATCCTTCTAGGTAGTCCTACCCCTGATGACTAAGCATTGAAATACATGAGCCTATGAGAGCCATTCTTGCCCAAATCATCACACCCAGTAAAGGACCAAGGGTGGAAAGGGGAATCTTCCCAAAAAGGGAATCTAGAATGTGGTGCTATGAAGGGATATAGGGACACTAGAACAGGAGGATTACAGGGAATGTGGATGGGAGTGCAGAGTAGAGGAAGGAATGTGGAGAGACACAACTAACATTAAAGTCCTTTTGAAAAGCCATATGAAATCTACTATTATAGAAGCTTCCTAAAATATATACATATTAGAAGCAATATAAATGGAACCCTCATATAATGAAGTAGGCAATATACCAAGTAGACATCATGTACCCCCAAATAAAACCTGCAATATCAGGAGTGGGTTTCATCATTTTAGGTTATTGGCCAAAGGGGTTCTGCATGTATGTCTGTATAAGGGTGTCAGACTCCCGGGAACTGAAGCTGCAGACAGCTGTGAGCTGCCACCTGGGTGCTGGAAACTCAATTCCGGTCCTCTGAAAGATGAGCAAGCACTTTCAACCGCTGAGCCATCTCTCCAGACCTTGATTTTGTTTTTTTGTTTTTTTGTTTTTTTGTTTTTTTGGTTTTTTGTTTTTTTTTTTTAAGAGAAAGAAAAAACATGAAGTTGCAGGTGAACAGGAATTTATACGATAAAAATATACTGTATGAAAAATGTAAGAACCTGTTAAAACATCTTTGGAATACTAAGTACATATAATGACATACTCCTTTCACCATGTTAATTAGATTATTCGAGGTACTTGCCTATTCTCCTTTATGAAATATCTGAAGCGTCATTCTGGATTTCTGACAGGATTGAAAAACCTATAGTTTCATAGCCAATCCTGGCTATTCACTTTGAGAGAAAAGATCTGAGTGGATGGTTTTCAGCTGACATTCATTCTAAAGCCAAGAAAAAAAGCCAGGTTCAGAACTAAGTGTTTTAGTTAGGAGAGATGACAGAGGTTCTGGTTAGTCAACAAAATGATGGACTGGGTATTAGGACTATTTCGTACCTCACTGATACAAATAGGCATAATCATGCTCTAATTGTATTTAGAGAGAAAAGTTTTATTTTAACAGGAAGGGTGATATGTAGGAGGAGCCAAGGAGGAAGGAGTACCAAGAGGAAGAGAAGGAGTAAGGAGAGGAGAAGCTAGGTGATGAGAGAAAGAGAAAGAAAGAGGAGGGGGCATGGAGACAGATGTTCACGTGTCTCCACCAGTCAAAGATAGTTTTTATATCTAGGTTGGGTATTGGGATACAATTCTGATTATAAACTTATAAAGCCTTTGATTAACATTTTTAAAAAATTGTATAAAAGCAAAAAGGAAAAGGGGGCATGGGATAGGGGTTGTCTAGGGAAGGGAAATGGGGAAAGGAGATGGCATCTGAAATGTAAATAAAATATCCAATAGAAAAAATTTAAAAATAATAAAAAAGAAAAATCTGAAGCTCAGAAAGTTTTCAAAACTTTGGGGCAAGGATCCACAACTCCTTAATTTAGCCCTATTAACTGGAGATCAACTATTTATTACTTGCCCTACAACCAAATTGCAAGAGCAGCCTTTTTAATTTTTTTTTTTTAATTTGCACAACACACACACACAAAAGCACCTGTGAAAGTTAGAAGAACTTGGATCCTCCTGGGTCTGGAGTTACAAGCAGTTGTAAGCCACTAGAGATGGGGCCTGGGAATCAAACCTAGGTCTTGTGAAGAGTCACAAGAGTTCCTAACAGCTGAGCCATCTCTGCAGCCCCAAGGGCAACCTTTTTTTTTTTTTTTTTTAACTGTAAAGTGTATTTTTTTAATTTTATTTTATATTTTATTTACATTTCAGATGCCATCCCCTTTCCCCATTTCCCCTCCCTAGAAAACCCCTGTCCCATGCCCCCCCTTTCCTTTTTGCTTTTATACAATTTTTTAAAATGTTAATCAAAGGATTTATAAGTTTGGTAATGCTCAATCAGAAGCGTAACCCAATACCCAACCTAGATATAAAAACTATCTTTGACTGGTGGAGACATGTGAACATCTGCCTCCATGCCCCCTCTCTCTTTCTCTCTATCACCTAGCTTCTCCTCTCCTTCATCTTCTCTCCTTACTCCATCTCTTCCTCTCAGTACTCCTTCCCACTTAGCTCCTCCTACATATCACTCTTCCTGTTAAAGTAAAACTTTTCTCTCAAAATACAATTAGAGCATACTTATTCCTAATTGTACCAGTGAGGTACAAGATAGTCCTAATACCCAGTCCATCATTCTGTTGACTAACCAGAACCTCTGTCATCTCTCCTAACTAAAACACTTACTTTTGTTCCTGGCTTTTTTTTTTTTTTTTTTTTTTTTTTTTTTTTTTTTTTGGCTTTAGAATGAATGTCAGCTGAAAACCAGATCTTTTCTCTCAAAGTAAATAGCCGGGATTGGCTATGAGACTATAGGTCTTCAACCCCGTTAGAAATCCAGAATGACTGAGTTAACTGAAGTTATGGGAAGCACTAAGCATAGCTTCTAAAACTCAGCCAATTTATAGAGACTGCTGAACACCTGAAAAGAAGGGCAACCTTTCAAGTGGTTTCTTCCTGTGATGTACTAGAGTCGGTTCCAGGTACAATCTTATGACAAACATCTTGTTCTTTTTTTTTTTTTTTTAAGTATTATAAAATTGATGAAAATACATCCAAGGTAGAGGCTGTTCTTCTAGAACACCAGAGTCCTATTCCAAGTCCCACACCGTGCAGCTCACCACTGCCTATAACTTCAGCTCCAGACACCTGAACACAAGTGCGCATACTCACACACAGCCATACACACATATACATACACACGCGTTAAAACTAATAAAATTGTATCTTTAAAAAGCTTTGTCTTTCAAAAAAAAAAAAAAGATTTCCAAGGTAAAGTAGTGGAGTAGAAGTTTCCTTCATGTGATTGAGTAAGAAGAGAGAAAAAAGGGGAGAGCAAAGCATTCGAGAAAGCACAGTCAGGACAACCGACAAGCATGGAATAAAAATGCTATGACCATGGAGAGTATGAAAAACTGGCTACAGCTCCAACCAGCTCCCAGGCCCCTGGGAGCATGAAACCGGAAGCCATGACCACAGGTTGATTCAGGAAGCCCTGTGACAAAAGATTCCCAGGTCTAACCCCAAAAAACAATACTCACAGTTCTTACAAATTTTATGATGTAAACAGTCTCAACAGCAACAAGGCCACGCAGAGAGACAGCTAGAGTGTGCCATATATTACCTTTGTTTTACTGTAACTGTAAACTTAGATCATTTCAAGTAATGGTTGCACTACACAATAGGCCGCCAACAACGTCATTCTTCCGAAGGCCTCTGGTGAGCTATTTCCTACCGTTTTTTTTATATAGCGCACCGTTACATGTTGCTCCTCGGGAAAATTAAAAATATTTTGAACAAATTAAATAAACGAAACTAATAAATCACCTGGCTCAGACGTCTGCCGAGTTCAGAGTGCCGACTTCTTAGCTAATTCAACTTTAGAAATGTAATGTGAGCTGGCTATGTTCATGAAGCGGTGTTGTGATTTAGGTTTGTATTACAAACCGACACCAAGGAGAGTGAGGTAGGAGAGACCTCAAGTTCTAAGGCTAGCCTAAGCTACATAGGCTACATAGATATGACTGCCCGTTCGAAACATAGAAACTGAAAATAGTGGGGGGGGGGGGGGGGGAGGATTGTTTGTTTTGGGGTTTGCACCGTGGTTTACATTCCTTTTCAAAGTAGTGCTTCATAGCTTGGTGAGACAGTCCCACCGAATAGGAATAACAATTTAATTGCTAATGAGAGAAAACCGTGTAGGGAGCTGCTTGTCAAAGAAAAACTAAAGTGTGCGGGAAGCTGGGAGGCTGGCCCGCAATTCCAGCCTCCCTACTGCAAATGCCTCTAATCAATAAGCAAGTAAGTCGCCGGGTCCCTCTCTCGCTTCTCTCCCTCCCTTTCTCCTCTCTATCCCTCTGACTCTAGCTCACAGAATCGACAAGATGGAGAGAATGGTTCTAAGAATTCTTCAAACCACAATGTTCCAATTTGTTTAAGCGGCAGTGCCGGTGGTGCTTTTGCTCGGATCCAAGGGAGCTTTAGTGCGGCATTAGCTTCCTATGCGGAGTCTACATAGAATCTCCCTGCCAAAATTAGCATCACCAGTAGTCGTGGCCGAGTGGTTAAGGCGATGGACTAGAAATCCATTGGGGTCTCCCCGCGCAGGTTCGAATCCTGCCGACTACGGGCAGAGGACTTCTTTTTGCTACAGAATAGTTTTGGATCTTCAGCTTTCCCCGACCTTCCCGGGGTAATTTGAGAAACACACAGCCGGCTGAAGCGACCTGGGGTCGCGTTAGGGTGGAAAGTGACGCTGTTTGTGGTCAGGCGCCGGAGCGGAGCCGGAGAGGTGAAGGGCAGGACGGGCCCACAGACTGGGTGGACGCCAAGGAAAGCGCGCCGGACACGTAGGACCCACCGAAACCATCGGTAGCGGCCGGCCTCGGCGCGTCCACAGGCCTCCGGGACCCCTGGCCACCGCGAGTGCGCGCCCGTCAGCGTTGCGGCGGCGCGCGCGCCCCGACTCGACCGGCAATCTGCGCACGCGCGAAGGACTGTGGGACCCGCTTGCAGGCGCCACGGGTTCTCGCGTTGCCGTGGAAACCACCCGCCAGCCAGGCTCCAAGGGGGAAAAGACGTCTGTTCAAGATGGCGGAGGACCTGGACGAGCTTCTGGATGAAGTCGAGACCAAGTTCTGCAGACTCGACCCCCTGAGGCTGGACCTGGGTGAGCTGCCCAAAGGCGGCGGCACGCACAGCGGTGACCGGAACGGAGCCCAGGAGAAAGAGACTCTCAGGTTAACGCGGGCGGGTGGACGGTTCTGGTACAGCCCTGCTTGGGGCCCGATGCCGCCCTCCGCCGGGGTTGGGCTGCTGTCCAGCTTAGTCCTCGCCCTCGGCGGCCCTCCCGTCACGGCTCAGACCCCGACCCTGGGCGAGCCTGAGAGAGCTGAGACCCTTACCTGACAGCCCTAACCTGACGTGGATCCGGGGTGTCCCTCCCCTGAGACACGACAGGGCCCTGACTGCAAACGTCGTTGCCTCTCAAGCCGTTACCAGGCAACCCTTAGGCCAGCTGTTAGAAAACCATTCCATTTTATTGTCTGATTTGTTTAAGCTCGAGGAGTTAGATGAGAGCTAAACTAATTAGATTTAATTATTGAGAGTATCCGTTGTATATATCTGAATTAAATAGCTCAGTTGCCTGCCATTCCCCATGTCTCCAAGTTAAGGGACCCAGCAAATGTCCTGTTATATCCAGGTCGAAACTTAAGGACACTTAAATCTTTGGGGATTTGAACAACAACAACAAAAAGCAGGCATCGTTGCATTATCCTGTTAAGTGAGAACTTAGGATCAGTCATAACTCCTGCTAGAATCTTTTGGAAATCTGCCACTTGCCTAGAACATTTGGGAAAGGCTGGTGGGATCACAGCGTTAGCTTTGCATCTCTGGTTAGAGCCCATTGTGGTTTCTCAATATTATGTAACTTGACAAACTTAACCTACCATCATGACATTTGTTTATAAAAATTCAATTTGGGGACGATAGAAGCATTGAAAAGATTCTAAAAGAGTTCAAAATAGAATTTTCAAAGTGTTTATTAAAATTTGACAATTAGCTGGACATGGGGGGTGCACACCTTTAAACTCAGGAGGCAGAGGCAGGCGGATTTCTGAATTCAAAGCCAGCCTGGTCTATAGAGTGAGTTCCAGGACAGCCAGGACTACACAGAGAAACCCTGTCTCAAAAAAAAAAACAAAAATTAAAAATAAAAATAGACAACTAAAGTGACAGATTTCAATTGACCACCCCATTTGGCTGAATGTTTATGAAAATAGTCTTCCATTAATGTATGTTATTACGTTGCAGTGTTTGCTTTTTTGTTTCGGTCTGGTTTTGTTCCTTTATTGTTGGAGAGAATTTGTCAGGCCTTTTCATCTTGGAATCAGCATAAAGAAGCTGAGACTGTCTTGGAGCAGGCAGCTCTACACTGAAGGGATGGCCATTTATTCGGCTCTTCCCCAGCCATGTGTTTGGTCTTTCTTGCCTGTTTCTGTACTACTAGAATCCATCCTCCACCCACCTTAGCGCATTTATAATGCCTAAAGTGAATCAGAACTGTTATCATTTGTGTTCAAACTTTATGAGTTTTTGAACAGACTACCTGCTGACTGCATGGCTTAACTTTTGTCTTTTACGAATGAAAATGCTGAAGTTGACTCAAGTGATAGCTTTGCAAATAATACAATAAGTAGCCATACTACATCTGGATACCAGAAATAGCTGTAATATAAGTGGTAAATGTATGCAATTTGTTGAAGTATTCAAAATGATAAAAAAAAAAAAAAAGAAAAGAAAAAGAAAATACATCAATGGTTGTGTGTTCTTTTAAAGACCAGCATGGGTTGAATGAAATACTGCAATGGCAATAAGACAATCCAGGATGATAAAGATAATACCATCCCCTAGATGATAGCTGTAACAATAACAGCTAATGTTTACTAAGTCTTTTCTCTGCACTAAGTCCTCAACATGGGTTGCCCCTATCACGTAATGAGGTGAATGGTGTTATCTCTTCATTCACCAAATCTAGGTGGGCCTGATAGCATTGGTCTAAGATCGAGGGTCAGCTGAGTGATTTAGTAAGACCAGGTTTCAGAACTAAATCATCATCATCATCATCATCATCATCATCTTAAGAATTCATCTCCATCAAGGCTAGCCTGGTCTACAGGGTGATTTCCAGGAGAGCCAAGGCTACAAAGAGAAACTATGTCTTGAAAAATAAACAACAAAAAAATGCATCTGCCTCTTGAACTTCTTGAATTATATGAGAAAAGAGCTTAGACAGTCTGTCATCAAAACCAAAGGAGGAATCTCATGAGAGCATCTCTACAGTTGGGGCCCAGTGGGACACACTGTTAATCCCAGAGGCAGAGGCAGAGGCAGACTCATCTCTGAGTGCTAGGCCACCCAGGGTTGGAACTGAGAAACCTGAAAGTAATAATCTGAGGTAAGAACTCCCTGTGGTCTACAGATGTAGCGATGAAGCCAGAGACAGAACATTATGCCTGAAAGCAGTTTGAAAGATACTGTTTTAATAGGTAAAGTATTGACGTTCAGAGAAATTAAATCTCTTCAACTAAGTCAGCATTTCTAGACTAGTGATGATTTTGCAATGACGAGAAGTTCTTTTAGTTATCATAACTGGAAAAAAGTAAACTATAGGCATCTATCAGGTAGATAGGAACCCTGTAAAATAGCCTAGAAAGTCTAATAGTGCCTCCTCTCAATATAGAGGACTTATCTGACCCCAGATGTCAGTAAGATTGAGGAAACCATGGGTGTTACTGATACTAAATGATGGATGTAGGCTATTCCAGTTGTAAGAATGAGTGGCAGCTTCAGGGGACAATTTTAAACAGTGATGGAAGTGGTAGGAGTTGTTTGTTTAGAGAAAGTTTTTAGCATAGTTCTAAAGCAAAGGAAAATTCCAGTATAGACAGTGAAAGGCATGAAGGATAAAAGTGAGAGGGGCAGCAGCCAAGGAGGCAAAGCCTGGAAGTAATTGTATCAACCATTGGATATGAGGGATACATTCCTAATGTTAGAATTTCAGAGTGAGTACACTTATAAAGAATTTGAACCAAAAAAAAAAAAAAAAATCCTCTAAAACAATCCATAAAATGGTCTAGTGAACTTCTGAAGTTGAGTGACAGGGTCCACAACATAACAACTATAGGAACAGTTGTCTCATAACATGTAAGTATGTGAACTGCCCTTTATTTGTGTGGCCTTGTATAAACTTCTGGGTCTCCCAGTGCCTATTCTTCACCTAAAAAATGGAAGTAATAAAAGCCTTAGGACAGTGTCTGCCTGACACTAAATATTTGGTTTTTTGGAGCAGTGGCAGGAGACTGGGCAGTGCTGGCTGCACAGTAGAACGAAGGACTTTGTCCATACTAAACAAGTACTCTTCCAGTGTACTATGTCCCCAGCTCAGTGTTCTTTTAAATAAATGGTCTAGGTGGCAGTAGACCTGGTGACTTCCCTAAAGAACTTGGAGTAGTTGAAATACTCTGAAATGTAGCAGTGGATCTTGACTCTGGGAAGGGACTTTTCTCTCTTGAGTTATTGAGTGACATGAGCTTTGGCTCCAAAAGAAAAAAGATAGGTTGCTTGACTTCAACCTTTATAGTATTAGAATTTATTTATAACCTATATATTTTATATTCTCTATGTAAGTGCTTGACATAATTTAGAAAATTACATCTCAATTTTTTTCTTTAATACATTGGCTTAAATATCTTAACTTCATAATAGTAAGGTACATATGTGATTTTGTACCAGTATACTATATCTTTGTCTCAACAAACAGCTTATTTCTATGAGTATAGTTGAAGTCTGAAAGTATATTATTGACACAAGATATTCCATGTCAAGGATCCCAGTGCCTCGGAGCTATGGCATGGCAAAGCCTTCCCCAGGTCAGGTTTGTTTACAAACAGTTCGTCTTTAGTTAAAGCTGGCATATACAGAAACCATCAGTGAACAGCAGCCTCCTTCTCCCCCTCATACTGTTTGTAATAAGCAGTGAGTTTCCACGTTGGTGTTATGTCTCCATCAGAGCACATAATCCACCTGAACCCAACCTCTCTGTGTGTGGGTCTATCATTTCCTCATTCCCCAGCTGTTCCAGTCAAGTCAGCCCCAAAGCCCTACGGGTTGTGACATAGGTCCGTACCTGAAAAGCATCCTGTGCTGTGACACTAGCAGTGACACTTAAACTTGTGGTACATCTGTTCTTAAGGTCCAGGTGAGGTTCATTACTGTGTGTGCATGTTTTCTTTTCAGATCAACAGAAACATTTAAAAAAGAAGAGGATCTTGACAGTCTTATTAATGAAATATTCGAGGAGCCTAACTTTGACAAAAAGTCTTTTGTAAGTCACATAAATGTCCATTATTTAAGAATTAAATAGCTGTATTTAGACTAGTCTTAAAAGTCAAGGCACAGTAGCCATCTGGGTGTGATCCTTTGAATACTGAGAAGTACAGGCAAAGAGATGATTCCACTTTAAAAATTGTGGAGGGATAAAATATTAGCAACATTGTGTGTTTCTGTTAACTCCTCAGTGAGTAAGAATTTGAAAAGCTGTTATTAGAGAAGTCAGCTCACAGATCACATTGGTCACTTAGATTTCATGGTACTGTCTAAGAACACTTTAATACTTTGTTCTATTTTTCCTCTAGACATTTTTAAATTAACTATACTTTTTAATTGGCATACTAGTCCTTCCTCCCTCCCTCCTCATCTCATCACCCACAGCCAACCTGCTTGAACTCTCCACCTCTAGCCTTCCCTCTTCTGTTTTTTTAATATCACCTATGTTTTAATACCTGCTCTATTAAGACATTACCCTGCCCCGATGGCCCTTTTCCTCTTTTCTGGCTTGAACAGGTGCTCCAAGTGACTTGTGACTCTGAGTCACTATTTAGTGCAAGATGTTCCTGAATTTGAATCAGTGATCCTCTGTATCAGCCTTCTGGGTGGTAGAATTATAGGCATACGCTATCATGTTCAGCTGGACATTTTTAAATAACTAAAAATTGAAAATAAAATTCAAGACCTCTGCAAATCATACTGCACTGCTTTCCTTCACAAAGATAACCTCTATCCTTTCCATCCACGTGGAGGCTTAACTTTCTTAAGTACAGTAAGGTACATATTTAAATTTGTACCAATAAACTATATCTTTGTCTTAACAAACTTAGCATTTCTGAAGGTTTAAAGTCCTGGTTTTTCAGCTGAAAAAGGGAGAGAGTAGGTCTATGTAAAATATTTATCAGATAAAGAAAGCAATAATCTGAGTAACAGCCATGCCCACATTGTCAGAAGGGGCATCTGGTGTGTCCTGGAAGTACTGCTCCCCACCTCAACTTCCTAGACCCCAGGGATCAGCAACAAATATTTCAGGGTACCAGCTAGAAGTGACAATTGTGATCGCATATAATATAAAAGACACGCTTCCCAAGTGAAAAAGTTCTTATGTGCATTATTGAAGTTTTTACACATGCAGCAAAATACTTTCCTATTTAACATCAAATAAAAATTAAGAGAAATGATAAATGAAATATTTTTGCCTCTTAAACTTCCTCGAGCACCAGGTGAAGTGAAGGCATGTCTGTGCCTAGTTTTAAATGACCTTTCTCTGTCTAGCTTCCTTTTGCTGGCGGTGGTCCTAGTATGTGGTTGGTTTATGATATTTGATACTTTATACCAGTTAACACTTAATAAATGCTTACTAATGATGGTGATGTTGTTAGAACATATAGGAACTACTGTGTGGTTATGACTAGGTAGCTCAACATTTTCCATGGTCATATATTGCCTGATACCATTACATTTGGTCAAAATTAATAATCCTGAAGTTACACAGGAATTAATTTTTAGTTTAGATGAGTGCCATTCATGGCCTTTAAAAATGAGCCTGGTTTTTCTTTTCCCCCTCCTCAATTAAATTTCTCCAGAGTGAAGTTTTAAATAGCAGGCCCTTCACATTAAATCACCGAATCCTGGTATTAACTGAGAAGGTATAAAGTGACTCTAGATCATAGCATGAAGAACAGCAGTAGATCAATTTCTTGGGCTGAAAACACTGTAATTTGCAAATTCCTCAGGGATCTCTCCTTCCTCCTGCCCTCAAAAGGTTTTGATCACTGTTTTGGGTTTCTAGACAGGATATCACCAAATGTTTTATTTACCTCATTTTAAAATGTTGCTATTATAAGACAGAGAGTTGCAGTTCTCTAAGCCTTTGTCCTTTTGTTTTTGTTTGTCTCTTTGTTTAGCAAAAATTTAAATCTAAATCTTCAAGTAACACATCTGTCAGAGCTCCCATTCAAGGCCTTAGTAAAAGGTAAGCTGAGATTGCTTTGGGAATTGTACACAGAGTGGGCAAATGCCTTAAGTATAGGCTACTAGATTCTGTTACCAGTTCAACAGCAGTGACATTGAAGAACAAAGCCCTGGTTGGCTTTCAGACAAGAGACCACTAGCAATATCTGGAGTGTGTTTAGGATCTATGACCCTTTTAGTGTAAAGGAAATTAAATAGCAGATCATTGCTGTTGTAAATAATTTTCTGCTCTGTTAAAAAAAAAGTGTGAATGGTTTCTCAAAATTAATGATCTGTTATGTGCTTTAATGTTTACTTTATTCCTTACATTATTGGCACACATTTTTTCTGTGACTCATTTTAACTCCTTGAGTGTTCCTGATGCAGGTTATATCCTATAGAGAATGATCCTGTAATAAATATCTCCTCCTTGAAATAGTTGGCTTGCTAGGAAAGCATATATGATCACAAGAACATAGACTCATCAAGACCAAACTAACTTCTCATGTTTCTTTTTTTGTTGTTATTGTAATTTCATTTTCTCCATCTGCTGAACATGTCTAGTTGCAGTCCAGTGTATCTCAGTGGAAGCACCATTCCATGTGGGATTGGAACAAGTACTTCACAGAGGTAGGATGTGGGAAACGTAGTATACTTTCTTACTGGGATGCCTTGACATCTATCTGCTTTATAATGAGAGCTGGAAGCTGTGTGTTGGATTAGCCAGTCTAAAGATGCTTTGTTGACCCATTTAGTATTCTTGGGAGATAACTGTTAAAGGCTGAGCTGTGCTGGTGGCAGATGCCTGCAATCCTAGCACGTGGGAGGCTGGGGCTGGATGATGGCTACAGATTCAAGACCAGGCCAGTGAGCCACACAGCAAGACCTGAATTTAAAAAGGAAGAAAAGTTGTGATGTTTGATATGTATTGTTCATTCAATTGATGCCATTTTCTGAGCCCCACTTGGAGGGCCTGGATCACTTGAGCCCCACCCAGGTTTTTACAGAGCACCAGGAGAATGCTTTCTTCCAAGTTATAGAAAGAATGGCTTACGTGGGTGAATGAAGCTGTGTGTCAGATGTGATGCCTTTGCCTCACTGATATGGCCAGAAAATATAAGAAGCTGAAGGTCTTCATTAACCAGAGTTCTTTAGTATAGTCTCTTGACTTTCCATGTGTCTAAAATGGAAACCTGTCCTTTCTTCTCTCTTCCCACACCTGCTTCACGACCCTGCTGTCTTGTTCAGTTCCTTTTAGGCCATCTTAAGAGTAAGATACCACTCACTGCAAACCCATATCACGTCTTATTTTTTTAATTCATTTATTTTACATTGTTGATTCTATAACAGTCTTTTCACACCATATCACTTCTAGTACATTCTATTACCATTTTCACAGTTTGGGAGAAAAGTGTAAGCAAATGTTTGTACTGCCCTGCTGCTCTTGGTTCTGTTGTTAGCAGAGGCCCATTTACCTACATTATTCCCATCTCTTCCCCAATTCCTAAATACTTTTTTATTTGTGCTCATTTCTAAGAAGAAAAGACTATATTAAGTTATTGTTTATTGAGCACACTTCTGGGGATTGTAATATTAAATAATAGAAGTGGGCCAAAATAGACACTGCTGGAGGATTGGTCGCGCCAGCTTGGATTCTAGGAGAGCAGAAAGGCAAGCAAGGCCCAAAGTGAAATCGGAAGCCTTGGAAACTGGCTGTTGCTT
The DNA here is from genome assembly GCF_011762505.2 of Arvicanthis niloticus. Lineage (NCBI taxonomy): Eukaryota > Metazoa > Chordata > Mammalia > Rodentia > Muridae > Arvicanthis > Arvicanthis niloticus. Next base: position 20,636,467 of record NC_133433.1, on the reverse strand, counting down.
TCTGAATATAAGAACTGGAGGCAGTTGAATCACCATGTGCTGAGGCCTAACTCAGCAAAGAATTGAAGATACAAACTGATCTTAGAGGAGCTATAGTCTTGCTGTCTGCCCTAAATTATCTATGTCAATCCCATTGGACTCAGTCATTTCAGAGCTGACACCTCTAAGGTGACGTCTGTCAAGTTACCAGGAACTGCAGCAGCAGTTTCTGCTATCATCCACTTGCAGCTTCTCTGATCCTCATACAAATCCAGCAGAATTGTCCCACTTTTAAACTTCTGACTGTCCTTGCTGAAGAGCTTGGTCTCCTCCTTTCCTCTAGCTCCTTCCCCTGAGGCGTGTGCTGTTTTCCTGCCTGAGTACCTCAGCATTTGCCCCTGTCTCGAGTGTGGCTCCTTCCTAGTGCATGCCCCCTTTTGTCTTATGTGCTCTACTCACACTACAGATTCATTTCCTTACTCCATTTTAATTTCTTCTTTTAAATGCTTTGAATGCACATCCAGAGCATGTACTAGTTGATCAAAACAAAGTGCCCAGTAAGGAAGCAAGTAGAAAAGTAAATAATTGCCTGCACAGCCTGAAGAGGAGCTCTGATGACAGCATTCCTGTGCCACCCTTAAGGACTATTCTAAAGCTTTGCTCATTGTCCTTGCCTATAAAAACCAAACATACTTTTTTCGGATATCATGAAACCTTTCACCGCACCACAAGAAAAAAAAGTCACATGGACTGCAGGATGACTTGGAATCTGGGGATTAATGTAGGAGGGGGTCCCAGATGAGTCATTAGACCTATAGTAGTAATAGTCTAGGGACAAGAGAAAGGCAGCCATGACGTGGGTGTGAATGGTTCTAAGGAATATAAGATTGAAAGAATTTGAAGAGTAAATGGTCTTGGTATATAAGAAAGTTAATAACAACTTCCAGAAAGCCAGAAAAGTGGCTAATGAATGAAAATGCATTGCAGCCATGCCTCATGACCTAAGTTGGATCCCCAGGACCCACATGGTGGAAGGAGGGAACCAATTCCTGGAGCTTCTCCTCTGACATGCACACAGAAATAAATAAAAAGAATGAATAAAAAGAATGACTTGCAGATAGCCTGGCCTATTAGCTCATGCCTATAACTCCAGCACTTGAGAGTGGGAGGGCAGGAGGCTTGCCACAAGTGTGTGGGGCCCCCTGGACTCCATAGGAAGACCAGGCCAGCCACAACTACCTAGCAAAATCCTGTTTCTCCACCTAGCCTCAGACCAAGAAACAACAACAAACCAAACACACACACACACACACACACACACACACACACACACCACACACACCACACACACACACACACACACACACAACTCCAAGGTGGTATATCAAGGGTCATTGAGTACATACATTGTTACAAAGCAAGGGTTCAAATTGGTAACTTGATTTCCTAACCATTAATGCTTTCCTGTGTGCCATTTTCCATCCTGTGAAGAGAAAGACTCTTAGCTTCTTTCACTGCTGAAGCTGCTGCTTTAGTTTTTGTTTTGATGGGAAATGTAGCCCAGGCTGTCCTCAACTCATTATATAGTGAAGGGTGACTTTGAACTCATGATGCTCCTACCTCTTCCTCTTAAGTACTAAGATACAGGCATGTGACACCATACCTAGCCAGCCACTATTATTTTGAAACTGTCCAAGTATCAAGACTTTATGTTCCGAGCATAAAGGAAGTCAGCTGCGTTATGCTCGTTTTTTTCTATGCATTTGGACTCCTGGATTAAGCTCCTCTGTAGGGGTGATGTGAAGCGTTTAGAGTGTAAAGATGAAAGTCTTTTGCCCAGTTGGTGGAAAGGAGATGGAATAGTAGTGGGAACATGGTGTCATTAACAAATGGGGTAAATTAAACCGAGGCATCCTTTCAAGTCAATCAAGTTTACTGTTAGCGTATTTGTAAATTACTTGCAAGGCTGAATTAGCCCATTGCCAGCATTAGTTATGAGCTAACAGAGTGGATCATAGCAGCAGAGTGATTGCTTAGCTGCACATTGGTTTTAGTTTTCTCATAGGACAGTGTTTGTAAGAAAATATAGTAGTGTGCAGAGATTGGATAAATACTAAATTTTAAATTAAATTTAAAACTACATCTAGTATAATGGTTGAGATTTTACACACAAAATGCCATAAAAATCTAAATTATGGTTCCCATAATAGCAATATTTCAGCCAAATTGCACATGTGTATTAAGGTATTAAAGTTAGCACTCTGTTGTGAGCATGTAATAAACTGCATCTGCATAAGAACACAAGCTATGGGAGCCTCGGGAACCATCATTTGTATTTCCTGACTTAAGTTCCGAACCTGATTCAAGTTATGAATGCAACTGTGTTGACATTCCCCAGGAACTGACAACTTCAGCAATCACTAACAGTTTAAAAGATAATGCTTCTGAAACATTGTAAATGTTTAGTTATTATTGTGATTGATACTTCTAGAATTATTAAACATTCATTCTCAAGGAAACTTTCAGACCAAAAGTTTCCCAGTATTCCAGTTTTGAAGTTAGGTATCTGAAGTTTGAGATGGTCCAGGCTGGCCTTGAACTCACTATTTAGCCAGTGATGATCCTTCTGCCTCCATCCTAAAAGTACTGGGATTAGAAGCATGTGCTACCTTGCCTAGCCTATATTTGAATTTTGAAAGAAAAAGTTTACTAATGGGCTTGTTTTATTTTATTTGTTGCAGAAATATTACTGGAAAAAAATATTAGTAAAATATATTGAAACAACACTATCAAAAAGAGCAAAAGCAAAATTGGAAAATATATAAAGAAAAATTGAGTCTGAAAGAAATTACTTGACTAAAGCACTTTGTATTCAGAGCCAGTGTCTGTACCGCCTCCCTAGCCCCATGGAGATTATCTTGTTTATTCACTTTGTTGTTCTTGTAAGTACTTTGTGTGTAGGGTTAAAGCAGTTGACTATTGGGTTTTCTACCCTATTATATGTGTGTGCTCATGCTTGTATGGTCTCTCTCCCTCTCCTCTCCTCTCCTCTCTTTTCCCTGTGTGTGTGTCTTAACAACTCATCAGCTTTTTGTTTTTATTAAATGTATCTGTTGAATCTCTTTATTAAATATTTCAAATAATGGAGGTTTCTGTTTCTGTTGCTGCAGCAAAGATTCATCCCTCTTTTAAACTTGCATATAGTATCACTTTCTTAGAGTCACCATGTTCACACATACACCTCTACTTCATCGTACCTTCAGGAGACCTGCTTGTCACTTCACCTCCATAGACAGGCGCTGGGTCCTCACTCTCCAGCATAACCACAGTCTTGCTCCTCATTGCATCTTTACCATCACTATACAAGCATGATCCTTTCCTCCTCAGATAACCCATAGTCGTTTTAAAGAAACTGCTCAACGAGATCAGTCCGGGCTGCCCTATTCAGAATTCCAAGCCAGCTCCTCCCAGTACTCGTAATTTCCTTACCCGAATCTTTATTTCATTCAAAGCACCTTTGATCTGCTAACATACTAATAACTCATCTACAATGAATGCTGTTTAGTTAGTCTGTCACTGGGATCTAAGCATCACAAGCTCACAGGTTCTCAGCGACTTCTTTGAAATGGGCAAATAAAAGCACTGATGCCAGGTATTTTGGAAACAGCAGGTGATGGATCCAGCACTGAAGCAGTGTTTGAAAGAGAGTTTGGTTTCAGTGAAGCATTTCACATTCTTCATCTGCCAATCTACTCTTCATTTCATGTCCATATATTATTCATTTATATATGTATATGTGCAGGCATAATGCAAGACCTTTGTAAGATAGATATGAAAACTAACCTGGAAGCTTTTTTGTTGTCTTTTGGGTTTTATTTCTTTTGAGACGGAGTCTTACTGTGTAACCCTGGCTGGCTTAGAACTCACTATAAAGGTCAGGCTGGCTTTGAAATCACAGTGCTAAGATATTTCCCAAGTGCTGGGATTAAAGGAGTGTACTACCACGTCTAACCAGAAAGCTTGAACATATAAACAGTCCTTGAGTACAAACAATTACAGTTGATTAATCTGTATCTTTCTGTTGCTTATTCAATTATCTGGACCATGTTGCTATATTTTCATATTTAAACAACCATCATCTCTAATACATACTTCTTTCTCTCTGAGTAGAGCATGTGACCGACTGCGTTGCGTGGCCTGTGACTTCCGGATAGTGAGCTACAATGACTATATGTGGGACAAGTCATGTGATTATCTGTTCTTCAGGTATGTTTCTGAAGAGTTTCACCCTGTGAAAAATGTACCAAATGTTCCTTGAGTGTTTGTGTGTTTTGTTTATTGGTCTATTTGCCCAGTCACGTGGTCTCTGACTCTCACCCTCCTCATCTCTTTGAATATGTTTGCTGTCAGCCTGCATAAGGATGTGTTTCTGAGTGAGAATACAGAGGTAGCCCAGGACCTCCTTGTTCAGACCATTCTTCACATGCTCACTATCACAGCAGAGTTCTGAGGATGGTGTTATCCTGCCCAGCTTCTGCATACAGATGTCATCGTCAAGACCCTCCATTGTGTGGGCTCCACCTTCACTTTAGCTGTGCCACAGTCTTTGGTACCTCATTTGCAGGTTCCGTCTCTTGACACATCTTACCCCACTTCTCTCCCCAAACCCTGCCTGTCCTTCCAAGTGTCCTTCCACGTGTACTCCATCATGCATCTTGCCTTCTTCATTCATCTCTGTTTGAAACTCACTTGTGCACTTGTGTGTATACAACACAAAACATGCAAACACATGGAAAAATATAATTGCAGAAGTTTCACAGTCCTAACCAAAAAGTCTACTGTAGTGTCAAAATCTCAGGTTCAACCACCTACTTTCAGCTTCAACCATTTTTACTCTCACAGTTGGAAAATTAACTTTAAATTTCAGACCCCTTTGGGTTTTATTTGATTGTTTGGTTGGTTTGGTTTTGGTTTGGTTTGGTTGTTTGGTTTTTGGGTTTGGTTTGTGTTTTACTATTCACTATCTCCTGGTTAATCTAACAAAGTGACTAAGCAATTCTCATAATTCACCAACATGGACATGAATTGTTATAAGACTAGCTGGTGAGACTAGGTAGTGAGATGTGTATAACATGGAAACAGTAGCAAGCACAGGTACAGAGTAAGTATGTAAGTGACTGACTTGGTACAGGAGAAACATACAGCGTCTCAGTCTTCCAGAATGGCAGATGTGGAGCTCCACACTGGAAACTGAGACCAGATCTTATAAGAGAAAAAAGACACCAGTTAGTTTACTGTAGATGTTTGATAGTCTCATTTTAGGATATAGTTTAGCAACATTAGTGATTACTAGAATTATTACACTGTAAAACTAAATTAGTGGTTATTACATAAATCAGTGAAAAATACAAGCTGAACCCTGGAGATACATAAGAATGTTTAAAAGACAGGAGAATAACAATAAAGAACATGGTCATCTCCACCGAGATGCACGTTACTGACGCATCTGTTTCATGTGAGTCCTTAGCATTTCCTTATCCAATTGACTTTCTTCTACACCTTGTCGGCCACTCTTAGAAACTGGGTTCAGAAGGTGAAGAGAATCCAGTTCCTGCTCCAGGAAGCACAGTTCTGAAAGGGAGACAGCGTAGAGAACATCACACTGAATGTGGTGGTAGAGCTAGAGGAAAGAGAAGATGGATACACTTCACCTCCAGCACCCAGAAAGGCCTGGTTATTCTGAGGTGGAATTTGAATGAGGACCTCATGCATGCTAGTCAAGAATTCTGAATGGAGTTATGTCTCTAGCACTTAAGGAGTAAGTTTAAAGACATTGAGAGAAGTGAAGTCAGACAGCATGAGTGGAGAGTCAGAAGTAGTTTGAACAAGAGCAAGAGATGACAAGAACTGACGTAGTATAGAAAAGTTAAAAGGGCCTGAGAAAACCTGGGCAATGGTGGCACACACTGTTAATCCTAGCACTTAGGAGGCAGAGGCAAGAGGCGAGAGGCAGAGGCTGCTGGATCTCTTGAGTTCAAGGCCAGCCTGGTCTACAGAGCAATTTCCAGGACTACACTGAGAAACCCTGTCTCAAACAACCTTTAAAAAAGGCTTAGTATGGCATTAGTAGGAGCTTATAAATTTAGTCCTTTTCGATGTTGGGCTCCCAGTTGAATGCTTTTAATTTAGAGAGAGGCCTATTCAGATTTTAATTCTAACAGTAAGTATAGCTCTGGCTGGCCTGCAGATTTTAATTCTAACAGTAAGTATGGCTCTGGCTGGCCTGCAGATTTTAATTCTAACAGTAAGTGTGGCTCTGGCTGGCCTGGGACCTACTTAGCAGACCAAGCTGTCCTTGAACTTGTAGCATCTTCCTGCCTGTTTTCTGGGTGCTAGGTTTACAAGCACTCAACACCACTCTTAGCTTTTAAAGGGTAACAGACTACCATATCAGGGAAGCAGGCCAGTGGAGAATTATAAGAATTAATGAAGGGGTGTTACAGTAATCCAGGAATAAAATGTTATGAATCACAGCAATAAGAAAGGCAGAAAGAAGTAGACGAACCAGAGAGATATTTTAGACATAATTTCGGCCGTGGAATGCGAGAGGCAGTTAGCATTTTAGGATGGATGGACTGTACTACTGCCCTTTTAAAGGAAGAAACTAGACATTGGGTTCCACATATTATTGAAGCTCTCTGAAGCTCCAGGAGGATTCACAGTTGAAGCCATGGAATTGGATGTTATTTTCCCAGAGGGCAGCTTGGAAGAAGCCAATGCAGAGTTAGCGGTTGTTTTGTTAAGATGTTTTGGGCTTATATGATAAAGGGAAGGATGGATATGTCAGGGCTATTTGAACAGAAGGGTTCTGAATACTGATGAGAAAGGGGTTTATGTGGGAAGAGCCGTTGTGTTAATGGCAGTCTTCTAAAAGTGACTGTTCTGAAGACCTGCTGATGTCACTAGTCTGAGATGACAGACATGGGAGCAGAGTGGGAGGCGAGGAGGCTCCCTCCTGCCTCAGATGCCCATTTGTGCCACAAAGGCCTGTGCAAGGGGCAGAAAGGAAAGGCAATGGGCTTCTAATGTGTTAGCTGTAGCACACATCTGTCACTGGGAAAACGGGTCTGTTAGTTCTCCATGTTGAACATTGGCACCTCCTCTGTGTCAGAAGGAGCAGTAAGACACTTGGTAGGGTCATGAGTACTCACTAGGAAAATGAAGATGCCTCATGTACTGGTCCCATTTTTAGAGTTAGAATGTGGTCTGCTGAAATTAGGAGCAGAGAGTAGATGAAACACAAGGAACCCAGGACTGATTCCCTGCAGAAAAGCAGGCTGGTTAGTGAATAGAAGGTCTCATAGTTCATCAGCTGTTCCACAAAGCATAGCAAGCATGTGTGCTGTGTGGTGTCAGGTGCATGCTGGTTCTGTGGATGCTGTACAGTTGCTTCACTGTGTTATTTTACAAGTCAGGAATAAACATATGGTAACTTTCACATATTATAGACCTTTGTAAAGGAAACATAAGCTAGATTTACTGACCACCCTATATAGCTTAGTAAAATTCTTGTATTTGTCTATTAAATCATATGTTCTCCTTAAAAAAAAAATAATGGCCGAATTTATTTTCTAAGCTTTTAAGATAAGTGCTCCTTTAAAAATTACTTAAAAGGTTCTGTTGATTCACCTGGTATTCATGATTCCTATTTCTAAAATCTCTAATCAGTCAAATAGCAAATGCTAAGTTTAGCAAAATATTGAATTTAGCAGATTGAGTAAAGGGTGTATTACCTCCTTTCATTAACTTTGTTTTTCTGGGCTCACTTTTTATTCTAATAAAACTAGATTATTGTATTCTTTCCCTCATTTTCCATAACCCTAGCTAGGTCATTACTGGCCAGGGTGCCACTTTCCTAAACTCAGATAGTTGCCCAGAAACTCTAGGGTTTTGTCGGTTCTCACCATCTAAATGTGCCTGAATTTGCACACTGCAGTAGTGAATGTGATACCCATTGACCACCAGAGGGCACTGTGGAAACTGCCTTCTGAAGATACCAATAAGTAATGTATCTCAAGCACCATACCTCTTTAACATATACACTGCATTTCACTGTTTCTCTTTGTTTTGTTTTTGTTTTGGTTTTGTTTTTTGAGACAGGATTTCTCTGTGTAGCCCTGGCTGTCCTGGAACTCACTCTGTAGACCAGGCTGGCCTCAAACTCAGAAATCCACCTGCCTCTGCCTCCCAAGTGCTGGGATTAAAGACGTGCGCCACCACTGCCCAGCTTGTTTTGTTTTTTTCCCAACATTTTACTTTTAGAATATTTAGTTTTATTTTCTAAAGATAAGTTCATGACTTATTACATAAGTTATAAAGATTGTAATTTATTTAACTAAATTAAATTTAATAAACTTAAATAAAATAAATTTAATAAACTAAATTTATTTAACTAAATTTAGTTACTATCAGTAACTAAGCTGATAGTAACTTCTGTGTCAGTATAATACAAGCAAACCCAATGGTTATCATTTTAATGATTGTCTTACTCATTACTTCATTAATTTTTTACATCATTTATACTTTAGGATAGGTATCAGCACATAGAATAAATAAGCAGATCGTTTATACAAATAAAAGAAAACCTGAGTTTATCTTGGAGAACTAACAGACCCGTTTTCCCAATGACAGTTGTGTGCTACAGCTAACGCATTAGAAGCCCACTGCCTTTCTGCCCCTTGCACAGGCCTTTGTGGCACAAATGGGCATCTGAGGCAGGAGGGAGCCTCCTCGTCTCCCACTCTGCTCCCATGTCTGTCATCTCAGACTAGTGACATCAGCAGGTCTTCAGAACAGTCACTTCTAGAAGACTGCCATTAACAAGTCAGAGAAACACTGTCAGAAACAGACACCTAAGGACGTCTCCTGCTGCTGGGGTAAACAGATCAAGCTCATGTGAGTCCTGAGATTTAGTCGAAGAGGCTGCAGGAAACTAAACAGAACATTCTTTTTCTTTTGCATTATTAAACACTAAACACGGACACTATGCTTAAGCCTGTCTGTTTCACCACAGAAACAACATGCCAGAATTCCACAAACTCAAAACAAAGCTGATCGAGAAGAAAGGAGCACGGGCGTATGCCTGCCAGTGTAGCTGGAGAACCGTTGAAGAACTCACTGACCTGCAGACAGATCATCAGCTTCGCTGGGTTTGTGGTAAACACTAAGAATGCAGACCGTTCACATTCCGATAGCCGCACCGGTGAGAACAAGTTCCACGGACCAAACTTGGGTACCAGTACATAGCAGTATTGTGCCCTTTGGGAAAAGGCAACGAGTTTTGTGTAACTACAGACATTTGTGAAGACCAAAAGGACTGGGAAAGACAAGTGTACTGTGACACCTTGGCATTCTTCCTTGTGACGTGGACATTTTACTTAGTAGGTTCAAGTATTTGAGTCACCAGCCTGTCTCCTTTTAGGGATTGAAATTGTGACATTTCATGGAAATTTACAGCTTTTCCATCGCAGCGGCCATACCGACTACTAGTGCACTCTAAACGTCCCTCGTGTATCATTGCTGTTAAAGAATACCCACTGACAGACAGCGAGAGAGGTCATTGTATGTGAGTGTTCATGGCTCTCTCTATTCTGACCCATCAGTATCAGAGACTGTAAGTTGAACATGACAAAAAAGCAGATGACCATTGGTTAGCTGAGGGGTTGTCAAGAGTACAGAAACATTGTAACCCTGCCTTATATGTTTCTCATCTTGCCTCACCAACTCAATTCAGTATTGTGCATAATAGTAATACTGATGTCACCAGTTTTAGCATATTCCCTCCTTTGCTCATTGAAATATCAAAAGTTGTTTTGTTTTCTATTAGCATATACATACATATGTATGTATATATATATATATATATATATATATGATTTTTGATGCAACTAAAGTTACTAAAATCCTCCAAATATGTCGTTGTTGAACTTTTCAAGCATACTCCATAACTCTAAATGAGCAGCAGTAAGATGATTTTCCGACAACTGAGATGGGTGGAACTGTATCACAGTAACATGTTCAAGAAATGCAGTGCCTCAGTTTACCTCCCGACCCCATAGACATTTCAGGGCTTTTCTAGTCTGCGAAAATTCTATTCTGTGTGTCCACTTTCTGTGTGTGTAGTACTTAAGTGTGTGACACAGGGCACTCTGAAGGTATATACATCCCAGCACAAATATGATCTGCTTGGTTTTCTCTTAACTCCAGTCTCACCACCAAGTAAAACCTCTGACCACTGAAAGCTTTTTCCTAGGCTAGAGTGCTTGCATCGCATGTACAAGGCCCTAAGTTTATTCCCAGTAGTACAAAAAAAAAAAAAAAAAAAAAAAAAAAAAAAAAAAAAGTCAGAGAGGCAAGCTTTTCCTGACCATCTGACCATGACACAGTTATGTACTCAAATGCTTTAATTGCAGCAGAAGAGATCTCAGAGTGGCTGATGCTCACATTTTTGTATTAAGATATATTTTACAAATTTTTTCTTTCAATAAACCTATTTACTCCTTAAATTTATGTTTCTGTGTAATTATGTAAGAAACTTAGACATTTTTGATTGACAATGTGTATGAGCAGTAGCATGTACATCCACACTCAGAAACTCAGATGCACATCCACACTCAGAAACTCATGAAGGTTGAGTGTAGCAGTGCATGCGTCATCCCAGCACCAGAGACACTGAGGGAAAAAGATTGAGTTCAAGACCAGCCTGGCCTACAAAATAAGACTATCTCAAAAAGGAGAGGGAGAGAGAGGAAGAGGGAGAGGGAGAGGGGGACGGGGACAGAGACAGAGACAGAGACTATACGCCATAAAGTGATTTCTTTGAATTCTAGTATGTACATTTACTGAACCAGCAATTTGAAAGTATTTTTTAGAGCCAGGCATGGTGAGTCAAGCATTTACCCTCAGTGCTCAGAATGCAGAGGCAAGTGAATCTCTTGAGTTTGAGGCAGGTCTACAGCATATGGGGAGAAGGGGAGAAAGTTATGTTTGGTTGATTGGTTGGTTGGTTGGTTGGTTGGTTGGTTGGTTGGTTGATTGGTTGGTTGGTTTTTGGTTTTTGGTTTTTGGTTTTTGGTTTTTGGTTTTTGGTTTTTGGTTTTTGGTTTTTGGTTTTTGGTTTTTGGTTTTTGGTTTTTTGAGACAGGGTTTCTCTGTGTAGCCTGTGTAGCCCTGGCTGTCCTGGAACTCTTTCTTAGAATTATTATTTGCATGCATGGGTGTTTTGCCTGCTTGCCATCTACTCCTTTTGGGTGTGATTTTTTTTTTCTCTAGAGATTTCAGGAGTACTCTTAAGTTGCTAGTATGTTTCTTTATATAGGTACTCAGTGCCTATATCCTATATGTTTGGATATGTTTTCACTTTCATTCAGTTCTAGAAAGTCTTTCATTTCCTTTCTAATTTCTATCTTGACCTGTTTTTCATTCAGTAGTGAGTTCAGTTTCTATGACTTTGTAAGCTTTCTGTTGATGTTGATATCCAGTTTTAATCGATGGTAGTCAGAGAGTATACAGGGTCTTAATTTTCTTGTATCTGTTGAGACTTGATCTATATCTGAGTATATGGTCGGTTTTGGAGAATGTTCCATGCGGTGCTGAGAAGACAGTATATTGTGTTTGGGTGATATGTTCTATAAGTATCTGTTAGGTCCATTTGGTTCATGATGTCAGTTAGCTTGAGCATTTTTCTGTTTAGTTTTGTCTGGATGACCTGTCTGTCAGTGTGAGTGAGGTACTGAAGTCTCCACTGTCAGTGTGAGTCATTGTGTGATCTAAGCTGTAGTGGTGTTTGTTTTATGAACTTGGGTACCTTGGCTTTGGTGCACAAATGTTAAGAATTGCAGTGTCTTCACAGTGGACTTTCCCTTTGATGAGTATATAGTGTCCTTCCTATCTTCTGATATTTTAACAGATATAAAAATGGCTACAACGGCTTGCTTCTTAGGTCCATTTGCTTGGAATACCTTTTTCCATTCTTTTACACTGAGGTGATGTCTATCTTTTATGTTAAAATGTGTTTCTTGGATGTAGTAGAAGGGATGGATTCTGTTTTCACATCCATTCTGTTTCTCTATATCTTTTTATTGGGGGATTAAGTCTACTGATGTTGAAAGATATCAATGAGCAGTATTTATTGATTTTTATTTGTTGGTGATAGTGGTGTGTGTGTGTGTGTGTGTGTGTGTGTGTGTGTGTGTGTTCATTTCTTCTCTTTTGATTTTGCTGGTCTGGGATTATTTATCTCCTGTTTTTTCCTGGGTATGTTAACCTCTTTGGGTTAAAGTTTCCCTTCTGACATGTTCTATAGGGCTGCATTTGTAGATATATATTGCTTAAATTTGATTTTATCATGGAATGTCTTATTCTCTCCATCTGTGATAATTGAAATTCATGCTGGGTATAGTAGTCTAGGCTGGCATCTGTGGTCTCTTAGTGTTAAGGTAATTATTTAAAAACAGCAGCTCCCAATCTTGCTTGTTCTTAATCAGCCTCTACCTTCCCGACTAACCTAAGCCTGAGAATATGCTGCTGCCACTAGGCTCAGGCCACCGACTCAGGCCACCGGCTCAGGCGGCCAGAGACACCGGCCCTGCCACCCACGAGATGCCAGTGTGGGGCACAGCTCTGCCAATCTTCTACACTGTCACCACAAGGCTGGGCTGAGCCCAGACCATCCTGCCATCCACTTGGTACCCAGTAGAAGTGAGACTCTAATGCTTAAAGATTAACCAAAGGCTTTCTAAGTTTCGTAATGCTCAAATTAACAAGATGCACACACAATTGGAGGTGTTTCCCAATTAATTAACCTAGATATAAGTTGTTACCCAGGACTCCATGTGTGGTTCTCCATCCTCCTACATCTCTCCTAGCTCCTCCTCTTCCTTCTCCTCTTCCTCTCCTTACTCCTCCTACCTTAGCTCCTCCCAACTTTCGGGGAAAATGTGCTGCTACATTTTATGGTCTCTAGAATATTCTTTCAGACCCTTCTGGCTTTTAGGCGTAATTCTAATAGGTCTGCCTTCATATGTTACTTGGTCTTTTTCCCTTGCATTAAATTTTCTTTCTTTCTTCTGTGTGTTTGGTGTTTTGATTGCTATATGCCAAGGGGACTTTCTTTTCTTGTGTAGTGTTATTTGGTGTTCTGTATTTTTCTTGTGCTTGGGTAGGCATCTCCTTTAGGTTAAGCAAATTTTCCTCCATCATTGCATTGAAAAGTTTTTCTGTGCCTTTCGCCTTTGTTTCTTCTCTTGCCTCTATTCCTATTATGCTTAGATTTGGTATTTTCACAGTGTCCCAGACTTCTTGGATGTTTTGTGCCATGAATTTTTTTGGATTTAGCATTTTCTTTGATCCAAGTATCCATTTCTTCCATCTTTTCTTAAATGACTGAGATTCTCCCTTACATCCTGTTGTTTACCTCTGAGGGTCCTGTTTGAGCTACATTTTTTTTCTAGATTTCCTTCAGTTTGGGTTTTCTTTACTGATTCTATTTCCACTTTCAGGTGTTAAACTGCTTTATTCATTTCCTTCCACTGTTCGTGTTTTCATAGATTTCTTTAAGGGATTCATTCATTTCTTCTTTAAGGGCCTCTATTATATTCATAAAGGCTATTTTAAGGTCTTTTTCTTGTGCTTTGGCTCTATTGAAATATTCAGGTCTTGCTGTGTGTAGTGGGACTGCTGGACTGTCCTGGCTATTATTGTGGTTTTTTCACCAGCATCTCGGCATCTGGGTTTGAGAAGATTGTAATTCTAGGTGCTGATATCTGGTCTTGTCTTTGTTGGGTAGGTATTTTGTTCCCTGGGTTTTGTTGCCCTCTCTGGCTTTAAGAAGAGTGGAGTGGTTGTGTGTTGCCTGGTAGGAATTCTTCTGGGATCCAGATAGGTATGGACACTGTTTCCCTGGTCTGAATCTTACTATTATATGTTTTAATTGACTTGTAAAAGTAATTGAAGTTCTGGAAAAATTGCTAACACTTGGAGTGATCAGGAACATTAAAGATGACTCAAATGAATTGTTTAGGTGAGATCCTGCTTCTGAAGATGTCATTAACTTAACCACCAGACTTGGAAGTCGCCACAACTGCTTAACCTGTATGATCAGTCTGCTGTGGAATTCTGTGTTCTTCACAACATCCAAAAAATCCTTGGAAACCAGTATTTGTATTGACGTAAAATAATTTTTAGAAACAGAAAACCAATAGGGAATATTTGTCATTTAGAACGTTAGTCTTTATAATACAAGGCACATTAGAATAAGATTATAATATCAGTTATATAAACCAATCTCGAATACTGTGCAGTAAAGAACAACTTGTATGGGACTGAGGCTTCAACTCAAGTTTATGGCTCAATATTTGGTTCCCTTCCATTCTCAGCACGTTTACTAAGAAGAGCCACTGTAATAAATATTTGACGGTTGTCCCACTACGCTTTCCTTCCGTTTGTTGCCTTGGATCTAAGCAAGTATTCAACTAGTCTTCTAAACCCACTAATGGATGAACAGTGAAAACAAGCCACTTCAAGGCTTTTTTTTTTAAACTGGAAACCCAGATATAGATTTAATTTTATAAATAAATATTCGCCAAGAAGAACAAGACATGAGAAGTAAAAGGGAAGGGATGAGAGAGAATACGCAGAGGATGTGACAAATAAAATAGAAGGCAACGTGATCCCAAACTCCAGTCTAAAGATAAGAGAGATACATGGGAAATGAAGAAGAGATCATATGGAGGGAAATCCTCATGTATCCTCAGTTCTGAGAAATACAAGGAGAATTTACAGGTCTCAGAATTTGGGGAATTATAATTCTGCAAGTCTGTCTCTCTGTCTTTCTGTCTCTCTGTCTCTCTGTCTCTGGAGCGCTCTCTCTCTCTCTTTCACACACACACACACCTAACCTATAATTCTTTTAATTAGTATGTGTTTGAACTACTCTGTCTTGATGGGTGACTTAGGAAATGCAGGTTCCATGAAGGTTTTATTACTTTTTGTACTTAACATTATCTCCCATCCACATTCACTCTATAATTATTTGACTGAAATGATCATTTGTGGAAACTTGCTTGGAATTCATGCCCTCAAGTTATGATGCTTTGAGGATGACAGTACCTAGCCCTAATGGGGATTGACTGTTAAAACCCCAGAATGTGTTATGTTAGCTAAATCCCACTGATATTCTCAATTTCCATTTTTCTTAGCTTTATATTCCACACAATTAAATTCACTTTAAGTAAGTTTTTAGTACCCAAGCAGTTTTGAATATCATTTAAAACAATAAATTATTTTTAGATGACTTATTAACTCATCAAGTTACTTTTGGTGCATGTGTAATGTTTTCATTTAAAATATGCGAAACATGGGCTGGAGACATGGCTCAGCAGTTAAGAGCACTGACTACTCGTCCAGAGGGCCTGAGTTCAACCACATGGTGGCTCACAACCATCTGTAGTAGGATCTGATCCTCTCTTCTAGTGTGTCTGAAGACAGCTATGGTGTACTTATATAAATAAAATAAATAAATCTTTTTTAAAAAATTGAAACAATGTTTACTCTTAGAACCTTGTCCAAGGAGGAACGTAGGTTCTCTCTGGAGATGTATGTCTGTGTACTATGGGCCAATGGGCACAGTGGGGGCCCAAAAGAAGGCACAGAGCTCTGGGACTGGAGTTACATACACTTTTGAGCCATTGTGTGGGTGCTGAGAACCAAAAGACTCTCTGGAAAAGCAACCAGAGCTCCTAACTACTGAGTTATCTCTGCAACTCAGAAAAGCTTATTTTTAATGTTTAGCTAAATGGAAAGTATACATGAAGCCCTCTGTGACTGAATTGAGAACTTTTTTTCATGGAACCAATCTTTTCTTAATCAAACAACTGGCAGGCAAACTATTATAATTCAGAGAATGAATAAAGCAACTTTTGAGGAAATACATGCCAGTATTCTAAACCACAATTAGAATTTTTGGGAAACCTTTATCTACCACAGTGATCAGGACAGCTTCCTTGGCATTTAAATTCTTTACTGGGGAATCTGGTGAAATTGACAAGTGTTTGTTTAGTTTTGTGTGGAAAACATGGCAGTATTCAGACACTCTGTATAACTGAGCCATCATACTGTCAGATGACCTAAACACTGCTATAACCAGAGAAGCCATTTTTCAAAAGTTACCTTGAATAGACCAGAAGCCACTGCCTTAGTTCTCCTTCCCAGCTTGCAAGATGGCGGGTGACAAGGCAGAGAAGCCTGATAAAAGAAGAAACCTGCGGCCAGGAAGGCTGGCAGTGATGCTGCTGCCTCTGGTCTCCAGGCCGCTGGAAAAAAGCCGAGGAAGGAGAATCCCCATTGCAGCCGAACCCTGTCCTGGTTAGAGGAATTGGCAGGTACTCCTGATCTGCTCTGTATTCCAGAAAGGCCTTGTACAAACGGAAATACTCAGCTGCCAAGACCAAGGTTGAAAAGAAGAAGAAAAAGAAAGTCCTTGATACGGTCACAAAAACAGTTGGTGGGAACAAGAACGGTGACACCCAGGTGGTGAGGCTTCGAAAAATGCCTAGGTATTATTCTACCAAAAGTGTCCCCGGAGCTGCTGAGCCATGCAAACCCTTCAGCCAGCACGTGAGAAGGCTGCGCTGCAGACACACTGGGACTGTCCTGATCATCCTCACCAGACGCCACAGGGGCAAGAGAGTGGTTTTCCTGAAGCAGCTGGGCAGTGGCTTGCTACTTGTGACTGGACCTCTGGCCATCAGCAGAGGTCCTCTGCGCAGAACACACCAGGAGTTTGTCACTGCCACCTGTACAAAAGTTATTATCAGCGAGGTTAAAATCCCCAAACACCTGACTGACACTTCAAGAAGCAGCTTTGGACACAGAGAAGGGGAAATTCGAGGTTACAGAGCAGCAAAAGGCTTATCAGAAAACTGTGGACTCACAGATTTTGCCAAAGATTTTGTTCCACAGTTCCAGGGCTACCTGCGACCTCAGTTCTCCTTGACAAACGGGATGTATCCTCACAAACTGGTGTTTTAAACTGCTTGCAACCTAATTAAACAGCTTCATATGTTTAAAAAAATAAAAAGTTACTTTGGTGGAGTCTATTGTACCAGAATACCCAGAGTTCATTTGATAGGAAGAAACTAGTTGTTTTGATATAACATTGAAGAATAGCCAGAATTATTTATTTTTTAAAACAGAAAGCAGAAACAGGTCTGGAGAGCTGAGTTAAGAGCACTGGTTGCTGAGTCCAGTTCCCAGCAATGACATGGTGGCTCACAACCATGTGTAATGGGATCTGATGCCCTCTTCTGGTGTGTCTGAAGACAGCAACACTGTACTGACATAAATAAATTAATCTTTAAACACACACACACAAATATTCCTCTTTTCCGACTGCATGTCTGCATGAAGCCAATTTTCTTCTAAGGCCCCAACCAAAACAACTGAATGCAAGAGATGAATGCAGTGGGGATGAGGTCCAGCTGCCTTCCATTAAACCAAATATTAAAGAAATGGGCAGAAATGCAAAATAAACAGCATCCTTTTTTACATGTATTTTAGAAAATACATTTATTGCCATAAAATAATTATAAGAATTTATGTTCATGGGACTGATTGTTAAGTTTATGTATTTTCACTCTTCTAATTTCTAGTGTCATGTTTCTGTAGCCACAGAGATGCTCTTGGGGATCCCGTTCTTAAGAGGTGAGAAAGGATCGTGAGACCAAAAGTGTTGAGAACCACTGTAGAGTCCTGACTGCCTTGCTGCTCACGCCCACCACAGCACAGTGACACAGACTCTACTTCCCTCTGCTTTGCATCTTGGGAGACTACATGTCAACCCTTTATCATTTCGTAGTGCTGTAAAATGTCTGTCTCAGACATTATTGCACTAGCTCCCTGGGACACCGGAAGCCACTGTGTTCTGCATTTATTTGTAAAGAGAGGGTTTGACTTAATGCTACACATTTTCTTCTCGATTCGATTATATGAATGTTGTTCTTTTAAACACTCAAGCATACTAGCTGAAGCCTGGTGTGGTGGTACATACCTGTCATTTCAGCACTCAAGAAATGGTTCAGTGGGTAAAGGTTCGTGTTACACAAGCCTTAGGACATGGGTTCAGATGTCTGAATTGGACACAAAAGTCAGATGCAGCAACACAAATGTGTGATCCCAGCATTTCTACAGCAGGATGGGTTTAGACTGGATCGACAGGAAAACATTCAGAAGTGCCAATACCCACCCCCCAAGTCCAGCGTCAGTCCTATATAAAACTTCTCCCCTTTATTCTAGTGTATAGCTGAGTGTTTAGTTAGGGTTACTAGTGCTGCAATGAAACGCTATGACCAAAAGCAACTTGGGGAGGAAAGGGTTTGTTTCACTCACAGTTCCATAGAAAGATCATCAAAAGCAGTGAGGGAAGAAACCCGGAGACAGAAGCTCACGCAGAAGCCATGGAGGGTGGAGGGTGCTGCATGCACACCGTGTTTGCTCTCTGATCAATGTGAAAATGCACACATTTAAGATGACATTCTGCCATTATTCTAAAGAGAACCTTTGTTGCTTATGATTTTACTATGATGAACAGACACCATGACCAAGACAACTCTTAAGAGCACATTTAACTGGGGCTGGCTTACAAGCTCAAAGGTTCAGACCATTATCATCAAGCCGGGAACACGGCAGCATCCAGCCAGTCACGGTGCAGGAGGAGCTGGGTGTTCTACATCTTCATCTGAAGGCCACTGCTCCCACATGCTTAGGAGGAGGGTCTCCTTGCCCAGCCCTACAGTGACACACTTCCTCCAGCAAGGCCACACCTACTCCAAGAAGGCCGCACTTCCTAATAGTGCCACTCCCTGGGCCAAGCATATTCAAACCACCACACAAAGTTTTTTGGCCCCACCAAGCTTCATCTGATAGAAGGAGACCCAGCATAACCCATTTGAGTACTCAAAGCACACATGAGTGTTTAAATGCTTATCATTCTGTACCAGGTGTGCACTAGTGATAGAAGGGTAGGACTGAGTGAAACAGGTCATTTCCAAAAGATTGATTGTAACTCATCTTTTAGGTCCAGTGTCTTTGACTCTGTCATAACCAGACATTAGAATCCATAGGCAGACTTGAAGCATCACAGTATTTCAAACCTGGGGAGACAAATCTGGACAGATCTACTTGTGGTTCATCTCTGACTCTAATGTGACCAAAGTGGAAACTGCCTTGCTGCAGGTCGATGTATGAGCTACAAATACACACTACTCGAAGACAGGAGAGGGAAAACATGTCTCTCTCTTACAGCTTCCTCTTCTATAGTCTAAAATTCTTGCTGCAGCCAGTGTGTGGTTGCGTCACCAGGTTATGTTCCTAGTTGAGGAAGCTGGCAAAAGAGGAAGGCCCTGAAGGTACTTTACCTGGGGAAAACGTGTCACAGTGAAAAAGAACAGACATGAGGGAACTAGACCTACCATTCTGAGCCCTACAGACTTAACCCAGTAAATTGAGAATCTGGCCTGTAGGGGGCAGACCTGCACCAAGGACCACGTCTTTCTCAGGCTTTGGTCTCTTGGGGAAAGTGCCTAGAGTTTTAAAACACCCGTTCTGTTTTTCTCATCAGATCCCACCTGCTGTTGTTACCAGTGGCTGTTATTTTTTCCTCTGGGTGAAATGCCCTACTCTAATCCACACAACTGTTTACAGGCAGAGAGAACAAGCATCTCTTTAGCAAGCCTTGTCAAGGACTTTGATGAGGCTTTCTGCCCAGATGTGCCTGTAGCCACCATGGTCTTAAAAATGGGACAAGTTAGCTGACTCATTTGCAGCACGTAGAAGGAGCAATAAGGTGATTCCTCAGTTACAAGAAGTGATTGGAGACCAAAATGCTGACCTTGGCAGAGTTGTGCTGACACGCCTTTGAGGCCAGGAAACCATATCTTCGTGACCTTTGAACATGAGTGTTCAGCACACGAATTCCAAGGGTGCCGTGATGTGGTTTTGTTTTTAAGGTTTTATAATTAACTGTAGAAAATCAAAACGGATCGTTTAATACTCTCATGTTTTTGTGCATAAGAATGCAATGCATAAAAAAAAAGCAGAAATTCTGCCACTGCCCCAAATGACAAGCACTGTTTACCTGGTGTCTATCCTGGATTTTACAGAAATAAGCACAAATACTGGTCTTGCAGGGCTTGAAAAGGCCTCTTCGGGGCTGGAGAGATGGCTCAGTGGTTAAGAGCATTGACTGCTCTTCCAGAGGTCCTGAGTTCAATTCCCAGCAACCACATGGTGGCTCACAACCATCTGTAATGGGATTCAGTGCCCTCTTCTGGTGTGTCAGAAGACAGCAACAGTGTACTTATACATAAAATAAATAAATCTTTAAAAAAAGAAAGAAAGAAAGAAAGAAAGAAAAGAAAAGAAAAGAAAAGAAAAGGCCTCTTCCTCCTGCCCGTGTTGTTCTTGCTCTACAGAAGAGCCGGCTGCCAGGAGCTAAGTCCCTTTCAGTGCCTGTGCTTACAGCCAGCTGCCATGGTATCCGACCCTAAACTCAAGGCTGTTGCTTTCTAAACTCTGACAATATCATGACAATATCCCACATTGCATCCTCCTGCCGTCCTGTGACTGACTAACAACTGTGCTCCTCAGGTGGGGGACCCACCCTTGGCAGTGAGAATCTCTAGGGTGAAGGCCTGCAGCCTCTCTCCAGACAGGCTCTCTGCAGCACAGGTTCTCAGATCTGTCAAAGCCTCCAGCCAGTGAGAGGGCACCAAGAGGGAGGCACTGTGTGAGGGGAGGGGAGGAAGGGGGGCTGCACACTAGGCTAACTCACTGCTTTCTCCATTGATCAGGGAGGAACTGTGAATGCCTCTGAGAGACGCTTTGACTGGTGCTTGAGCTCCACGTGTCCTAAGGTACTCACTATATGGCTGGTGACATTTCTCACCTTTGCTGAACAGGGCTGGGGCTCCACAGAGGAACCATGGAGAGATCAGTACTTGGAAAGAACACGAGAACTGGAAGTCCTATGACCCAGGCCATTATCCTAGCCTCTTCATTTTACCAATGAACCCGTAGGCTCAGAACGGTTAATGGGGCATGCTTCTAGACACTGTTGGTATATAACGTTGTAAAATAAACAGTCTTGGAAATTAAGTCCAGCCAGGACCAGAGTTCCTTTGCTGCCATACCCTTCTCTTAAGCTTGTCTAATTCTAGCTGGGGGGTGGTGGTGCACGCCTTTAATCCCAGCACTTGGGAGGCAGAGGCAGAGGCAGGCAGATTTCTGAGTTCCAGGCCAGCCTGGTCTACAGAGTGAGTTCCAGGACAGCCAGGGCTTTCCAGGACAGCCAGGGCTACACAGAGAAACCCTGTCTGGAAAAACCAAAAAAAAAAAAAAAAAAGCCTGTCTAATTCTATTCCTTTTTGCTTGTCAGTTGTGACCTTCCTTGCCCAAGATAGATCCCTCAAGATAATCCTCTAGCCTCTGTACCTCTCTTTCTACCCTTTTTTCCTCAATCAATACAAGAAGTCCTGCCAGCCTTTTGGAGACACACACCCTATCTTAGTTAGGGTTTCCATTGCTGCGGTGAAACACCAGGACCAAAAAGAAAGCTGGGGAGGAGAGGATTTGCTTGACTGACACTTCCACATCACTGTTCATCGCTGAAGGAAGTCAGGACAGCAACTCAAGCAGGGCAGGACCCTGGAGGCAAAGGCTCATGCAGAGGCCATGGCGGGAGCTGCTTACTGGCTTGCTCACCTGCTTTCTTACAGAACCCAGGACCACCAGCCCCAGGGACTGCATCACTCACAGTGGGCTGGTCCTCCCCATCAATCTCTAGTTAAGAAAATGCCTTAAGGCAGATCTTATTGAGACATTTTCTCAACTGGGGTTCCCTCGTTTCAGGTAACTCCAGTTTGAGTGCCAAGTTGATAGGAGACTAGACAGCGCACCCCCCACCCACCCACCCCAAAGGGAACCGGCTGCCACACGCCCTCCACAGCTGTGGAGAGCTGATAATGACTGGTGATAGGTTTATACTCTTACAGCTATTTCCTTACTTTTTTCTAAAATATTTATTTTAGTGTGTGTGTGTGTATCTGCGTGTGTCTCTGCACACGCATGCATGAAAACATGCCACAACGTGCATGTGGAGATCAGATGACAACTTTGCCCGAGTCTGTTCTTTTCTTCACAATCTGAGTTCTAGGGGTCAAACTCAGGCCGTCAGGCTGAGTGACAAGTACCCTTACCTTCTGAGCCATTTTCATTTTGCCAGTTCCTTATTTAATTTTTGAAAAGGTAATAAATATATCAGCAGGAATCAGAAGTTCCCAATTCCATGTTTGCCCCGCCCTTGGGCCCCTTCCTATCCCAACTTTTTAAAGGTAATTTTGATAGCTTTGTGTGTATTCTTTCTAGTTATTCTCTAAGCAAATGTGACAAAGACAAACAGAGAGGGGGGAGGGGAGGGGGAGAAGGAGGAGAGGGAGGAGAGGAGAGTGAGGAGAGGAAGGAGAGGGAGGAGAGGAAGGAGAGGGAGAGTGAGAAGAGGAAGGAGAGGGAGAGGGAGGAGAAGGAGGAGAGGGAGGAGAGGAGAGGGAGGAGAGGAAGGAGAGGGAGAGGGAGGAGAGGGAGGAGAGGGAGAGGGAGGAGAGGGAGAGGGAGGAGAGGGAGAGGGAGGAGAGGGAGGAGAAGAAGGAGAGGAGGGGAGGGGGAGAGGGAAAGAGGGAGAGAAGGAGAGAGGGAGAGAGAGAAGGAGAGAGAAAGAAAGAGAGAAAGAGGGAAAGAGAGAAAGAAGAGAGAGGAGAGAGATATTAAGGGAGCCATAAGGCAATGGATTTTGCTAAGAATAATTTTCGGTACTCTGATAGTTTCATGAGCCACAAAGAGCTTGTTTTGTGATAGCTAAAGCTCCTGACTCTGAAGAAAACTGGTTCTCATGGACCCTATCACATGATTGTCACCCACAAACAGCCACTACCGGCTGTCTCATTTCTAGATCTGAGACTTCTCTTCGTCTCTTCACTCATCTGTTGAACATTCCTATACTAGGCACCGAGCCATGTCCTAGGCACAAATACAGCCCCTGCACTTGTAGTAAAAGGGAAGAGAACATAGGCCAAGGTTAGGCTGAGATGACTCAATTCCAGTCCCAAACAGCTCCCGACTTAACAATCGGCTGGGTCCTACAGCCAAAATGTGCAAAGATGGTATGGTAGTTGAATAGCAGTGGCCCCATAGGCTCCTCTGTTTGAATGCTTAGTCACCAGGGAGTGGAACTCTGTCTTAGTTAGGGTTTCATTGCTATGAAGAGACACCATGACCAAGACAACTCTTTTAAAGGAAAACATCTAATTGGGGCTGGCTCACAGATTCAGAGATTCAGTCCATTATCATCATGGTGGGAAGTAGTATGGCAGTGTCCAGGCAGACATGAAGCTGGAGGACCCAAGAGTTCTACATCTTGATCCAAAGGCAGCCAGAAGACTGGACGGACTCCACACAGGCCAGAGCCTGAGCATAGGAGACCTCAAAGCCCAGCCCCACAGTGACACACTTCCTCCAACAAGGCTGTACCGCCTAATATTACCACTCCCTATGGTCCAAGCATTCAAACCCATGAGTCTATGAGAGCCAAACCACCACAAACTCTTTGATACGATTGGAAGGATTAGAAGGGATGGTCTTGCTGGAAGAAGTGTGTCACTGAGGGTGGGGTTTGAGTACCATGCCAGGCCCAGGGTCTTTCTGGGCCTTCAGATCAGGATGTAGCTGTCATCTACAGCTCCAATGTCATGTGTGTGGCATGCTCCTGCCATGATGATAATGAACTAAGCCTTTGAAACTGTAAGCAAGCCCCCAATTAAATGGCTTGTTGTTGTTGTTGTTGTTGTTGTTTGTTGTTGTTGTTGTTTTTATGTTTTGCCTTGATCTTGATGTGTCTTCACAGGAGTAGAGCGGTGACTAAGACAGATGAGACGGATTTGGCTTCAGGTACAGTTTGGTTCAGAGCTTAAATGATGTCCCTGGGAGTCATCCTTTGGTTCTGCATCTCTTGGGCTACTTGTCACCAGCTTAGACTGGTGGAAGTGTGAGAGTCACTGATCCAAAGCCCAGCAGTCAGGTGCCTTTAACATTGAATGACTGTGTACATCACCTGCTCATTCCAGAACCAATCACTGAAGCCAACAGGGATGCATTCTACTGACTGGCCTAGGATACACAATCCACTTCAGAGACCAGGGTTTGGCCAACGCTACCCAAAGCACATAGATTGAGAGTTGAGGAGTGGCACCTCAAAACAAAATTACTGTAGCCTCACCCATGGAATTAAAAGTGAGATAAATAACTCAAGTGAATTGCAAAGTGCCAAGGAGCCTGGCACAAAAGGAGGTGCCCAAGGTATTCCAAGGAAGGAGCAGGCAGGATCAGGGAGGCAGATGAATGCCATTTGTAGTCATGGACAGAGAGGCAGGAGGGGGGAACCTTAAGGACTCTGAAGAGTTACATTAGAGAGATGACCTGGCAACTAAGAATACATGCTACTCTTATAGAATACCAGAGTCCTGTTCCCAGCACCCACCATGGAGAACAAATAAACCTCCTGTAACTCCAGTTCCAGGGGTTCCAACACTCTCTCCTGGCCTCCGCAGGGACCTGCATGCACATAGTACACATGCAGACCACCAGACATGTGTATGTACATACACATACTTTTTTTTTAAATTACAGTTAAGCTAGGCATAGTGCCTCATGCCTGGACTACCAGCATTCGAGAACCAGACGCAAGAAGCTTGCTAGTTTCAGGCCAGCCTGGACTACTCTGTGGGACCCAGGCCAGCCTGGACTACTCTGTGGGACCCTGTCTTTTCAAATAATAATATAACAGAGCTCAGACAGAGACTAGAAGGATGGCATGGGTGAGGTCTAAAGGCAGCCTAACTGAGCCAGGAGCCCATAAGATTGAGCTGCCTTGATTAATGTCCACTTTTTTTTTTTTTTTTGCCAAGACCCACCGGTAGTAGATTTCTCTATGGACTGGGTGTTTCCCAGCTGGGACCTAGCACTGCGAGTGGAGGATAAAGTCTAGCCAGGCCCCCCCTTTACCTGGTCCTCATCCTCTCCTTGTCCCTTCTTGCTCCACTGGCCCCAGCCCCTGAAGCCTGCAAGTGCTCACTGCTCAAGCACTGAGGAGGCCCAGAGAAAGAAGCTGCAAGAAGCTGGCTGCAGCCACCAGTGCCTGTTTCCTCACCTTAGCAGACAAGCCAGAGGCTGGCCAGGGAACTGAGGCTTAGTGTGTCATCATCTACAGGACCTAAATTTAGAAACACTGTCCCTCCTTTTGAATCCATCCCACTGTACGCATAGAAACCACCTCACATCTGGAAAGCTACCATGTGAGCTACTGCCAGGACAGGACCTCTCACAGGACTTGGGGTCAGGAACAAGCATGGGAGAAAACAAGGACCTCCCTGGACCAGGAGAGAGTAGCAGAGGAGACAGGAGGCTTGGACGGTGCTGGAAACCGCCGGTCTCTCACTCAGACTCCGGCTGTGACCTCCCAGGGAATGGTTTCATAACTTCTTTGTGGCATGTAACTGCATCAGCACACATACATGTGAAGGTCAGAAAACAAGCTAGGAATGAGAGCGAGAACCACACTTATTGCACTCCACAGCCAGGTCTGGGGAGACTCTGTCCCTATACCCTCCCTGTAAACACCATGTCCTTTCTGACATACTGAAACGGCCTGGCTCATGTGGGTATGCTTTAATTAAAAGTTGCTTTCATTATCTTCTGGAAGAGAGTCCATGTGTAAAAGGAGCAAAGAGGTTCCCAGAGTTTCTGGTTCCGAGAGGCCTCCATCGAACCAGTCTGCTGCAGATCAGCCTGAGGCCTCAGATGTGAAGCACTTCCTGTCTCTTGGGTCAAAGGTTAGTCCCAGGCCCTGCTGAGGAAGTCAGCTTCCTCTGTGTAGTCAGTTGCTTGTTAGACACAGGGTCTGGTTTTCTCCTTACCACCCCAGGATAGGACAGCTGCAAACACACATCTGTGCTCTGCTGGAAGGCCAGCCAGATTCACACCAATCATCTTTTGTACAAAAGGAAGGAGATAAAGCCTCCCGGAAGCCCCAGTGTTCTCCACAGAGTAGCGTGTGTATAGTCATTGCCATCTGCTGGTTTTCATTTGTCAGCTAGACACATGAAATTAGATAGCTCTGAAGAATCTACTCAGGCTCTCACCTGACAGCAGCCATGCCCACCCCTGGTCACCAACCCCCCCCCCCCCACTCCATCTCAGGACTCTGCGCTAATTCAGTGAGCCTCGACTTTCTAGTTCTTGCAAGAGCCATGAAAAGTCAGCCAGTGCTTCTTGCCCATCGTGGCTCACAGAACACAGCATGGGGGCCATTACAGCCACCACCAAATCTCATCTGGGACCTGACACGGGCACTGCTGGGAGTCACTCCACACAGACATCAGTCCCATTCCTCAGCATCCGTCCATCCGTTTCTTTTCTTCAGACGTCTGATCACATGGTGGAAATGGCGGGGAGCTCTTTAAAACCAGATCTACCACATATCCATGTGACAATTATTTCTGAAAGTCAAGGGACTGTCTCCCCTACTTCATTGGAATTGAGAAGGGACAGGGACAGGCAGAAGAGCCAGAAGAGGGTAGCCTCCTCCTCAGCGTGCTTCTCACTGACAAGCCAAAGGGATGACTAGGAAGGTCTGGCACCATGTCGGTAGCAAAACCGAGGCACAGCAAAGAGCCACCAGTTGCCAGTCAACCCTGCAGAGGCTGCGCTTACCACTGTCACCTTGCTTACTAAACGTCAGACCACGGCCTTCTTAAAGACAAGCCCTGGTTGACTCACCTCCCAGGCCCCAAGCAGTCTGTCTCTAGGGTGTTTCTCTAGATAAAAGGCCACCACTCCTGAGAGTGTGATGACCACCTCCCCTTCTGCAGAAGCAGCTTCTCCTGTGTGTCGCTTCACCCCGGCAAGCTCCTCTGCACTTCAGAAAGTGACCTGGCAGCCAAGTGGCAAGCTTGGTGTGGTAGGAAAAACACTGCAGGGAGATGGATTGAGATGTCTATGGAATTGAGGAAGCAGAGGAAAGGGAGATGCTTGGAGCCTTGTCACTCACAGTAAACTACCTGGGGCATCCTCTGGGATGTAGACTCTGGGCCCCACTCATGTCATTCTGCAGGTCACTGAGTGACTCAGACAGGAGACAAAGAAGTCTGAGAAACATTGAGTCAACAGAACTCTGTGGGTGCTTAGATCAGACACAAAGCCTTCTGGTCATTTCCCTCAGTCTCCCACACAGCAACCATGAGGACTCGATGCCAGTAAGCAGTTCTTTCCTGAGCAGAGCTAATTCTGACAGCAGCCCTGAGACAAGTGCCCCTTTTGTCCCCACTTTACAAATGAGGAAACTAGACTTAAGGAAGCTAAGTGTCTTATCAAATGTCAAAAACTAAAAACCTCTGTGTTGGTTTAACTTGTCATCTTGACATACTCCAGAATTACCCAGGAAGAAAGTCTCAGCGAGGGATTGTCTAGATCAGGTTGTCCTATTATGGTGGTTTGAAAGAAAATGGCACCCACAGACCCATAAGAAGAGGCACTAATAGGTGTGGAGTAGTTGTGGCCTTGTTGGAGGAAGTGGCCACTGGGGATGGGCTTTGAGGTTTCAGATTCTCAGTCACTTTTTTCTGCCTGCAGATCTAGATGTAGAACTCTCTGCTACCTCTCCAGCACCATGTCTGCCTGCATGCCACTCTGCTTCCCACCATGATGATAATGGACTGAATCTCTGAACTGTAAGCCAGCCCCAGTGAAATGTTTTCCTTTATAAGAATTGAGCGAAGAAGGAAAAAAAAAAAAGATAGTTGCTGTGGTCGTGGTGTTTCTTCAAGGCTTGTGGGCAAGTGTACTAGGGATTATTTTGATTATGTAAATTGCTGTGAGGAAGCTTGCCCACTGTGGGTGACACCATTCCCTGGACAGGGGATTCTGAACTGGATAGTGGAGAACGTGAACCTGGCACTAGTATGCATACATTTTTTTTTTTTTTTTGTATTCTCTATGGACATAATGTGACTAGCTGTTTTAAGTTTTTGCCAACTTGCTTTCCCCACCATGATGGACAATCCGGAACTGTGAGCTTAAAGAAGCTCACTCCTCACCCCCAACTTTGTCAGGATAGTTAGTTTGTCGAGGAAAACTAAGAAAACTCACCTGCTTGGGGCAAGAACGATAGCTTCTAAGTCGAGTGTGTTAGTGCACACCCATGTGCCAGCACTCAGAGGCAGGAGTACCATGAGTTTCAAGCTAGTTTGAACTACACAGTAAGACTGTGGAAAGAAAGGAGAGAGAGGGGTTGGGGGAGAGACAGAAAAGCAGGGAGGGCCAGAGGGAGTGAGCAAGGAAATGAAGAGGGAACAGCTACAGCCTTTTTTGCCTTGGGGATTGCAAGGCTTGAACCAAGCCTCAATCAGGCCGAGCTGGAACAAACTTGCTCTGAGGCCCCTGGGACCTCCCTGCAAGGAAAGAGTGGGCAGGTCTCTGAGCCATTCCCATGAAACAGAGCTGGACATGGTAGCACTCAAGACCTATCCAGGCTTGTTCTCCAAGCTGATCCAGAGCCCTGTGGGTGAATCCCTCAGATTCACAGCACTGACCCCTCCAGGAAGCTTCTCTACATTACAACTCCCAGCTCTAGCCCAGGAAACTTATCTCCAAAACCCCTTTCCAGAAATGCACTTTCCCAAGGCTTCCACTGAATCCAGTGCCAACGGAACTCTTCTGTGACGTTTGCCCAACAGCTCCCAGGAAACTCAAAGGCTGCAGGCTCTGTGCTACCCCCCAAACAGGGCACATTTATTTCTACAGCTATCTATAGCACATGCCCATTGACTGGATAGGGTGCTTTATAAACTGCATGGCCTCTGCTTTAACCCATAAGAAAGCTCTCATTGACTGACAGCTGTGAATACAGGCAGTCGCTAAGATTGAAGTTGGAGCTTGAGCTCCAAGCAGCACATTTGTTGTTTTATATCTTCCCTATGTAGCCCAGGTTGATTGCAAATTCTGATCCTCCTGCCTCTGTTTCCTGAACACCAGGACAACGGTGTGTGATGCTACACCCAGGTCTGCATACTACTTTTAAACTACACATGGGCAGCAAGCTTCGGCCATTGGATATAGCACTGCATGTGTCTGAGATGATGCTGACTGCCAGTGTGACTTTTCCACCATCCTTTCCCCTCCAGCAATTCTACTTGTCAGGAGGAATTGTCAGAAGACGCTCAGGACAGATGGCTAACTGCGGTGCCTATTATAAGAAGGTGCACACTGGGCCCGGGGCTCACTCAGTACCTGAGGTCCCTCTCAGCTCTTCTCACAATGCCATTACCCTAAACTTCTCCAGCTCATGGGCTTCCCATCCCCCAGCTTCTCATTCATATATAACCCTGCCATTTTGGCCATGTGCTCTCATGGCTCTCTCTTGCCTCTCTCTCTCTCTCTCTCTCGGTCTTTCTCATGCTCTCCTGCCACCTTTCTCTCTCCCTCCTCTCTCTTCTCTCTGTCTCTCTCTCCCTCTCTGTCTCTCTGTCTCTCTTTCTCTGTCTCTCTCACTGTCTGTGTCTCTGTCTCTCTGTCTCTGTTTCTCTCTCTGTCTCTCTGCCTCTCTCTCTCTCTCTCTCTCTTTCTTGGTCTTTCTCATGCTCTCCTGCCACCTCTCTCTCTCTCCCTCCTCTCTCTTCTCTCTGTCTCTCTCTCCCTCTCTGTGTCTCTGTGTCTCTGTCTCTGTCTCTCTGTCTCTCTCTCTCTCTCTGTCTCTCTGTCTCTCTTTCTTGGTCTTTCTCATGCTCTCCTGCCACCTCTCTCTCTCCCTCCTCTCTCTTCTCTCTGTCTCTCTCTCCTTCTCTGTCTCTCTGTCTCTCTTTCTCTGTCTCTCTCACTCTCTGTGTCTCTGTCTCTGTGTGTGTGTCTCTGTCTCTCTGTCTCTGTTTCTCTCTCTCTCTCTCTCTCTCTCTCTCTCTCTCTCTCTCTCTCTCTGTCTTTCTCATGCTCTCCTGCCACCTCTCTCTCTCCCTCCTCTCTCTTCTCTCTGTCTCTCTCTCCCTCTCTGTCTCTGTGTCTCTGTCTCTGTTCCTCTCTCTCTCTCTCTCTCTCTCTCTCTCTCTCTCTCTCTCTCTGTCTCCCCCCATGGCTTCTTTAGTCTACTCCTGACCATATTTGGTCTGTTACTTTCTCTCCCTGCCCTGGACTCTTCCAGATGCCTCTGGCTGTACTCTCTCATATCTACAATAAAAAACGTTCTCAGTCATACCTTGGAGCAGTCACGTCCTTGCTGTATAACCTGACACTACTCATACCCCATTCTTTCATAAGACACAGTTCCCTAGAACACAATATAAGCCAAGTAGAACAGAGTGAATTGAATTACCCAACAAACATTTACCAAAATACTGTGTGCCAGGTCTGGTATGCGGCGCAAAGAGCACCAAGATGAAAAGGTACTATTTACAAAACAAATGAAACCTACATCACGCACACGCAGGGGAGGTGCATTAATTCAGTGCTTGTAGCAATGGAACACATAAAGTGATAAAATATGAAAAAGGAGCACTAGAGGCTCCTGGGGGACGGGTGGCAAAGTCAGTGACGACAGCAGATGCAGAATGAGTAAGTCTGGACACCAGGGCACTCTGCCAACTAGACTGGCAGCTACAGGGAAAGGAAACTGAAACACAGGAGAATAGGGGCCTGCTTTCTCTAGGGCTGCAGGGAGAGTCTGGGTTTCCTACTAGGTTCTCTAATCTACAGGGTTACCACTGCCCAGGGCAGAGCCAAACCCAATTTGTGACTGCTGGAAAATTGACCTGATTGTCCCTTTACTTTCTCTCTCTCTCTCTCTCTCTCTCTCTCTCTCTCTCTCTCTCTCTCTCTCTCCTCTCTGTCTGTTTCACTCTCTCTGTGTCTCTGTCTCGGTCTCTCTGTGTGTGTGTGTCTTTCTGTCTCTCTGGCTTCTCTCTGAGAAGCCCAGCTGTGCATGCTCAGTATCCTCCCAAGTCACCAATCAATGTGTGGGTCCCCAATCCTAGGAGGACATGGGGGTACGGGAAGCCCTGGCTTTTCTTCTATGCCAGCCTTTGGGATAGTATGAAACTTTCTAGTCAAGATACACAGAAGACACTGGGAAACCATGCTTCTGTGACCTGATCCCAGCAGGGTGCTAAAAGCATTAGTAGTTTGGAACTGTCCACACATAAAGAGCTGTAGGAAATGACCAAAGTCTGGACAAATAGCCTGGGTCATACTAACATGGGCCTTGTTTACTGTGACTCTCCCAAAGGTGGTAGGAGCCTTTTAGGACTGAAGGGCAAAAGACAATGTCACCAGGAAGGCCACTGAGCTGTGTAAGGTAGAGAGAGGGTGACAGACTTGACATGAATGGCCCAAAAAGAGATTCACTATAGTCACCCCAGAACTCCAGACGAGGTGGCACGAATGGAAAGAAGGAAGAGGGAATTCAGAAATACCTAAGAGGTAGCATCAGGACCACATGATTGGTGGTGAAGACCCCCATACTCGGGAGACCCTTCCTCAAGTCTCAGGAAATCACGACCACCCAAAGATCACAAGATCTTTGGATGCAATCAGCAGAGGCTTTATTAGGGACGTTGGCCGGAGGTCAAGCCACAAGCTCTCTCTCTCTCTCAAGAGCAAGGTTTGGCCCCCAGTGATGGGTTAAGGGGTCTTTTAAAGAGGAAAACCACAAACCAGGGGAGTGGGGAGGGGGTGAGGGGTTGCCAAGGATACATAACATAAGAATAGTGAAACATTTCAGAGAAACCCACCCTGAATGGTTTACCATGTCACTGTGTCCCACCCTATCATTTACCAATGATTTCAGATTAACTATCTTCACTTCTTCCGGCTATAGCCCCACCTAGGTGGCAACATCTTTATCTGTGGTCAGGAATGTGTCTTCCTGCCTTGGGCCTCTCCCACCCATAGGTGGGCCTACTACCTGAGGCTTGAGGAATGTAATTCATCTAGCAAGTGTCCTGAGGGGGCCTGAAATCTTATTTTCAGTTCCGAGTTCTGGGACCTGCATTTTTCTGCCCAGGTCTAAGGGCAAAGAAATCTACACATATTTCATAAAATGGCCTTTATAATTTTTCACTCTACAGTGGCATGGGACAAACAAAAGGAAGAGGGAGTTCAGTGTGACCCGGGGCTCCAAGCAGCCGACTAGCTGGCCACTGTTGTACTGGAGAATGAGGATGGAAGGGGAGATTTGCAAAGGAGAAGTCATTTCAGGGTATGTGGGCCTAAGGTCTGAGATATCTAAGTAAGCTGACAGGAGAAAAAGCTTCTGATCTGGATCTTGACATGGGATGACACAAGCTTTTGATCCAGATCTTGAGGCATATTGGCCATGAAAAGTTTAGGCCCAGGCAAGGGCCTTTAATCCCAGGAAACAGGCATGCAGGTTTCTTGAGTTCAAGGCCTGGGACAGAGCAAGTTCCAAAACCAGGCATGGTGGTACATATCTTTAATCCGGGCCACACCTTCTGCTGGAGGCGTGCAAACAGACAATGGAAAAAGGAAGGCCTCTTCTTCACCTGCTTACACTTACTTACCAGCACACCTGGTACCCTCTTCTTCAGGATTCCAGCTCATACAGAAGACCAGATGAAACACCTACCCTCGAGGGAGTGAGCAACTATTAGATATTAGATTCTTGGACTTCCCATTCACAGTTGCCCATTGTTGGGTTAGTTGGACTGCAGCTTGTAAGTCATTTTAATAATCTCCTTTAATATATAGAAACATTCCATAAATTCTGTGATTCTAGAGAGCCTGGACCCACCACCAGCAAATTCTGCTGCTGTTTCCTTGAAAGAGTGACTGAGCCTTGCCTGTCTTACTATCTCCATCGTTCCCAGCACAGATACAACCACCACAGTCTGTTGCCCAAATCGTTGCCATACGTCTTCCTGCCTTTGAACTGTTCTTTTGTTTGTGTGTTTGTCTGGTTTTATTCTGTTTTTGTTTTAGAGACAGGGTCTGATTGTATTAACTCTGGCTGTCCTGAAGCTCACTGTATAGTCCAGACTGAACTGAACTGAACTCACAGACATCTACCTGCCTCTGCCTCTCTCTCTTTGCCTCTCTCTCTTTGCCTCTCTCTCTGCCTCTCTCTCTCTCTCTCTGCACCTCTCTCTCTCTCTGCCCTTCTCTCTCCCCCCTTTCTCCCCTCCTCTCTCTG
Organism: Arvicanthis niloticus; assembly: GCF_011762505.2. NCBI lineage: Eukaryota > Metazoa > Chordata > Mammalia > Rodentia > Muridae > Arvicanthis > Arvicanthis niloticus. The sequence goes on along the minus strand of NC_133433.1, from coordinate 20,603,133 downwards.
TCCTCTCTCTCTGCCCCCCTCTCTCTGCCCCCTCTCTCTCTGCCCCCTCTCTCTCTGCCCCCTCTCTCTCTGGCCCCCTCTCTCTCTGCCCCCTCTCTCTGCCCCCTCTCTCTCTGCCCCCTCTCTCTCTGCCCCCTCTCTCTCTGCCCCCCTCTCTCTCTGCCCCCTCCCTCTCTCTGCCCCCTCTCTCTGCCCCCCTCTGCCCCTCTGCCCCTCTGTCTCCCTGCCTCTGCCTCTGCCTCCCAAGTGCTGGAAAAGGTTAATTTCAGCTTTTACACTTTCAGGTCACAGCCCATCACTGAGGGAAATCACCCCTTGCCAGCTTACTCTCAGTCTTGCTCTCTGGATCATGTAAGTTTTCTTATATAGCCCTGGCTCACTTGCATAGGGATGCTACTGCCCACAGTGGGCTGGGTGCTCATACATCAGTCATCAATCAAAGCAGTCCCTCTTAGGCATGGCTACAGGCAATATAATCTGGGCAATACACTATTTGAGATTCCCTAAGATGACTCTAGGCTATGTCAAGTTTCGACTTGAAGCGATCTAGCACAGCATCTCAGTGACTGCCCTGTTTAAAATGTCAGCTCCCAGCCCCACATAAATGTCCTATCCTCGGGCTCCTTTATCCTCCTCTGGACTGTTTGTATAGTCTGATCTACCTGCAGGAGTTTGTCCGTGTCCCCACCTACTTCATGCCTGTTGGGGAACTTGTTTGATGTGAGATAGCAATAAGACCACACCTAGCTCTTTCTCCTTAACCAATGAACTTGGGCAAGGCTGTCCACCAGGCCCCCAAATATGCCTAAGCATGCCTGAGGAAGGGGGTAGACTCGTCTTTAGTCAGGCCAGAAAGTCTTGCTGAGATGTAGACAGTTGCTAAAATCCTGGATATTGAAGGTCACTGGGAAGTGGAGCCTGTGTTTCCCAGACACCCAGGGAAAGGGAGCTGCCACAGGAGACTCAACAGTAACTAGAGAAAAATAAAGTTAGAGGAGCAGAGAATTTCCAGGGAGATTGGGTCACGCATTCTGCCCCAGTGAAGTCCATGACAACAGGGACCTTGACCATCTCCCAGGAAACAGTGAGCTCATGAACCAGACAGGAGAGGACAGGAGCCCACCAGAAGGGGGCGTGGCAGTGGATAGAGGAGCACAGACAACTTTCTCCTCCAACTTGGCTGTGGAAGAGTCCAGGGAGGGGATTTGGGGGCGAGCAGTGGAAGGAGTGGCACGGTCTCATTGGGCACCCCAGGCTGTCCTGGAACTCTCTGTCCCTGTCTTAGTTTACAGTTACTACTCAGCATGGCTTCCTCAGCCTGCTTTTGTATGGAACCCAGAACCACCAGCCCAGGGGTAGCACCACCCACAATAGCTGGGCCTTCCCATCAAGAACTAACTAATGCCCTACAGTTGGGGCTTATGGAGGCATTTTCTCAGTTGAGGATCTCTCCTCCTAGATGACTCTAGCTTGTATCAAGTTGACATAAAATCATCCAGCCCAATCCCTGACTGACCTTGAACTCAAGCTCAAGAATCTTCTGCCTCATCGTTCAAAGTGCTCAGATTGTAAACGTGTGCTACCACCCCCAGCGCCTCAGAAAGCTTTGGAAACTTAGACAAGACCCAGGGAGGAAACCACCAATGAAGAGGTGGGGGCACAGGAAATTTGAAATGGGAGCAATAACCCAGAGAAAGCAGGAAGGTAACAAGTTCGGTCTTAGCCTAGTGAGTGGAGTGTGCTTCCTTGGAGTCCCAGCAGAGCAGAAGTAGCCTGAGAAGCTTATGAGTGGTGAGCAGGAAAAGGAGGAGCCACACCCAAGGACTCCTGCTGGGACCAGGCTAGATCCTCTTCTAGGTTACTCCACAGTGTGTGAAACAGCAGCTTCTCAGGGTGCGCCTCACTGTAGGAGACTCCATCTTACCAGCAGGGGATATTTTTGTTTGTTTTGGTTTGGGTTTTTTTTTTTTTTTTTTGGTTTGGTTTGGTTTGGTTTGGTTTGGTTTGGTTTGGTTTGGTTTGGTTTGGTTGGTTTTTGGTTTTTTGAGACAGGGTTTCTTTGTGTAGCTTTGGCCATCCTGGAACTGTAGAACCAGCTTACCTCCAACTCAGATCTGCCTGCCTCTGCCTCCTGAGTGCTGGGATGTGTAACATCACTGCTGGACTTACCAGCAGCTTTTGACTTCATTTTGAATAAGGAGGACTACAGCCCCTGTGTGGACTAGAAATTGAACCACTGTCAGGAACAAACTATCACACGACTTACTCCTGGGAACACAGAGGGAGTCACCCTATAGGGGTGAACTAAGACTGTGAGGTCACATAAACAATTCAAAATTATATCAGGAAAGCCAGGTCTTGTTAGCTTACAGGCAATTCCGCTAGGCTCCTCCCAGGGACTTAACAGCAGCTTACGCCATCAAGTGTGTTGTCACCAGATGCAGGTGGTCTGGCAGCTTATAAAAGGACTGCTTGCTACGCCAGCTCTCTCCCACTCTTTCTTTCTCTATTCCTGGCTGGAGAAGGTAACCATAGCGACCTATCACCTGATCGATGGTGTCCACATCAAGGACCCAGGACCCCAACTTGGCTCCACCCACTTTGTTGAGGCAGCTTGTGCAGACTGCTTGCCTGTTCACCTGTCCTCCAGTCTGTCCCAGGGGAGGAAGAAGCTGGCCACCTTTGAAATTCATCATCTTTATTACCTAATCTGGACCCCTTCTTTCCTCATCTGTCCATCTGGAATGGGTCTAATTCCTAGTCCCTAGTTTCCTTTCTCAGAGGACACCTATGGTGGTTTGAATGAGAATGTTCCCCATGACTCATTCATTTGAGTGTTTGGTTCCCAGTCAATAGACTGCTTAGGAGAGATTAGGATGTGTCCTTGTTAGAGAACGTGTGTTGCTGGCTGAGGTTTTAAAACACTCCAAGCCTCTCTCCTTCCATCTTTGGGTGTGTGGCAGGATTTTCCCTGTCCAATTACATTAAAACATTAGTGCAGCAGGAGGCCTGTGATTAGACAGGAAAGAGGAGGCAGAGCTAAGAGGTAGGAGAAAGAGAGAGAGAAAGAGAGAGAGAGACAGAGACAGAGAGAGAGACAGAGACTCTGGGGAGAGGGAGGAAGAAGGGGCCAAGATGGCGGATGGACAGAAGATCCTGATCCCACGTGGTCTTAAATAGCCACAGGTAGTTATGATTATCTCATAGGGATAGAATGATTGGGATAACTTGTCTATCTAGGCAGATAGTTTGGATCATTATCATTTGGCTCTGAAGTAATTGTGTGGGCATCTTGTGAATTGAGAATTTATTGTTATATAGATCTGACTGGTTAATTATAAGCTTCAAGAGTTTTGATTTTACCAGGTTACTGGGTATTGTGATATCTAACAGTGAGGAGGGCAGTCATTAAATGGGGCTGGTGTGGCTGTGACCAACACCAAGGGAAATTAGAGATTCTGGTGGAGACATATTGCTTCCCCCCCCCATACACACCCCTATGAAGCAGAGGGTCTGCTGAGATGAGAACACCCCACTGGGGCCAGGTGGCCCGCTGGTGCCTGTCAGTTTTTCTTTTTATAATTCCCATAACAGGGTGAAGAAGTAAGCTCTCAGCTAGTGCTCCAGCACCATGCCAGCCTGCTGCCTATGCTCCGTGCCATGATGGTCATAGACTCATTCTCTGAAACTGTAAGCAAGACCCTAATTAAATGCTTTCTTTTCTAAGTTGCCTTCATCATGGTGTCTTTTCACAGTAAATAGTAACTAAGACACACCCTAACTGATTTTAAACAGTAGAGAGTCTCAAAAAGTCCCAACCCATAATTTAGCCAGAGTCATGAGGAAACATCTTGTACACTCATCTTTCGCAAGAATGTAACCTTGCTCAACCATCTGTGTTTTGGGCCTTCCCCACCCGCAGGTGGGTTCTCTTCCCTGAGGTCTACGGAATGTTAATCAGCCTCTCTCTTCCTCTCCTGAATGTTAATCCAGCAAGTGTCCTCTGACTCAGGGATAATGTACCCCTCCCGGAATGTAGAATGTATCCCGGGGCAGTGAAGACCTAAAATCTCACATTTAGTTCTGTTTTCTTGGTGGAACTAGTGAACCTGCTAGCCTACATTCTTTTGCTCAGGTCTAGGGGTCATAAAAACTTTCTATATTTTTCATAAGTTTCTATACCTTTCAGGGGCATACACCACTCTAACTTCTAAATTGGCAAGAAGGTTGGTGTAGAAGTTACACTGCAGGAGTTAGAGCACTTCAGGAGGGAGAGTGTAGAGCCTACAGTGATCCAAAGCGTGGGCTAGCCTGTGATGACAGCATTCGTCCTCGAAGGGCACTAGTGGAGTGAGGTAGCATCTGTAACACACGTGAGGCTGTTCATACTGTTGCAATTCTTACTGAGAGTGTGTGGGCAGTTTTGCCTTTAATGGAGGAAGAGAACAGGAAAGAAAACCATCTAAAGAATCCTGGGCAGACTTGGTTTATTACAAGATGCAAGGCCACTGATTCAATGAGAGAGACATTGTTCAATGGCCAGCAAATGTTCCAAACTGGCCATCAGGTCTCCGCTATTACAACCATGCAGGGAATACTGAGAGACAAAGTTAATGAGGAAAACTTATCAACATAATGATTAACACAGGCTTGCCTTAGTAAGATGACGTGTAATCCTACAGGTGGCTGGACTATGATCTGGGGCTCTGTGGAAGAATGGGGTAACTGTGTAACCAGCTGTTTGAAACCCCAGAATTCCTGCACAAGAGTACCTGGGAGCTTTGTAAAATATGTCAAAGTCAGCATCTGACTTACAATTTTAAAAAGAAATAGAACCATATTGAGTCCTTTTTATAGGATGTTGCCCAGCAACATCCCAAAGACACCACACAAGTATCCTGAATGATTTCCCAAAACCTATGGGTTTGATGATGGGGTCTCTGGTAGCCTCCTTTAACTAGGAAACATGTTAAAGACCTAAAGTACTGTTAGCACCACAGGGTGGGTATCTGGCAAAATGGAGCAGAGTTAAGAAGCACTCTTGCTGCCCCTGCAGAGGACCCAGATTCAGTCCCCAGCACCTGTCAGGCTGCTCACAGCCACCTAACTCCAGCACCAGGGGGGAATCCAACACCTCTGTCCTCTGCCAGCACCCAATACACATGTGTGCATGCATACAGTTGCAAATAATAAAAATCTAAAAATCATTTTTAAACCATAGTGATGTAGTGCCCGTGGCCCCCTAATACCCTGAGAACAGACTTGACATTTCCATTCTTGAACTACCACTGCGTAACCCAGTACAAGGCATGTGTGCACGTAGAAGAAACCCAGAAGGCTCATGGAACATGTCCATTCCAGCAGCGTGGTCACCAAAAGACTCAGTGGGGAAAGGCATAGAGGGTCAGCCCCCACGGAAAGGAATGTTCAGTGTGATCTCTGAGGTGACAGACAGTGGCGGGAAGTCTATCAGAGTTTGGAAGACGGAAGCTGAGAATTAGTACCACTGGGGTAGAATCCAGGTGTGGGCAGGCTCCTGCTCTCCTGCTGCTTCTGCTTCTGCTTCTGCTGGCTGGGCCTTGGTAGACTGAGCAGGCTCACAGCTGCTATATCATCTAATCTATACAACTTTTCACATGGGTATCAGAGCTCCTGCCATGTCCTTTCTTGTACAAGGACTCCCACCCTCAAGGCTGGTTGGGGATTCTTACATATCTGCAATGTCACCTTTTTCAAATAAGGCCACCTCTGTTAGAATACAGATGTATCCGGCTAGGTAGTGCATATCAACCAACTGCACTTCCTTAGGCTTTCAATACATAAATGCCAAGAATTCTCCAAACCAGGGAGGGACAAGCCTCCAAGTGTTAGTTGGAGCTTATGATAGCTCCCCCCCACCCCCACTCCAGTGCTTGGGGCAGCAGGAAACAGAAAGAATCGGGAGAAGCAAGAAGCCTCCAGACTCAACAAGAAGAGTAAAACAAACACCAAGCCCATTATCTCAGAGGTGAGACTCAGGGAGGAGCTGGGGATGAGACCAGAGTCAGGTCTCATTTTTCTGTTGACTCATCCAACCTGCTATGAGGGACATGATTCACTGGGACGAAGCATGGCCATTTTGTAAGTCACCCATGTCATTAGAGGCAGCTCATGTGTACACAGAACTGCTCCTCAGACCCCTCACCCACTTTTGCAACCTGATCTTGAACTGTTCATTCTAGTCCCTTAAACCTTAAAATAAAATTAGACAGATAAGGATACCCAGAGACTTAAACTCCTTCTCCAGCCAGGCTAGCTGTGAGCAGACAAACAAATCCTCCTGGGTTTACGGAGAGGGCTAAGGGAAGAGGTATAACAGGGTCCCGCCCATAGTAAGCATCCCATAACCATCCCATAGCCTGGTCTGACAAGGACAGCAGAGTCACAGACACAACTCCACTCCTCCACCTCCCTGCTTGGGGGATTCCCATATTTTTGAGACCTCAACTTGGCTTCTACACACAAAAAAAAAGAATATTAGAACTAGTCAGTATGGAGCAGAGTTGGGGCTTATTAAAGATATTCGATTACATATTCCCAGCATGAGGCTTAAGATGAATAGGGACACTCAGGGAATAGGGACACTTGTGCAGAAGGTGACACAGAGAGAACACAGGTGTGGACTTCTCTAAGATCAGTCACACTTCACTGGCTTTACAACAGTCATGAGACTTCACTGAGTTTTTCCTTTCTCATGCCCCTGTCTCTCTAGCCCCTCCCCAGTCTTGTTTTTTAAGTATATTTGTGTGTGTGTGTGTGTGTGTGTGTGTGTGTGTGTTGTCTGCATGTTTGTCTCTCACCCACATGTGATGTAGGTGCTGGGAATGGAACCTTTTCTGCCAAAGCAGCAAGGGCTCTTAATTGCTGGTCCATCTCTCCCACCCACCTCCTCAGTTTTAACTGAATGGCTGTATCTGAGGACACAGCAGGAACACCTCTCAGCATGTACCAGGATGGTACAAATTCCTTCCTGTCTTTAACCATCACTGCTGCACACAGGCAATTCCTAAAACCTTATCGTTCCACTGCCCAGTCCATCAGAGTCCACAGTCAAACTCTCACCACTGTCCCCTCCCTACCTGCTCCCCTCCCCACCTGCTACCCCTCCCCATTTGCTCCCCTCCCCACCTGCTCCCCTCCCCACCTGCTCCCTCTCTTGGGATGTCTATCTACATGAGAAACATCACCACATCAGGCATCTTGACACAGCTCTGATTACCTGCCAGGATTGTATACACAAAGCCTTTAAGCAGAAGTCCAAACCTCTTCAAATGTCTACAGTGTGGCAAACACCAGCCTGCTTCTCCAACTTTCTCTCCCATCCTCCCAGCAAACTAGAACCATGCCAGGACACTTAGAGCATCTAACTTTGCACCCCACCCCCTCACTTCTTCGTGACTGCTAAGTTGTTCCTGTTGGCCAGAACATTCCTTTGTTCTTTCCTCACATTCTTTACTCAGTCTTGGAGCCTTAGCCTTCAGTGTCAACGTTCTCCTTCCAGGCTCTCACAGCACCTGACACACACGTCATCAAAAACTATTTTGTAGGATAAAAGAAACACGGGTTACATCCCTAATAATTTTTCATTGGCTCTTTGTATGGTCATCCCTTCCACAGGCTTTCCACGAAACCCAAGTCATGCAGGGTTTTGCTAGGAAACTGGATTAATGTAGTTATATATAGAACTTTCCAGCAGTTAATCAGCAGGAATTAAAAATCACCACTGACAATAATAACCAAATGGCTCATCCAGGGGAGGTCAAGACTCTGATAGCATTTCAGTTGCTATTGGTTTAAGACTAAATTTCCTGAGAAGAATTGAGGGCTCAAACATCCTTTGTAATTGACCAGAAATGTGACTATCTGGACTAGCAAGCATATGAGTGTCAAGAGCGTATTTATGCTAAGTATCCGTTGAGGGACTGGTTAATTTATTAAAAAGATGAGGCCTCTTGGTCTCAAGTTTGGACAGAGAGATGTCAAGGTTACAAAGACTAGTTTTAGAGGTTACCAAGGACTTGCTTAAAAACATTTTCATGTCTGACAACTCTGACCTTTAGAAATAGATAATATTTAAAATTGTGTTTTCTTTTTGGAAACCATGGTGTTTGTGTTGAAATCAGTTTTCTCCTTCAAATTTTCCATTAGTCATTTGCCAAGGCCCCTGTCCATGTGACAGGGCAATGGAGATAATGCCCCTATCACTTCTGTCCACATTAAATGTCCATTCACCTGGCTGCAGAATACATTTTCTGGCCTCTGTTCCACAGGTCCGGGGGGAGAGAGAGAGAGAGAGAGAGAGAGAGAGAGAGAGAGAGAGAGAGAGAGAGAAAGAGAGAGAGAGGCAGGCGACGTGAAGAATGGCGACAAGACAGAGGGTCTGATCAAGTCTCAAGTCTCGTTTATTGTGTGTCTCTCTCTCCTGTATTGTCTCTCTCATTGTCTCCCATATTCTCCCTATTGAAGAGAAATCTGAGGTATTTATAGGCTTTTGCCATGTGCCTTGTAGGCGCGTGAATATCACATGCCTTGCAGGAGTGGATATGACGTAAGCCTTACAGGCGGTATAGCGTGGATAGCACGTGCACCATGTGCCTTGCAGGCTTGGATACCACATGCATCTTACAGGCACATATGGCGTGGATAGTACGTAGATAGCACGCGAATCACATGCCTTACAGGCATGGATACCACGTGCGCCTTGCAGCTGGGGGCAGTAAACAGCAAAACAAAGTATGTGGGATATCAGAGTGTGCTTCAGCTGTTGTAGGCTGTTGAAAACCAAGTCTCATGTCAGGGTATATGGCTTGAGATGGCTGCAAAGCTGATAGCCGCTTTCTGCTAAAAGTCGGTTCCCAACAGTGGTGGTGTCTGCTTTTAATCCCAGCATTCAGAAAGCAGAAGCAGGCAGATCTATGAGTTTCAGGACAACTTGGTCCCCAGAGCTAATCTCAGAATAGCCAATGTTACAGAGAAACCCTGTCTCAAAATAAAAGAAAAAAAAACTAAGTACCACCACACCTGGTTTTGGAGGTTTTGTAACCAGAAATGGCCAGATAACAAAGTACTAGCCACGAGGACACATGAGCCCCTAGGTCTGTGTTGTGTGCTCATCAAACCTGTCATCAGCCTTTCCACTATCTAAAATCCCTGTGTGACCATGACCAGGCCAGGCCTCATACAACTCCTCCAGAACAATGGAGCAAAGCAACAAGACAGAGCAGCCTAGTGACCTCGTGGCAGCAAGCCACCCCACCCACCTCCATTTCCCTCTGCCTGCATTATCACAGGACAGAGAAAGACGATCCCACCTGATAACTGATCACTGTACCTTAGCAAATCTATTCCTCTATCATCTGCCTTCATGAAGCTTCCCCAAGAGCTCAAGTGTGAGCCTCGGTGACAGAGCTCACACTACACTCACATGGCACTGTAGTAACCTGAGCTGGAGTTAGACTGTTGGGAGTGGCTGTAAGATTGTTGTGGCAAGGCTACACTGATACCTTCTGTGATATCTGGCAATTAGCAGTGTCCTGTGCACATCACTCTGGAGAAGAAGAATGTTGTCAGGGATGACCAACAGCACTTGCCACTTAGATTCTCCTCCTAGAAATGAAACCAAGATGGCAGGCATGAAGGCAATACACAGTGCATTTACAGAGCAACCAGAGAGTGCAGCCGCCAACTGAGAGGCCTGGTGTGCTCAACTGAGACTAGTAATTCTCCAACAATAAATGTGTTGTGGTAACAAAGTTTGCAGAGAGTTCATGCAAGACACAGGTGGCTACTGAGAGCCTAGCTAAAGTCACTCTTTCATGACACCACAACCCTTGGGAGATCCTGGGGGAGATGGCCACATAGTTCTTATACAGCCTAAATAACCTCCACTGGGCATTTGTCCTTAGAGCCAGGCCTGTGAATATTGTTCCTCAGAGATACTTGCCCCAAAGACAGGTACTAATATTATTCTAGCAGACCATAGGAAGCAGAGACTATTTCATGGGTCCTCAGACAGATGAGAGGTCTGACTACATTTCTGGGCTTGGAGCCAACTTCGCCACTTAGCTGCTGTGCAAACATAGACATGTGATCACCCTGTACCTTCATGTCTTCCCTATAAAACAGACACAACAAAGCATCTCGTGAGGCGGGTGTAGGATTCAGTTTCTACATTAAGAGATCTAGGACCTTGCCTGGTAAAGAGCACATGACAGTCATGTGGTCACTAACATGTTTATCTTATTTGTCCTCACCCCTGCAGGTGGCTCACTCCACACGTGGTGTTTCTGATCATAATAATAACCTTCCAGGCAGGGGTGGGCTGGGGGGTGCTATGCATGTGTCCCAGACACTCAGGAAGCTGAGCAGGAAGCACGTTTGAGTTAAGTCAGACAGACACTAAGAAATAATGGACAGAGGGGAAAGGCTGGTTAGTTATTTTTCTCGTTAGTGTAGAAAGCGCAGCTGAAGGGTGAAAGGGTTTCTCACCGCTCACAGTTGGCGAGAACAGCCTGCGGTGGCAGGGAATGTGTGGCGGCTGGTCACAGAGCATCCCCAGTCAGGGAAACTGATGGATAAGGGCTGGGACTCTGTTCACTTTCTCTTAGTTCTAATTTGTAAAAAGTTGTGTATGTGGACTAGGCATAGTGGTGCGAACCTTTAATTCCAGAACAAGAGAGGCAAAGGCAGGCAATCTCTGAGTTCAAGGCCAGTCTGATCTACAGAGAGAGTTCCAGAACAGCCAGAGCTGCACAGTGAAGACCTGTGTCCATTAAAATAAAGTGTGTGAGGTGTGTGTGTGTGTGTGTGTGTGTGTGTGTGTGTGTGTGTTCCCACACACTTGTGAGCACACAAAGATGTACACATGCCATAACGTGTGTATGGAGGAAAGACACCTTTGGGTATCATTTGCCACCTCCCAACTGGTTTGAGACGTGGTTGCTTTTGCTCATTACTTCAGATACCAGGCTAGCTAGCCCATGAGCTTCCAGGAAGGCTCATGTCTCTGCCTCCAGTCTCGAGGTATAACATCCAACATTACTCAGATCCTCACACTAAGTGAGCACTTTGCCCACTGGGCCATCTCAGTCCTATTCAAGTGAGTCTTCCTTTCTCACTTAAACTGCCATAGAAAACCCTCACAGACATACCACAAATGTTTCTTCTGGGTGAGTCCTGATTATGTCAAGTTGACAATCAAAATTTACCACCACAGAAGGGAAGAATCACAAAGGGGGAAACAGAGGGAAGGCAGTCAAAGTGCCTTCCCTAAACCCCTGAGACAAAAACAAACAAACAAAAAACAAAGAACAGGGCAGCAGCTTCCTTTCTCCCCCTTACCCCCCACCCCCAAAGCTCCTTAGCAAGTGCTGGAATGTTCTGCTTGCTGAGCAACACCTTGGTCTCCAGTCCCAGACAAATCCTGTTCCTGTTTGATAGTTCCTTCTTCCCCTCGCCCCCAAGCTGCTTTTTGCACAATACTGAAGGGGAAAAAAATGTCATGGTCCCAGCCACTGACCTAGTATGTGGGACAAATGGAATACTTTGGTTCAGTGTGACAACAGAGGGAATCCAGGAAGAGGAAACAGACCATTCCCATCCCTGGGATGGACAGTCAACTAAAAATGAGGTCCAGAAACCCTCAACCCCAAGGATAAGGTCACCAATCATGCCCAGTAGTGATAGAGGGGCCTGGAGGTGCCACTCCTTCCAAGACTTGACACACACAGAAGTCACAAGTGTGACTTTGAGTTGGGCTAAAGGAGTGCTGTCCCTGGATATAGCTGAGCCTGCCACAGCTCTCTATTACACTACAGTGCAAACTACAGACCTCTGGAGCACCTTGAAGCTTGGAGTAACCTACCTCACCCCATGAACTTCCTTCTGAGTCAGGCTGGATTACAGGCTGGCTTCTGCCACCCACTCATCTTAACACTGATTTTCTCGTCATATCTGCTTTGGTAGGGTACCTCAAAATTCCATTTTCTTCTTTCCCAGACACTTAACACCTCCTGAGCAGCTACAGAGGCTTAGATCCCTGTACCCCAATAGCTGGTACCACCTTACTCTTTACCTGTGGAAAGAAGAGACTAAGAAAAGAAATAGGTGGGTCCGTGGTGGAAAGGGGGTATGGGAGGAGAGGTTTAAGATTGGATAACTGGGGGTTGGGGTGTCCTGGCCATGAGGTTCACATTACTTTTTTTTTTTTTTTTTTTATAGGAACATATTGTCTCTGTCTTCAGACACACCATAAGAGGACACTGGATCTCATTACAGATGGTTGTGAGCCACGATGCTGGGAACAGAACTTAGGCCTTTTGGAAGAGCAGCCAGTGCTCTTAACAGCTGAGTTATCTCTCCAGCCCCCTATATTACTCTGAATAGATCTGTGGCCTTGAAAGTTTTGCTGAATTCATTCAATCTTTTTATTTTATTTTATTTTATTTTATATTGCTTGAGACATGGTCTCGATTTTATTTTATTTTATTTTATTTTATTTTATTTTATTTTATTTTATATTGCTTGAGACATGGTCTTGCTTACATGTTCCTAGGCTGGTCTGGTACCTGTGATGTAGACTGAGCTGGCCTTGAGCTTGTGGCAGTCCTCCAGTCTGTGCTTCCTGAGTAGGATCACAGCCATGTACCACCATGACTAACTCAAACATTTATTGAGCACCTTCTATGTAATCAGAGACTAAGTGTGAGCCAGATTCCTTGTCTGTACAAAATTGTACTATACTGGGGTGTGTACAAAGCTTAGCGTGGTGCCTGATTCACAGGAATCAGCCATTGCATTCTAGCTGATGCTCTTACAATATTGCAAGTGTTCAGGGGACAGGATTTGACCTTTTTAAAAAGTTATTGTTTCATGCACGTATTAAGGTCAGTTCTAGGTTGAGGAACTAGCAATGCAATAGATGAAAATAGTCAAGGAACAAGCAAGACAATAAACACCGATAGTCAAAGAACAAGCAAGGCAGTAAACAGAGTCCCATGATCACTATTTCTAAGGGCTTATCAGGATGACCAAAATATCTGAGCCTATTTCCCTGTCCTAGCCCAAAGTCATTTTTATGCCTGAAGTCTACTTCTTTGTTCTAGCCTAAGATTTAGATTCTTGCCTGAAATTACTTCTTTGTTCTAGCCTAGGATTTAGATTCCTGCCTAAAACTACTTCTTTGTTCTAGCCTAATGTCAGATTCCTGCCTGCAGCCCATTTCCTTGTCCTTGGCCAATGTCAGATTCCTGCCAGGCAGCCCCAACATCTCCCCCCTTTTAAATTCATAAACAAGATTGAGCCTATCTTAGGTCATTCTGCCAAGAATGCCTTCCTTACCTGCCACGGAATATGCATCATCAAAAGCAATGTACTTCTGTCTTAGGTTGGTAAGGCTCTGTGCAGAATCTTACTCGTCCTTGGCTTGCCAGCCTGTTAAATTAATAACTCTGTCTGGGGGTCCATTTTCAGTTTCAAGTTATGTACTTTGGCTGCCAACATGTTGATGTTGTTAAAGACAAGCTTTAACACAATGGGCAGGAATAAAAGTATTCCCAGGACAAAAGGACTAGCATGATCAGGCTATATATGCCATTCTTGAAGCTTGACTAAAGTAAAAATACTGACCTCAAGCCATGAATAATTTTATCAGCAGTATCTGTAGCATCAATGCTCAGCAGAGCAGCATTCTTTAAATTCATAATCTCACTATGCAAAGTTAAAACATCCAGAGAGGTGTTAGAATTATGTCAAATGCCCTACAAGTGTCTAAGCTTTTTTGTAACTATAATGACTATCATTGTAAATTCTAGAAGTAACAGAAATCCATTGGTATTTGGCATGGCACTCAAGATGGCTCTTTACCCTTAAACCCTGAACCTCCTTCCAATAATTTGAATAAGATAAAGAGCATCAATCCATTGTTCCAGACGCCTATCTAAATCCTCTTGTATACTCAACACATTAGTAACATGTTTTAACAAAAGTAGCTGTCTTAACTACTTGTGTCAAAGCAATTGCAGAAGCAGTGGTGCTAGCAATTAGTATAATTAACGCTGTTATACCAGCAATAATCAAGCCCATTACCCTCTTGCTTCTGCTTAAAGCCTAATTCACTTCTTCTGATACTTGCAAGCTTGTTTCAGAAAAACCAAGGTTCTGTAATACTCAGGGCAGTAAGACAAAATCTGGTAGATAGACCCCCATAACAGACATGCCAGGTTTCGACACACTAACACAATTAGAAAGTATACAATCGCTGGGCAGTGGTGGCTCACACCTTTAATCCCAGCACTTGGGAGGCAGTGGGAGATGGAGGCAGGCAGATTTCTGAATTCGAGGCCAGCCTGGTCTACAGAATGAGTTTTAGGACAGCCAGGGCTATACAGAGAAACCCTGTCTCCAAAAACAAAAACAAAAACAAAAAAAAAAAAAAAAGAAAGAAAGAAAGAAAGAAAGAAAAAAAAGAAAGTATACAATCAATGCAACTTACAATAAATACTGTAGAAGAGACAAAAGTAATTTTAACTTGACAATTAAAAGAGCCTTATCACATGCACTGACACTTGTTTGAAATCCAGAATCTGTCCCAACTTTATCTCTTGCTAACATAACATCATAGAGAACTGCAGCTAACTTCCAAATATGTCTCTGAAAATGTCCAGATCCAGCCTTCAAAATGAAGACCGTTATTTCCAATATTGGATTGATTTCTAGACCAGTACATGATTGAGTCCAGTGACATAACTGGTCACCTTTAAGAAAAATACAAGAGTCATTATAACTTCTCTTTTTGATTCTCTGTCCCACATGGTCTAAAAACTTGAGGCAAGGCAGCTTGTCCCATTTGGGATATAAGAAAGCAAAGGTGGGTGAGGAACACATGTCCAATAAGCAAAAAGAAAGAGGGATGGGATAGGGGGTTTATGGGGGGATAGGGAAAGGGGATAACATCTGAAATGTAAATAAATAAAATATCCAATTTTTATAAAAGGGGAAAATTCTGCCTATAAATGGGAAGGGAAAGAAGACACTCTAGTCAAGTCTTATTAGTACTGGGGAAGAGTCTATTTGGATTGAAGGCTTATGTTGAATTAAACTGGATTAGGCTACGTGTGTGTGTGTGTGTGTGTGTGTGTGTGTGTGTGTGTAAGATGAATATTTTTCACTGATTGGAGTGAGTGATTGATCCTTGTGCAGGAGAGATAGAGCGAGAGTCTCTGTGCTTGTGACACACTGAACTTAGATTGTTTATCTTTATTCTAAATGAAGTTTTTACGTCTTCCATATATAAGTCAAAGATAAATGTCACGTTGTTTAGGGAGGATCTGTTTGCTAAACACTAATTAATGGAATTAGTTCTATGAATTAAATGTGTTTTTCTGCATGTATGTGTTAATCAAAGAGGCTGAGAAATTTACCATATCTGCTCATAAAATGCTTATGTTGTCAAAACATCCCTTTCTCACGCCTCTCAATTTCTATAGACTACTTATAAATGAACGTGAGTCATATTTTGACCAAAAAGTAGTTATTTTTTATGTGCATGTGTATGTGGGGCACACCATGATGATGTGGATATCAAGGACAACTTGTACAGGTTAGTCCGTTCTCTCCTTCAGTCCCATGGGCCCTGAAACTCAAACTCAAGTCATTAGATTTGGTTCCTTTCCGCAACTGGGCCTTCTCACTGGCCCAGGATTTGTTCTTAATGTGCAAGCATGTAGACCTGGGAAAACAACATGGTGCCATGGAGAGCAAAGGAAAGGAACACCTTGTCTGTCTCTTCACTTTCACCATTTGTGAACTGGGTGGTGTTTTTGATTTTATAAAGAAAAACAAAGTTAGTACAGCAAGGTCAAGCCAGGCTGGGGATGTAGTTCCGTTGGAAGAGTGCTTCCCTGGCATGCTTAAGGCTCTGGGCCGAGCTGAAGGCTGAGTCTCAATGCTGCATAAGTGACAACTGCATAGTGTACATAAAGTGATGATTGCATGGCGGTGACAACTGCAGCCCCAATACTCTGAGAATGGAGTAGGAAGATCACATTTTAGACTAGCATCCAGGTCCCGCCTTCAGTTCCTACCATGGCTTTCCTGATGACAGACTACAAGCTGTAAAATAGAATAACCCCCCTCTTCCCCATATTGCTTTTGTATTTTGGTATTTTATCACAGCAATAGAACCCAGAAGACAGATATTGGAACCAGAGGTGGAGTACTGTTGTGACAGACCCGACTGTGGGTTTTCAGGAGGATTATGGAAGAATTCTGGAACTTTGGCTAAAAAAGCCATTGAGTGTTCAGAGCTCGATGCGTTATAGATAATAAAAGATAATGCTGAGAGCTATGCAGATGATGGAGACCTGGCTCATGGACTTTCAGAGGGAAGTTTGAGAGCCACTTAAAGACTCTGTCAGGGCTGTTTGATATTTTGAGCTTTAAGAACCTGGGGTTCTGGGTCAGTATCACTGAGGCGAAATCTTCTGGGAAAGGTTTCCTCGGGTCAGCACACAGAAACCACGATCCAGAGGGGCCAAGACTGTGCCTTGTGCTGGCAGCCAAACTTATATATATATATATATATATTTTTTTTTCTCCCAAGTACTGACTTTGAGGCTGAGGCTTGGTACCATGAAAAGCCATTGGCAAGGGTTCTGGCACCACATGGCAAGGTCAGACTCACTTAAGAGAGCTCAAGAGAAGCTATTGGTGAAGGTACAGCCTAGTGGCAGAGACCCAGCATTTTGGAGATGCCAGGACCATAGGATGATCACCAAGGACATCATTACCTGTGGAGTGGAGCTGATCTGAGCCTAGGAGGCAAGCTGTATGTAGATGGTAGAGCCAGAGAAGTGCTATGCCGAGGCTCTTTGGAGCCCAGACTATCATGAATGGGTCCCAGATGCTAAGGGCTGGGCTCTTCCCACTGCTGGACTCTAGTTTTGCTTTAATTTGATTGTGATTGTGCCCTGGGTCTTCTCTCTTGAAATAAGAAAGTATTTAACTTTTTTTTTTTTTTTTTTTAATTCTACAGGATTCCACAGTTTGACTTGGGAATTTTATAGAGATTTTAGAATCTTACAGACTTTGGAGATTTTAGAGGAAGTTTTAGATTTGAAAGAGACTTTGAATTTTTTTTTAAGGCTGAACTTTTAAAGCATTTGAATGTTTAAAGACTGTGGAACTTTTAAGGTTATTTATGTTGTGATATTAATATTATATTAATTGTGATATTAATATTAACGTGAGATCTTGGAGATGAACAAGCAAAGAAAGGTTATGGCTTGACTGTGGCATGTTTGAGTTGTCCAGGGTTCCATTGTGCTGGCTCGTCGTATGCCAACTTGACATAAGCTAGAGTCATTTTAGAAAAGGGAATTTCATTTGATAAAATGCCTCCACCAGATTGGCCTGCCGAGAAGACGGCGATGCATTTTCTTGGTTGATGATTGATGTGGAAGGGACCAGCTCATTGTGGAGGTCGCCATCCCTCGAATGGTTGTCCTGGGAGCTATGAGAAAGCAGACTGAGCAAGCCATGAGGAGCAAGCTGGTTAGCAATGTTCCTCCATGTCTGCATCAGTTCCTGCCTCCAGATTCCTGCCCTGACTTCCTGGACGATAGACTACCATTGTAAGATTAAAACCCTTTCCTCCTTTTTTGGTCATGGTGTTTTATCGTAGCCATGGAAACCTAATTAGCATACAGCCTAAAGCGGAGTCTACTCATCTGACCTTTTCTATATCTAACCTCTGATCTTTTCAGACTGCCTCTTAC
The DNA here is from genome assembly GCF_011762505.2 of Arvicanthis niloticus. Taxonomy (NCBI): domain Eukaryota; kingdom Metazoa; phylum Chordata; class Mammalia; order Rodentia; family Muridae; genus Arvicanthis; species Arvicanthis niloticus. The sequence goes on along the minus strand of NC_133433.1, from coordinate 20,585,320 downwards.
TTCCTTATGTTCCCCACAAGTTCATAAGGTTTTTTTCTACTTCTCCACCCCACCCCCACTTGCCCATCAACAGGCCTGGGGAGCACTAAAGGGGAGGAGTCATTCACCCACACAGTTAGAAAGAGATGGATTCCCTGCAAATGTGCTCTGGGTTCGCTGTGAGTAGAAAGCATGCAAGAACGTGTGACCTCTCCCTGACTCTCCTTCCTGTGAGCTATAAAATGAACACAACCCGCTGGAGTGCACCAGTGGCAGCCACAGGGAGCCCCGGTACCAAGGCAGGTAGCCCTTCCTAGTTCTTACGCTTTCTCTTGTCAGGATGGCTTTCCTCACCCCACCATGGTCCACTGTTGGGTAATTCTTTTGTAATAGATACCATGGGTCACGTGTTGGAGAGTACAAAGCACATGCACGGTTGAGACCTGAAAGAGTGGAGAGAGATAAAGTTACTTCCAAAGGGATGCCCTCCATGAACAAAGGAAGTGTGGGGATTTTATTTATAGAGGTGGAGCCCATTCCTGAGCAGGCACCGTGATTTAGGAAGGAAAGATGGGTGAGGCACTGTGGTACACACCCCTAATCGCAGCCCTGTAAAAGGAAATGAAGATAGTCCTCTGCAACACAGTGAGGTCAAGGCCAGTTCAAACTGACCTCTCAGCCCCTACACACACCCTAAAGGAGGGGGTAGCAGATACATTTTTGGGCATGCTTAGCTTAAGTTTAGGGAGTATGCGGTGGGGGTGTTTGAACAGTTAATGGGGATGGAAGTGCTCTGATCACACATCATAAAAACACATCATTTGAAGATGTGTTTACTAAATGTTCATGCATCACTTATCTTCTAAAGTGTTCCCTGAAATGTATGGGGACCTTGGTCCTTCTCCCTTCCAGTCTCCTCTGCAAAGGCATGAGCTGGCCTCTTAGTGTGTCCATCTCCCCTGAGAGTGTGGGTGGCTATAAAGCACCCTCTGCACAGATAACCACTACCTGCAGATGCTGCCACATATAGAAAGGAGAGGCTCTTTGCACGTAGGGTTAGAGATCCTGAGATAGGAAGCCTACCCCAGATTATCTGAATGGGCCCTAGCTGTATTTGTAGGTCCTGTTACAAGAGGCCCTTTGACCTAAGCAGAAACTGTGGCTTGCAGCCAAGGGATATACAGCCACCAGAGGCTGGATAACAAGGGAGCACATGTTATCACTCTGATTATTCCACCTAGATATGCTGATTTCAGATGTCTGCTCTCCAGAACTCTGACAGAATAAATGTATGTGTTTTTACACCACCCAGTTTGTCCTAATGTGTTCCGGGAGCCACAAATCAGCAAGTAACCTCAGTAGATTCATTTCCACGTATTCATTTGACACACATTTACTAGGGGCCAGGCACTGTGATAGGTGCTGACACATAGCAACAAACAGGGCTGAAATTCAGTCCCATGGCCATCTGAAGGATGTGCTCTGTAGACCTACAGGGGAGGTGGAGAACAAAATGGTCAAACCTCATACACCAGAAGTTATTCCTGTACAAACCATGCACAGTCATACTCATTGTGGCAAGATCTACCTGAGGAAAGCAAAGCTATCCAGAGGCCAGTTACACCCAGGCAGCAATGGTCAGGCTGTGGTGTCTGGTAGGGAAAGCAGAGCTCAGAGCATTTCCCTGCAGGCTCCCACACACAGTTACAGGTATGCCCTGCAGAAAACAGTCTTGAGAAAACTCCAAGCAGGCTTCCCAATGGGATTCGTACTAAGAGAGGCTTTTTTTCACATTACCTCAAGAGACCAGTCATTCGTAATTCACAACCAGCTTCAGGGTGAAGTCATGACTCTGGCGACGCCTTGCTCAGATGAGTTAAAACATGTTGCAGCTGGAGGCACACACATCAGGCAAACACTGTGCCTCTCATATGCCAATTGGTCACCTCAGGCGGGCAGTGACCTCATGAAACCCCGAGTGATGTATTTCAGAACAGGTCATCCTGAAGCTTGGTAAGTTCCTAACATTAACCTGGCATTAGAAGACACTTGAGTCTGCAAAATATCTGTTGGTCCTGGGCACAGAACGCTTAGTGCCTGAATCACCCAAGACATTGGGTGGGGCACGTGGTGGGTGTGGGTACAGTGGACTCAAGCATTCTCCCCTCCCCCACTCATCCCATAACCCTGTATACCCCAGCTTCCAAGATATTAGCTTCTTAGAGGCTAAACCATGCTCCTCTTTTGAGGAATAATACACACACACACACACACACACACACACACACACACGAGGGATAAAGACATCCTGTTTGGGGCTCAGTGTTTCACGGACTCCCTCTCTGTATAATGTCTGGTTGGGGCCTCAAAATTTGGCACTATCTATGAAGCTTCTCTGATGAGGGCTTACTGTAGGATCTGGTCTCAGGTGACCTAAGCAGTGTCAGGTATGGGCCCATCTCATGGGGTGGGCCTTACGTCAAATCAGATATTAGTTGGTTACTTCTACAAGCTTTGTGCCACTACTGTTCTGGCACACCTTGCAGGCAAGACAGATGTCGTAGACCAAAGGGTTTGTTGTCAGGTTGGGGTTTACATTTCTATTTTGGTAGCATTTAGAGTACCTTCCTGTGTCAACATGTAAGTGTGAAGGCACCAACTCAACTTCTCCATGTTCAATGAGTTGTATAGGTGTTGTCTTCAGCATTGGGGTCTTGTGGTCAGTTTGTGAAGGCTTAGATTGTTTGAGGGTTCCTGTGGGACTCTTTTGGCCAGCAACTCAATTAGATGTAAACTGATCCCAGTACTGGAAGCTTGATTTGGTGACAAGAGATGTCCAGTAGGGACTCTGTCCCTCCCATCATTTTTTGCAGTTTCATTTAGATCACTTTCATATGTGTATATATTTTAGGAAGCTTCTACTGTATTAGGTTTGCATATCACCCCACAAATGACCCTTAGCTTTAACTGTCTCTTCCCATATTCCCTCCCTCATCCCCTTCTCCCTCTCCTCTTGATCCTCCCATTCTAGCTCCTATCCATCCATAATGTCCATTTCATTCCCCTTTCCTAACAAGCTCTATCTGCACTGTCCGTCCATAGCGCATTACTCTATACCTAACTTCTGAGGTTCTACAGCTTGTAGCTCTGTTATCACCGATGTAACAGCTAACATCCACATGTAAGCAGATGCATACCATATTTGTCTTTCTGAGCTGAAATATCCTACCCACTCAGGATAATTTTTTTTCTGCTTCCATCCATTTTCTAGTGAATTTTATGATTTTACTTTTCTTAATGACTAATACTACACTGTATGAATTTGTCACATTTTCTTTATTCATTCTTCTGTTGAGGGACATCAAAGTTGTTTCCAATTTCTGGCTATTGTGAATAGAGCAGCAATGGATATGGCCAAGCTAGTGTCTCTGATGATAAAGCATCCTTTGGGTATATGCCCAAGAGTGCTATTGCTGAATCTTGAGGTAGATCAATCCTCATGTCCTGAGGAACCAGCACACCGACTTCCATAGTGACTGTATAAGTTTGCACTCCTACCAGGAATGCATGAGTGCTCCTCTAACTCCACATCCTCACCAGCGTGAGCTGTCACTTGTTTTATTGATCTGAGCCATTCTGACAGGTGTAAAATTAAATCTCACAGGAGTCTTGACTTGCATTTCCCTGATGAAAAGGATATTGAGCATTTAAGTGTTTCTTGGCCATTTCGGTTTCCTCTTTTGAGAACTCTGTTTAGCTCTGTAACTTATTTTTTAATTGGATTATTTTCCTGATATCGGTTTCTTTAAAGTTCTTTATTTATTTTTAATATTAGCCCTGTAGCAGATTTGTAGTTGGTAAAAATCTTTTTTCCATTCTGTAGGTTTTCGTTTTGCCCAAATGAAGGTGTCCTTTGCCTTATAGAAGCTTTTTAGTTTCATGAGGTCCCATTTATTAATTGTTGATCTTAGTGTTTGTGCTAACAATGTTCTGTTCAGAAAGTTGTCTCCCATCCCAATGAGTTCAAGGATATCCCCCCTTTTTCTTCTGTCAGGATCAGTGTAACTGGTTTTCTATTGAGGACTTTAATCCATTTGAACTTGAATTTTGTGCAATATGGATCCATTTGGATTCTTCTACATGAAGCCATCTAGTTTGACAACCTCTGTTTGTTGAAGATGTTTTTCCAGTGTGTATTTCTGACTTCTTTTGTAGAAGGTAAGAAGTCCTTGTGCACACAGATAAACATTAGGGAAACCAGGAAAAGTTAAACACGCAGACTTATCTCTTCTAAGGAAGGAGATGTTTGTTTACCTGTCTTCTACTAGGAACACTGGGAAAGGATGTAGTTTGCAACCCAGTGATCTTTTGCTCTCTGTAGAGCCAGGCTTCACCAGAATGCCGCACAATATTTTGCTTGTTTATCCCAGACTTCCCCCAACCCCAAATCTTGAACACTTCTTCCCGGTGTGATTCGTTTTCATTACTGTAGCTCTGTAGCACTATTTGAAGTTGAGGACACCTCCTGCAGTTTTTTGTTTGTTATTCAGTACTGTTTTAGAAATCTTGGGGGTTTTCTATGTTTCCATATGAAGCTAAGAATTGTCCTTTCAAGATCTATAAAGAATTGTGCCTGGACTGCCAACCACACGGGCTCAGTACAGATGAGACTCTAATGCTTAAATTATCCAAAGGCTGATATATTTAGTAATGATCAATAACAAGATACCCTTACAATCAGAGGTGTAACCCAATACCCAACCTAGATATACCAACTACCTTTGACTGCTACAGACAAGCGAACATCAGCCTCCATGTCCCCTCTCTCATTCTCGGTCTCTCCCTTATCTCCTCCTCTTTCTTCCCCTCTTCCTCTCCTTTACTCCTCCTCTTCCTCTCTTTACTCCTCCCACCTTAGCTCCTCCTACAGCTTAGAGGTTCACTCCACTTAATTTTACGTTGGCTATGGGCTCCCTGTAAACTGCCTTTATCATGTTTAGATATGTACCTTTTATCTCTTATCTCAGGACTTTTATCATGAAGGGGTATTGGATTTTTGTCAAAGGCCTTTTCTGCATTTACTGAGGGGACAATGTCATTTTTGTCCTTTGGTTGTTTATGTGGTGGATGACATCTATGGATTTACATATGTTGAATCATCATCCCTGCATCCCTGGCATGAAGCCTATTTAATCATAACAGATAATTTTTTTGATGTGTTCTTGAATTCAGTTTTCAAGTAGTTTACTGAAACTTTTTACATCTATGTAATTAATTCCCTTTCTTTGTCAGGTCTTATGTGGGTTGTGTATCAAGGTAACTGTGGCCTTTTAAAATGAATTGGGCAATGTTCCTCCTAGTTCTATTTTGTAGAATAATTTAAGAAATAGTGCATTAACTCTTCTTTGAAAATCTGGTAGAATTCTGTGCTAAAACCTAGCCCTGAGTTGGGAGACTTTTAATGCCTGCTTCTATTTCACTAGAGGTTATAGTTTGTTTAAATTATTTTTCTGATCTTGATTTAACTTTGGCAAGTAGTATAAATTGAGAAAATTATCCATTTCATTTACGTTTTCTAATTTGGTGGAGTACAGGTTTTTTTAAGCTCTGTCCTTATGACTCTCTTGATTTATTTGCTATCTGTTGTTATGACCTACCCCCTTTCCATCACTAATTTCTCTATCTTTTAGTTAACTTGAATAAGGGTGTGCCAATCCTGCCGATTTTCTCAAAGAACCAACTTTTTGTTTAATTGATTTTTTGTATTGTTTTGTTTGTTTGTTTGAAAATATTTTCAGTCCTGAGTCTGATTATTTCTTGCCACCTATTCTTTTTTGTGTGTAATTGCTTCTTTATGTTTTAGAGATTTCCGTTATATTGTTAAATTCCTAGTATGAGATTACTCCCATTATTTTATGCAGTCACTTAGTGCCTTGAACTTGCCTCTTGGAACCATCTTCATTGTGTCCTGTAAGTTCGGATATGTTTTGTTTTCACTAAATTCTAGAAAGTCTTTAATTTCTTTCCTGGATTCTATCTTGGCCCACTTTTCATTCAGCAGTTCAGTTCATAAGTCTGTAAGTTTTCTCTTGTTTCTGTTAATATCCAGTTTTAATCCATGGTGGTCAGAGAGGATTCAGGGTGTTATTTCAATTTCCTTGTATCTGTTGAGACTTGATTTGTATCCTAGCATATGGTCAGTTTTGGAGAATGTTCCACGAGGGGCTGGGAAGATGGTATATTCTTTTGTGTTTGGGTGAAATGTACTCTAAATATCTATTAGATCCATTTGGTTCATAATGTCAGTTAGCTCGAGCATTGGAATATTTAGTTTTGTCTGGATGACCTGTCTATTGATGCAAGTGGGGTACTGAAGTCTCGGCTGTGTGAGTCAACATGTGATTTAAGCTGTAGTGGTGTATCTTTTATGAACTTGGATGCCCTTGTGTTTGGTGCATAGATGTTAAGAATTGCAATATCCTTCTGGTAGATTTTTTTTCCTTTGGTGAGTATGTAGTGTTCTTCCCTATCTTCTGAATATTGTTGGTTTGAAGTCATTTTGATAGACATAAAAAATGGCTATACCAGCTTGCTTCTTAGGTCCATTTGCTTGGGATATCTTTTTCCATTCTTGTACCCTGAGGTGATGCCTATCCTTGATGTTAAGATATATTTCTTGGATGTAGCAGAAGGGATAAATTCTGTTTTCACATCCATTCTGACGGTCTATATCTTTTTATTGGGAATTAAGCTCATTGACTTTGAGAAATATTGATGAACAGTGTTTATTGATTCCTGTTATTTTGTATTTTGTTGTGGTAGTGGTGGTGGTGGTGGGTGTGTCTGTGTGTGTATTTGTGTTTCACCTCTTAGTTTTCTGTCTGGGATTATTTATTTCCTATGTTTTCTTGTAGTTAATTTCTTTAGGCTGGAAATTTCCAGCACCTTCTGTAGGGTTGGATTTGTAGATAGATACTACTTAAGTGTGCTTTTATCATACAATGTCTTCTCCAGCTATTAATGACTGAAACTTTTGCAGGGTATCTGTGGTTTCTTAGAGTTATTAGAACATTTATCTAGGACATTCTGGCTTTTAGAGTCTTCATTGAGAAATCATGTGTTATTCTAATGTATCTTTTTCTCATACAGCTTTTAATAATCTTTCTTTTTTTCTGTATGTTTAGTGTTTTGATTATAATGTAAATGTTGCAAGGGACTTTCTTTTCTGTTCCAGTCTACCTGGTGTTCTTTATGCTTCTTATATCTTTATAGGCATCTCCTTCTTTAGGTTAGGAAATTTTTTTCTATGACTTCATTGAAACTATTTTCTGATAGAAGAAGATCTCAGAAGATGGAAAGATCTCCCATGCTCCTGGATTGGCAGGATTAATTTAGTAAAAATGGCCATCGTGCCAAAAGCAATCTATAGATTTAATGCAATCCCCATCAAAATTCCAAATCAATTCTTCATGGAGATAGAAAGAGCAATTTGCAAATTTATTTGGAACAACAAAAAACCCAAGATGGTGAGAACTATTCTCAACAACAAAAGAACTTCTGGGGGAATCACCATCCCTGACCTCAAACTATACTACAGGGCAATAGTAATAAAAACTGCATGGTATTGGTACAGAGACAGGCAGGAAGATCAATGGAATAGAATTGAAGATCCAGAAATGAGCCCACATACCTATGGTCACTCGATCTTTGACAAAGGAGCTAAAACCATCCAGTGGAAAAAGGACAGCATTTTCAGCAAATGGTGCTGGTTCAACTGGAGGTCAACATGTAGAAGGATGCAAATCAATCCATTCATATCTCCTTGTACAAAGCTCAAATCCAAGTGGATAAAAGATCTTCACTTAAAAGCAGATACACTGAAACTAATAGAAGAGAAGGTGGGAAAGACCCTCGAATACCTAGGCACAGGGGAAAAGTTCCTGAACAGAACACCAATGGCTTATGCTCTAAGATCAAGAATTGACAAATGGGACCTCATAAAATTGCAAAGCTTCTATAAGGCAAAGGATATTGTCAATAAGACAAAACAGCAACCAACAGATTGGGAAAAGATCTTAACCAATCCTACATCCGATAGAGGGTTAATATCCAAGATATACAAAGAACTCAAGAAATTATACTCCAGACAACCATATAACCCTATTGAAAAATGGGGTACAGAGCTAAACAAAGACTTCTCAACAGAGGAAACTCGAATGGCTGAGAAGCACCTTAAGAAATGCTCAACATCCTTAGTCATCAGGGAAATGCAAATCAAAACAACCCTGAGATACCACCTCACACCAGTCAGGATGGCTAAGATCAAAAACTCAGGTGATAGTAGATGCTGGCGAGGATGCAGAGAAAGAGGAACACTCCTCCATTGTTGGTGGGATTGCAAGTTGGTACAACCACTCTGGAAATCAGTTTGGCATTTCCTCAGAAAACTGGACATAGCATTACCTGAGGATCCAGCTATACCACTCCTGGGCATATACCCAGAAGATGCTCCAACACATAACAAGGATACGTGCTCCACAATGTTCATAGCAGCCTTATTTATCATAGCCAGAAGCTGGAGAGAACCAAGATGTCCCTCAACAGAGGAATGGATACAAAAAATGTGGTACATCTACACAATGGAGTATTACTCAGCTATTAAAAATAATGAATTTGAGAAATTTTTAGGTAAATGGATGGATCTAGAAATTATCATCCTGAGCGAGTTAACCCAATCACAAAAGAACACACATGGTATTTACTCACTGATAAGCGGATGTTAGCCCAAAAGCTTGGAATAGTGAAGATTCAACTCACAGAATATGATATAGCTGTCTACTTAGAGGTCTGCCAAAGACTAACACATTCAGAGGACGATGCTCACAGCTAACCACTGATATGATCAAGGGTTTCCCAATGGAGAACTTAGAGAGAAGACTGAAAGAGCAGAAAGGGTTTGTGACCCCAGGAGGAAAGCAACAATACCAAACAACCAGAGCCCCCCAGTGTCTAAACCACCAGCCTGGGAGCACATAAGGAAGGACCCATGACTCCAGCAGTATATGTAGGGGAGGATGACCTTGTCGGGCATAGGTGGGAGAGGAGTTTCTTGGTCCCATAAAAAATGAACACAGAGTGTGGGGAGGGGAATGTGAGGGTATGGAGGGAGTAGTGTGGGGGGATAGGTGCGGGCACTGCCTCATAGAAGCATGAGGAGTGGGGATGGGAAAGGAGGTTTCTGGGTGGTGGGAGGAAGTGGGGTAAGGGGATAAAATCTGAAAGGTAAGTATAATACCCAATTTTTTAAAAAAGAGATATGAAAAATGAGGGGAAAGGAGAAAAAAGAGGAAAAAAGAAAGAAAAAATAGCAGATTTAATAACATAAAGGGAAGGATTTAGAAATTTAGGAGGCAATTTATGTTAATGGAAACAGCATCATAGAAACTGGAAAAATCACACCCTCATAGAAGCACAAGGAGGGGGGATGGGATAAGGGGTTCCTGGGTAGTGGGGGGAATGGGATAAGGGGATAAAATTTGAAATGTACATATTACAACCAATTTTAAAAAGGGGGAAAAAAAAAAGAAAAGTTGCTAGAACCAACATCTTTAAAAAATGTCAACCCTCTCGGAAAAAAATTTTTTTTTTCTTGATACTAAAACTTGTTCTGACAATTGTATATTGCAGAATATACAGCCTTGGTGTATCTACTCATCAAGCATACTGAACAGACCTGCCCAAACCTCTGATGTCCTGGAATTGCATCTGGATGCAGTGAAGACACAGCTTATCAATTTACTCTCCCCCCACCCACCCCTCTTCTAATATCTCAACGCCCTTAATCAGCTTGAAGAAGTTAAAGAAGAATCAGTGCCCCTATTCCCTGGGCTTGGGGACTGAGGTGGTTAATATTGGTCTGTCTTTCTAGGGAAAAGTAGTGGTTTTGTTGGAACAGGGAGGATTAGCTAGGACTTATTGCATAGCCATAACCTATTGGTAGAAATTTGTATAATTAATATCAAGATGAAGTTATAATTTCTTAAATGGTACAAAATTTACTTTGATTTCAAATTTAAGGTTTTCATTGGTATGAGCTTCTTATTGATATAAAAGTGAGATGAATATTGATACTCTCATGGGCATTGTGCCTGTATAACACATTTAGGAATACAAGGCTTAGACCCAGTCTTTCTTTAACTTTTTTAACTGATTTGGGACAGTTAGCCTATGAGTTAAGGGACTATAGCAAATTCATGGCTTTGAGTTTATTGTTAGGGTGTTTTCCATATTTTACTTAGAAATAGCTGAGAGGAGTTAACAGATAACATTCCAGGTTACCTTACATGGATAGTTGGTTTTCAAAATGTCAGAAGTCCATAGAATTGACATTACAAATATTTCTATATTAATGTTCATTTTGATTAGAGACCTGTCTGCTCCTGACAGCTTCCTGTCATGGATTCTAAGAAGAAATTGAGCATCCTTGGAGTTACTCCAGTTGTGGGGAGACAGCCACTAGACAAGGATTGCCTCTTTCCATCTACAGACAAATTACTGTCCAGAAAAGGACACACTTGCAGAATAGTCGACTGATTATATCTGCCTAGACAGAGTAATCAGCCCTTAATAATCCTGCATCACTAAGGTCTGTCAGATGATTCTGGGCCAGAAGGCTGAAGATTTGATGCTCCAACGTTCGGTAGTATAGGGACTGTCCAGGTGTTCAGCGGTCTCTATAAAATGGCTAAGTTTTAGAAGCTATGCTTAGTGCTTCCCATAACTTCAGTTAACTCAGTCATTCTGGATTTCTGACGGGGTTGAAGACCTATAGTCTCATAGCCAATCCTGGCTATTTACTTTGAGAGAAAAGATTTGAGAGGATGGTTTTCAGCTGACATTCATTCTAAAGCCAAGGAAAAAAAAGCCAGGTTAAAAACTAAATGTTTTAGTTAGGAGAGATGACAGAGGTTCTGGTTAGTCAACAAAATGATGGACTGGGTATTAGGACTATCTTGTACCTCACTGGTACAATTAGGAATAAGTATGCTTTAATTGCATTTTGAGAGAAAAGTTTTATTTTAACAGGAAGTGTGATTGTAGGAGGAGCTAAGGGGGAAGGAGTACTGAGAGGAAGAGATAGAGTAAGGAGAGGAGGAGAAGGAGAGGAGAAGCTAGGTGATGAGAGAGAGAAAGAGGGAGAAAGAGAGAGAGGGAACATGAAGGCAGATGTTCACATGTCTCCACCAGTCAAAGATAGTTGATATATCTAGGTTGGGTATTGGGCTACACTTCTGATTGAGCATTACCAAACTTATAAAGCCTTTGATTAACATTTAAAAAAAAATGTATATGCCGGGCGGTGGTGGCACACGCCTTTAATCCCAGCACTTGGGAGGCAGAGGCAGGCGGATTTCTGAATTCGAGGCCAGCCTGGTCTACAGAGTGAGTTCCAGGATAGCCAGGACTACACAGAGAAACCCTGTCTCCAAACAAAACAAAACAAAAAAAAAAAAAGTATAAAAGCAAAAAGGAAAAGGGGTCATGGGATAGGGGTTTTCTAGGGAGGGGGAAATGGGGAAAGGGGATGGCATCTGAAATGTAAATAAAATATAAAAAAATAAATAAATAATTTTTTTTTAAAAAAAGAAACTATTTTCTGTGCCTTTGACCTGTGTTTCTTCTTCTCCCTCTATTCCTATTATTCTTAGATTTGCTCTTTTCATAGTGTCCCAGACTTCCTGGATGCTTTGTGGCAGGAGTTTTTGTTTTTTAGATTTAACATTTTCTTTGACCCATGTATCCATTTATTGTATTTTGTCTTTAGTACCTGGCATTCCTTTCTTCCATCCCTTACATTCTATTGGTGATGCTTGTCTCTGAGGTTCCTGTTTTGACTTCCTAAATGTTTCACTTCCAGATTTCCTTCGGTTTGGGTTTTCTCTATTGATTGATTCTACTTTCACTTTGATGGTTTGTTTGGTTTGGTTTATTTGTTTTCATTTCCTCCCACTGTTTGTGTTTTCATAGATTTCTTTAAGGGATTTATTCATTTCCTCTTTAAAGACCTCTATTATGTCCATAAATGGTATGTGAAGATCTTTTTCTTGTGTTTCAGCTGTGTTGCTATGCTCAGGGCCTGCTATGGTAGAGTTGCTAGGCTCCAGTAGAAACATACTGTCCTGACTGTTACTGATTGTGTTTTTATGCTGGTGTCTAGGCAGCTGGATTTGGGATGATTATAATTCTAGGTGCCGATTTCTGGTCTTGTCTTCATCTGACGGTTGTTTTGTTCCTTGGTTTCTGTTGTCCTCTCTGATTCTTAGGAGAGTGTGGTGGCTGTGTGTTTCTTTGTAGGAAATTCTTCAGGAAGTTTGACAGGTGTGACCACTGAGAATTCCCAATAAAATATGTTTCTAGGTATTGGCATCTGGCAAGTAGGAATAGGACGGGGCTAACAGAAGGCTGGGGAGGTCCACAAGAGGTAGGAAAGCAGGTTGTTCCACCAGGGTCTGCTTAGTCTCCTGGGGATGGGCTCGGAGAGTCAGGAGAGGCTGAAGCAGAAGGTCAGTCCCAAGAAATGCCTGCTGGGGTTAGGGGTCTGGGACAAAGTGTTGGAATGGAAGTTTGGAATCTCTGGAGAACAGAACCTGTCAGACAGAGCCTTGATACAAACTCTGGACACCAAGCTGCAGCTGAGATTCCCAAGGTAACAACACACACTACATGTTCATAAATATCACCAAAGCCGGTACTGCCCATGACTTTATTGGAACAGAACATTGGAGAACATCAGAAACTTAGTTCTTAGACTAGTCTGTTAAGGGGCTGGAGAGATGGCTCAGTGGTTAAGAGCACTGACTGCTCTTCCAGAGGTCCTGAGTTTAATTCCCAGCAACCACATGATGGTTCACAACCATCATCTGTAATAGAATCCAATGCCCCCTTCTGGTATGTCTAAAGTACTCATATGCATAAAATAAAATAAATATATCTTTTAAAAAAAGAGAAAGAAAGAATAGTCTATTCCATTCCATAACTACAAATATGACAGCATTTGGTAAATGCTTCAAGTCTTTCTAGAGACTTAAGAATTCTGAGTGGTCTAGGATCCTGCAACTTACAATTGACCTGAGAAAGAAGGGGTAGTTTCACCCTCTGCACTCTGTTACCCTTTTGGAGCCATGGACTCTGTTGGTGGCCTGGGGGTCTTTTTGATCGTGTTTAGAAGCAAGGTCTGGCCATGAAGCCCAGGTTGGCCTTGACCATGCAGTATCAGCCTCCCATGTCCTGGGATTACAAGTATGCACTATGAACATAATACTATCTAATAAAATATGCAGTACCCAGAGAAAACCAGTTATAATGACATGAATATGACAAAGCTGTTGCTTTCTTTATGTTTTTTTTTTATGTTTTATTTTAAAGATGGTTCTGAGACAAGGTCTCACCTGGTAAACTAGTGTGAATTCACCACATGGCTCAGTCTAGCCTCAAATTTCCATGATGTCAGTGTCTCCACCCTCTGAGTGTTGCTAGGATTCTAAGCCTGAGGTGCTGTGCTAAGATTGCTTCACGTTAAACAGCAACTTCCAGCAATACGTTTAATATTTAACACAATCTAGAGAAAGCAACAAGCATAGGCACTGTGCTGTAAAGAGATGTGGCTCTGTGGGTATTCCAGCCTTGGCTGTGTATTCCTTTGCCTCTGCCTGTAATAGATGATTGGAAATTTTAGTTTGACAAGTTGGGCATACAGCTACATACTTTTGATCCCCACAATCTTGAGGGAGAGGAAGGCAGATCTCTGTGAGTTGGAGGCCACCCTGGCCTACATATCAAGTTCCAGGACAACTAGGAAGAGACACATAGTGAGACCCTCTTCCATAACTATAAAAAATAAAATAAGATACATTTCAGTAGGGGATTAAGTGTTCCATTTTTTTATTAAATATTTTATTTACATTTCAGATGCCATCCCCTTTCCCCATTTCCCCTCCCTAGAAAACCCCTATCCCATACCCCCTTCTCCTTTTTGCTTTTATACAATTTTTTAATGTCAACCAAAGGCTTTATAAGTTTGGTAATGCTCAGGGTGTTCCATTTTTACAGATAAGTAAAATGTAGCTCAGAGAATCCAGGCAACTGACCAAAGCTAGAAATTCACATCCACCAACGTCTGGCTCAGAACAGAACAATAATAAATCTGGCAGTTTGCCAATCTGCAAACCCAAAATGACCTAGAAAGTACCCCGGGATGCCCTGGGCTCAGACTTCATCTGTGTTCACGTGCCCAAAAGTCTTACTGCAGCATGGAGACAGAACACAGTACACAGTCCTGAACCTTGTGCATTAACATGTCAGTGACCGCTGAGACTGCTGACAAACTCCTTCAACAATCACTGTCGGTCAGAGTCCAGGACCCTGGGGTTGTGGAAGATTAACTCACTCAAGGAAGAACTTCTTGGCTCCTCTGGAGACAACCTGGCTGTGCACACAGAGATACCTGCAAGGGGCCTTACCGAGATCCACACCACCCTCAATACCTGCTTTCTTAAAACTTAAAAGACAAAAGGATGCATGAGTACCCACACCCACCCACTTCCCACTCCCAGCCTCGTGCACATACACCAATTGTCTCATTGTGTTCCCTGCAACCTTTGGACATGAAGTGTCTTTATCTGCAGGGCTGTGGTGACTGGACACCTGAGTCCTAGGAGATGTGCTGAATGTCTGAGTCCTGGGAGACATGTTGAATGTCTGAGTCCTGAGAGACATGCTGAATACCTGGGTCCTGGAAGACTTGCATATTTCTTATGGCTTCTGGAACAAGTCACTTCAAACTCAGAGACTGACAACAACTCACACTGATTTTCTTGAAACCCCGGATATCAGAAGCCTCGAATATCGAATGGGTTAGCAGCCTTCTGAAAACTAAAGGAGAGAATCCCCTTTCTCACCTCTTAGCTTCCTTGGCACAGCCCCTGTGTATTCTCTTTCTTCAAAACCAGTGTCAGCTGACCTCTCCTCCTTGATTTCTGCCCATCCTCACACAGTCTGCTTACAGCTCTTGGCTTTTTGCTGGGCTCACCCGAACTATGCACACCAACTTGTGTGTTAGGATCCTAATCACATCTGCCAAGCTCCTTTCCTGGCTAAAAGAGTCCACAGGTTCCAGGCATTAGCACACAGCCTTCTTTGGGAGACTGTTAGCAAGAGTCTGTCAGAGGGAGGTTCCTTCCCTTTCACTAAAGAGCTGTGGGCCCTTTGCTGGCCATCCCCAGTGCCTGATCAGTGTTCGGATCCAGGCACCAGTTTCTACAGTTAACTTCCTTCAGTCCCTCGGCTCTGCTGAAACAGCAACCCACTAAGATTCTTTTCCCTAGAGGCTCCTCTCTTTCGCAGACAGAAATCTTGGGGGAGGGGCATCAGGACAGAGGAACTCGTTTTGGAACTCTTTTTGGAACTCGTTTTGGAACTCTTGAGGATGCAGCCGTAGCAGGAAACGCAGGAGGCAATGCTCACATTGTGTTTGCAGTCAGGAAGCAAAGAGAGTGCTGATCTTCAGCTCAGTTTTCCTTTTTTGACGCAGTCTAGGCTCCAAGCCCATAGAGTGGCACCACCCTCGGATATGGTGGGCTTTACCTCCTCAATTAATCCAATCTAGAAAATCCCCTCACCGGCAGCGGCTTGTCTTCTACTTGATTCTAGATGCTGTCAGGCTGACAGTTAGTGTCCACCAGAACAGGTGGGTTCGGTAAGACCCTTGAGTCTGGGCTGAGCCCAAGGTGTTGTATCACCTTGACTCCAAGGAAACATTTCAGCCCTGGTCCCAATTGTGGACATGTATCCTATTCCCTGAGAAACAGTTAAATTCTCAGATCCTAGAACTGGCTGGCACATGTTTTTCGATAAAGAAATTCTTAACTCTGAACAATCTTTCAGCCTCTCTTTAGATCTAGGCTGGAGGTGGGTGATATGCCAAGACCAGGAGTTGTAAGGCCAGTTTGAATACTTCTCAAATTCTGCATGAATGGTCTTGCACCTTTCTAAAATGTGTGTGTGTGTGTGTGTGTGTGTGTGTCTGTCTGTCTGTCTGTGTTTTCAAGTGTGATTGTCTATTGTACTAAGTTTGAGTTGAGTTTGGGTCAGTAGCTTCAAGCACCTGTCAAGTCAACCTATCCTTCTAGACCAGTGGTTCTCAATCTGTGGGTCTTAACCCTTTGAGGGTCAAACGCCCCTTTTACAGGAGTCACCTAAGACCATTAGAAAACACTGATACTTACATTATGATTCATAACAGTAGCAAGATTACAGTTATGAAGTAGCAATGCAAATAATTTTCTGGTTGGGGGTCACCACAACATGAGGAATTATATTAAAGGGTTGCAGCCTTTAATGTGGAGAGGGACAAGTTCCTGAAATTTGCCGGCCAGTCTAACTGAACTAGTGACTTTTCACATTCAGTGAAAGACCCTCTCCCAAAAAAATAAAGTGGGAGAGGGGAAAAGAAGCCTGAGGTTGACCTGGCCTGTACACACATGCATACACATTTGCACATGCACCCTCATACACAAAAGCATATAAACACCCACACACATACATACAAACAAAAGTGGAGGGATCCTGAGGAATGACAGCTGAGGTTGACCTCTGACCTCCTCATGCATGCACACTCAATGTGCACAAACCCCTACACACACACACACACACACACACACACACACACACACATCAATTACAAACCTTCACATCCTTGCTCCAGCCTTTGATGGCCCTCTCCTGGCCCTGGCCACCTGAGCTGGTACCAGCATTCTCCAGAGGAAGCATCACCCCGAGACATACCTGAGTTGACACAGGGGGACAACGATGCCATTTGGCCGTCAGCTTGAAGAGCACCAGGACGACTTAAGAGTTTGGCCTAAGTGCCTGCTCTTCATTCAGCCTGCTACCTCTTTGGTTTTTTGAGACAAGGTCTCATGTAGCCCAGCCTGAACCCTAACTCTACCAAGGATGACTTTGAGCTTCTTTCTAATTCCCATCCCATCTTAAACATTCCAACTACATCTTATACAGATATAAGACGTAAGAAAGCCATGCTCTGCCTGGCTTTCTTGTGCAGCATTTTAGCTGAGTTTTCAGAGAGAAAGCTGGAGAATAAAGGGGCACCATCTGGGGTTACAGTAACTGTGTCAACACTCCACCAAGGTCTAGGGACCTCTGTTCCCCTCCAGAGTCCTTTTCGTGTATCCAACTGTAAGTCACGTGACCAGAGAGCTTTAAGAGTGGCCACTTCTCTGCCCCTGAAGGAGACTTACAGATCGACTAGATGTCTTGGTGACCCCTGAGCCACTAAGGGGGAGTCTAGTGCTCTGTTTATCTGCTACTGACCTCAGCTCTGGGAGGTGGCTCATTCCTTCACCCTTGAGACAGGGACCAAAGCCAGGGTGCCACCTTCTTTGGCTTCAGCAGCTGTCAAGACAATGGAGGTATTAGGTGAATTCCTCAGGTTGGAATTTTCTTGCCTGGAACACACATCAGATGCCTGTATACACCCTGGATCCGTGAAGGTACAAACCAAAGCTGCTGCCTGCCCTCCCCTTTTATATCACTGAGGGCCCCAGAGGTACTCTGGAGCCTCCTGTCTCAGAGGAACCATAATAAAGTGTTCCCTTGTGTACAGGAGTGCACTGAGCTGAGAGGGATGGGAGCCCAAGGCCATAGATAACCCTGCCTTCTTCTCTGCCCAGGCTGTGACCCAGCTCTTGCCCCATACCACCTGGCCTGCCTAGAGACCCAGGGGAAGGTGACAGACATGACAGTAAGTTTCTGAGAAAGTTCAAATGCTGTCCCTCTGGCTTTTCCATTCTGAAGGGAACCTGGAAACTGAATAGCATCCTTAACAAACACCTGCAGGTTCTCGTTGAGCAGCCTGGCCTTCATCCAGGCATTTCAGAATAAAAGCCCTTGCTTCAGGGAAGCTTCTGTAACTGTATGGTTCATGGGAATTTGTGGTGTATTGGTTACTTTTCTCACTGCTATGGCAGAATCCCCTATCAAATCAACTCAAGAGAGGCTTCTGGTCATGGCACAGAAGGTACAGCAGCTGGGATGGTTTCATCCATGGTGGCAGGAATGTGTGGGCAGCCTGTTCCTGTCTTGGAGGATCAGGAAGCAGGGCTGGGAAACCACTCTCAAGGCTTAAAATGTCACCAGCTCTGGACACCAAGTGGCTAAACACATGAGCCCCAGGGACTTTTCACACCCAGACCAAGACAAATGGGATTTTCCCAATACTTGGAAGCTGGTCAAGGCTACAAAGTCATACTTACAGGCTTCAAGGGGGGAAAGAAATGGACCTTTGATGAGAGGTCAGGGTTAGCAAATGCAAGCGTATTTCCAGCAAGCAATGCATTCATCATAAGAATAGCCTGGAGCTGGGGAGATGGCTCACTTGGTAAAGGGCTTGCCACACATATGAGCTTGTAAAGCCCAAAGGAAAAGGACCTCATGATCCGTGGAGAACTGCAGACGCACCCAAATCCCTCACGAGAAACACAATTTGATGCAATCGCAAGAGGTTTACTCAAAACTAGCTAGCTAGGGCCTCCTTCCTTCTAGCCCACACAGGGGTAGAGGAATTCAGCAGCCAGCAACGGATTTTTACAACTTTTTAAGGAGAATCTACAAACCAGGTGGGGATGGAGTTAGGGAAGGGGGAAGGAGAGAGAACAGGTCACTAGGTCGTGGATACATTTGATCTCAAATTCTTAAGATGGATGGTGAGTCACTTTATAATTGGCTATTTCGGACTAGCTTCAAACTATTTATCATGAGTTCTGGTTCAAAGGGGTCAGGCTCATCTCAAACTTTCAGCATCCTGGCACCAATTGTCTCAGGGCTGTTAGTTCGAAGCACGGCCAGTCTTATCTTGGGCCCATTGCATCCTGACACCATTAATCTCAGGGCTTGTTTAGTTAGGGCCATCTGTTCGAATGGTCAGCTAATTTCCTGGGACTGAGGCACCACAGGTTTGACTTACAGGTTTTTATGTCTTTGCTTTTAAGAGTAGGGTTCAGGGGGTCAACTTAGATTTTTCTATCTTTCAAGGTCAGTCACCATAGTGGAACATCTGTAATCCCACTACAGGGGAAGCAGAGACAGCATGATCCTTGTGGCTTGTCGAGATCATATGTCAGTCTAGCAGAGCTTCAAGGTCAGTGAGAGACTCTGCCTTAAAAAAGTGGGGCATGGGTGGGCATCAAACCAGGAAGACACCCAACTTTGACCACTGTCCCTCTCATGCTCGCTCTCTCAAGTGAGAGAAAAGGAGTGAGGAGAAAAGAAGTACCCACCTAAAGGGTAGCCTGCTTGCTTAGTTTAGTTTTCATAGTTCAGCACAGCTGAAAGGGAACAAGAATCTAGAACTGCCTGATTTCATCATCGGGAATATGGCAGGGCCTACGATGTTGAGCAGACAGGGAGGCTGTGCCTGCACTGTGTGGTGTCCCACATGGTTAAGGCGAGGAAAGCTGATCCTGTGAGGAAGCTGAGTTCTTTTAACAGAGCACAGCACAAGGCTCAGGGAACAGCACTAGGCAAGCAGGTAAGACTCGGCCCAAGCACCCAAGCATAGCTCATGACTGATGCCCTTGTACCAGGTGCATGAGGAGTGCCAGGCTGCTCTACCAATAACAACCTGGATAATAAGCACAATAGGCAGCCACGCATGGGCCACAGGTGCCCAGCATTGTGACAACTCTTTATTTTTATTGCTTTGTAGAATCCCCATTGAACCCCCCCACACACAAAACAATTTTGTTATTATTACCAACGGTCACCGTTTGATAAGCATGACTGTGTAACAAGCTCATTGGTTATTATCTCAGTTAACACAACCAGCAATCCTATCAGGTTGAGTACCATTGTCCACATTTCAGATAATGAGAAGGGTGACATAATATGTCCAAGATCGCCCAACTGTCAGAAACCAAAGCTTTATTCCAGGGCTTCTGGCCTTTCTTCTGCTCCTTAAAACCCCTCGGGGACCCGGGACACTCAGAGCTCTCCTACCAAGGTAGTTTCTTGCTATCAAAAGGAAAGCAGAAGGTACTGGCACACAAAAGGGAAACAGACCGGTAAGCGCACAAGCCCAGACAGCTCTCCTACACGTGCCCTTCACCCACAAAGGGATCTGTGTCCTAACAAACCTTACATCACCTGAGGCTAATCCAGCCAGAAACAAAACTTCAAAATAAGGCTGTGCCCCATAGTGTCCTAGTTTAGCATCCCCACAGGGAGTATCCTTGTCAAACCCACAGCTCATGACCTCTTCCCTCATCAAGCCAGGCTGAGCCAATGCCTGTCAGCAGTCTGCACCTACTTTCCTTCTTACTGAGGCCACTTTCCAGCCCCATGATGGGGCCAGGAGATGAGATGCACCAACTCCCTGCAAATGACAAACCAATGAATCACTGCCCTCCAACCCACTGAGGGCTTAGTTAATTTCACTCTAATTGAAGGCTGGAAACGTAGCTCAGCTGGTAGATGGTTTGTCTAGCATGTGTGAAGTTCTGGGTTCAATCCCCAGAACTCCATAAACAAAGCACTCAGAAGGCTGAGGCATGAGGATTACTAGCCAGTCACATGTATCATCAGTCTTTTGCTTTATAGCCGGTAGAGTTCACAGAGGCCAGCCTGAGCAACATGGACTCTCAAACACTGAATAAAAGAAAGAGAGAGAGGAAATGACAGCCTGAGCAACATGGACTCTCAAACACTGAATAAAAGAAAGAGAGAGAGGAAATGAGGGAGAGTGGGGAGAACGGGAAGGATCCACAAGTCTCTGTTTAAAAACATTTTTTGAAGACATGAACTTTCTATGTAGACCAGGCTAGCCTGGAACTCACAGAAATATCCACCTACCTCGGCCTTTAGAGTGCTGGGATTAAGGCATGCACCACCACACCCGGCTACAAATGCGTCTTATAAAAGCATTGACACGTGATAAAAGTATTCACCCTGAACTAAAATTGAAGTAAGTGGTGGATTATTTAAATTTGTAAGAACATGGAAACCTAGAACGATAGGAGTTTAGAATGGTGTGTCACCTCACAGCTAAAAATCCATCCTGTAATTGTAAAAGTGTAACCAAAATGCCAAAAAACATATACAAATGAGTTTTGTATTATTTTTGGATAGAGAAAGATCGCATAAGCATAAAAGTTTCAGGGTGACTACAAAGGATATAACTGCATAGCTGATCGATATAACCTAAAAATTAAAAAAAAAAAAACTGTATGCGTGTGCGATTTGCCTTTTTAGTATAGTCAGGACACTGGAAAGAGGCTCCAAGCACACTCAGATATGAAGAATATCCCTCCATAGTCTCAGCTCCACCTGGCTAAGGAGTTAGGGTTTGACATAAGGAACTCTACTTTAGTTCTGAAACCTTCCACAGTTGCCTTTTCTCTTTTTCTTTTTTCTTTTCTTTTCTTTTCTTTCTTTCTTTTTTTTTTTTTTTGGTCACCTTTTAATTTTAAAATACATCTTTATTAATTTCTATATTTCCTTCATGTATTTATTAGAGCTATTCTCCATCCACAGACGGTGTTGGCAATTTTTTTAGTTTCTCACTTGTATTTTAACTCTCGGCTCATTACTTTTGATATGTAAAGGAACTTGTAAGTTCTGTACTGAATCAGTAAAACTCCTTGATAGTCCCTATCGCGATCATGCCTTCTGTACTATAACACTACAAATATTCACCTGCACTTCTGTATTTCTTCACATTTGAATTTTTATAATTGTCCACTTGTTTTTACGGGTTTTGGTTTTTTTTCTTTTGTTTTGTTTTTAAGGAAGATTAAGATACAGAACTTGTATACTCCTGTGCTATCTCTTCCCTCACATGACAGTTTGTGCTGTGTGACTTGTTCCAGGAAAATGGTGATGTTGTAATGCATCTAGTCCCCTTTATCTCTAGCCTTCCTTTCCAGGGTTTCAGTGGCAACAAAAGAAGGTGATTCCAATACAGTAAAATACTTTGAGAAAGGCCATCATTCATATAACTGTTATTACATACAGTATACTATTATATTGTTCAATTTTACTGTTACCATTGTCTGTCCCTTATGCCTAGTTAATAATCTCTGCCATAGAAACTTGTGCATAGGAAATCACATTCACAGAGTCAGTACTCTGAGGCTTCAGGTATCCACTGGAGAATTTGAAATGTATCCCTGTGGGTAAGAGGGGAGTAGGGTATTCAGGTGTTGCCTTTATACACATTGAATGGGAAACACAAAAACAAAAACCACAAAGTACTTCATAGTAGGAACACTAGTGAGCTAAGTAAAGGAACCGCTAGCTGTTTTTCTTTTTGTATATTATGTTATTTTCATAACAAAACATTTCAAATACAGGCCATTAAAAGAGACTTCTGGAGACGGTTGTGACCACTAGGAAGGGGAAATGAGATACAAGCTTCCTGTTCTTTGTCCTCTCGTAAATCTCCTCAGCAATCAGCACTTCCCCCTCTGTCTATACTCCACCCTTGCTGCTAAAAATAAAAATATGCATGTTTACATAAAATATAATTACCTCCTTCACTGCCTCAAACTCAAGACTTCTTGGATTGTAAGCCAAGGCAAACAGATCCAAACTGTTCTCAGGCTGCAGTGAAAGGGAAATCTCGTGTATAATGGGGAGACATGCTGAAGACTGGTGGGTCTGGCTCTGAGCACTGGGGTGTAGAAACTCAAGTCAGAGCAAGCCATGGAATCCCAGACAAGTGTCGAAATCTCTTCGAAACTACAAGATCCTTTTTTTTTTTTTTTTTTTTTGACAAGGTCTTGCTTTATCACTCAAGCTAGACTTGAACTCATGATTCTCCATCCTCAACTTCCTGACAGACATGTGTTACCATAAGGGACTGAGGAAGTCTCACTTCTATAGAAAGATGCCATTTGGGATTGAGAGGGACCAGAAGGACTCAACGGTCTGTAGCAACAGGGGACCCAGCTGTGATGTTCAGGTTGCAGAGACACACGAAGACACACCAGGGCAGGCAGACTCGGTCACGACTGGCCTTTGCTGCCTTTCCTTGACTCTACAACACTATGTACTGTGAAATCACTACATCCCCCCAGACCCCAGTCCTGGTCCTGTTTAACTCATGTATGTTGGAGGGGAGAGGGTCTCTGTCACCACCATGGCCAGCAGAATAATGAGACAATGAAAAAAAAATTTTCATTTTTGTGAAAATATTGCTGGTGATAATTAACTCAATCCTGTGTGCACAATAAAACCACATGACTATATATCAAAACTCCTTGTAAAGTACATATGACATCTTCCACAAAGATAGGCTCTATAGATTGTAAAGTATATACGACATCTTCCACAAAGATGGGTTCTATAGATTGACTACATGTGACAGCTTCTATAAAGATAGTTTCTATAGATTGACAAGCTCACAATAAGGGTCTGGGGGAGGACCCAGTACTGCCTTGGCCACACAGTGCAGAAGGCCACTAACTGATTAACTACTCTTCTCTTAGGCTCCTGGACAGGTAACAAGTCCTGTAGTTCCTTCCTTTGAAGGGACAACACTGTGTGTTTACATTCCTGACGTTCCTATGCTTATCTGTGAGCACGAGGATCCTATGTCACCTACAATATCCTTCCAGGAATGGGGGGGGGGGAGATGTTAATGATTGCAATCCCAGCACTTGGGAAACTGAGGCAGAAGAATTACTGTGATTTCAAGGCCAGCCTAGACTACACAAGTGAGTTCCAAACCAATCTGAGCTACAGAGGGAAACCCTCTATCCCCAAAACAGAAACTTTAAATTTTATGTTTCTTTTTCAAGATTACAAACAATAAGAATCAAGATCGGCTCTTTTTACTTAGTTCTTAATTATTGTTTTATTATTTTATATGTATTATTGTATGTGTATTTTATATTTATTATTTTATTTTATTATTTTATGTTTTCCACTCATGCCTGTCTGGACACCACATGCATGCCTGATGTTCACTCGTGTCAGCTCCCCTGGAACTGGAGTTACAGATGGTTGTGAGCCACCATGTGCATGCTAGGAATCAAACCAGGTCTTCTGAGAGAGCAGCCAGCACTCTTAACGACTGAGGCATCTCTCCAACCCAAGACTATAATTTTAAAGCAAGTTTATGTCGATAGTAAATTTAGGGGGACAGGGAAGGATACTGGAATTTCCCATATGTCCCTTGCCTCCACCCATGGGTAGCCTCCGATATCAGCAACCTCATCAGATTTATTGAAGTGTTTATAAAAAGATAAAGAGAGTATGTTCTATGGGTGTGTGGAGAGGTATGGGGTTGGGGATGTCTCAGCAGGCCCATGTAGAGACATCTCTTCCCCCTGAGGGACCAGTCACACACTGGTATAATATAGAATAGAGTTTATTGAGGGCATGTGGAGGGGAGCCGGGAGGGTAGTAGAGCCAGAGAGAGAGAGTAGAGAAGTAGAGGCCGGCCATGACCACGTGGAGAGAGGGGGAAGGGAAGGGGGAGGGCGAGGGGACAGAGAGGAGCTAGAGGCAAGAGATCAAAAGAGTAAGAGATTAAGAGAGAGAGGAGGGGGCAAGCAGCCCCTTTTATAGTGGGCCAGGCCTACCTGGCTGTTGCCAGGTAACTGTGGAGGTGGAGTTAGGCAGAATACTAACACTTGCATATTTGTTACTGATGAACTCATACCAACACATCACTGTCACTCGCTGTCCTTCATGTACATTAGACTGTGTTCGTGGTGTTCTATACTCTACATATCTGGACAAATTTGTGATGGCCTATAGCGTCATTACAGTCTCACAGAGTCCTCTATCCTCTTAGTTCACTCGCCCACATGCTAATTGTTATCTGGAAACACCCTCACAGTCACACTCAGAAGAAGGCTGTATCATCTTTCTATGGGTCTCTTAATCCAGTCCTACCCAACCTTCATGGCTTGGGTCCAATCACCCTGGCTAGGAGTGGCACAGTAATGAAGAAAGGACAGACACACAGACACTCACATAGTAAAGCTGGGACCAGGTGGGGTTCTGCTACCACTGCAAGCTGCAACCACAATGTGTTACTTAGGTAGAGCACAGAGGACAAAAGTTAACTAGACTCTAGGAGGTCTCTGTAGCCCGCAGTCTCAGGCTGTCAACATCAGAAGGGAGCCACAGTCCCCAGTCTTTGCATACCTCGATCAACATAAACACTCAGACTCAGACTCCTAAGAAAAGTTTTGCCATTTCTCTTGAGCCAGAGCCATATGAGGAACGGCTTTGCCTGTTGCCCATGTCAAAATACTCTCCACTCCCTCAGATCTTCCTCTGCTCCCTACACCAGTCAAAGGTGACAAGAAGACTATCCATCACAGCCCAGAAGAGGCTGAGGTCCAAAGGGTGCAGGAGTCGGGGAGCTTGCTAGTCCTAGCTAGAGCTCTGTTAACACACAACACTATCTGCCTATTAATGTTTCCAGTAGAGACCTTTCAGGGAGACTTCAAATTTTTCCAAGGAAACTTTTCTCTTAGAAAAGTCAGTGGTATTGACTATTCTTCCACACTTGAACTGGGCGATGCTATGGAAATAGGCTGAAATGGGTTTTGAAAGGGTGTCTTTTTTTCTTGACAGTCTTGGGGAATAGGAATCCAGGACCTCAAACATGCTAGGCTGGTACTATTCCTCTGAGCTTTGTCCCCAGCACTTGTGTTTTTGTAACTTGTTTGGCCCTTGTTATATAGCTCACGGTGGCCTCAGACTCTTGGATCTGCCTGCTTGTACCTCTCAAGTGTTGGGATTCTACATGTGCACCATCAAACTAGGCTCTGAGAACTTAACACCGACTGCTGTCCCTCTCCTATAATAAAAGAAAAACAGATAAGATGAGACTTAGTTGCTTCCTCCGGGTTAAGAGATATATTTAAGACCACTCCCCAGAGACCAATTAAATCAAAAGGAAAGAGCAATGCTTCTGGGACAGACCAGGCTCACCCACTGCAGCGACGTGGGCACTCGCTGTGACCGGTGAACTCTAGAGTGTGACACCAGAGTAAGGGGAGCTGCACCCTCCCTTCTCCCCAGGGAGTGATGGCTTACTTCCTGTCTGGTGGCAGATGGCTGCCTGTCACAAGGAGGGCCAAGTCGTCTCGGGTTACTACTTCCTCCTCCCACAACAGAGGCCCGCTGCCAAGTGGTTGTGTCTGGAAAAGTGTCCACCCACAATTTGCAGGTAAGTCTGAGTGGTGTCTCTGGACTGGCTGGCAGATGCTGGAGGTGACACAGTTGCACTTACACGGAAACACGCTGAGTTGGGGTGAAAGAGAAGGATGCAATGGTGATAACTGCAGCTCCAAATTTAAACAAGTCCCCTCTCTCACACCTCTAGCTAAGGCTGTGACTGAGCCTCTGAGGGAAGTTGGCTCAAGTCACACACCCCTGCAAGTAAGAGCCACAGGTAGGCAGCACCAGTGCTCCCAGTATCTCTTCTTCCTGTGATTCAACTGTCCCTTTGTCCCTAAATAGGAACTAAGATTAAGTGAGACTTTAGAGGGGTCCCCAGAGTAGCATAGTAGGAAGAAACAGAAACAACTCCTTTGGTTGTTTTGTGGGGTTGCCATTTGTGGGGGACTCCTGTAGCCTCAGCTAGCCCCAGACTTAGTATATAGCTGAGCGTAACCTTGTACTCCTGATGGCCCAGCTTCTACATCCGAAGTACTAGGATCACAGCAGGCACTGCTGTGACCCCTGACAATAGAACCTCGAATGCAACGTGGTTTTGTTGCCCTGATTGCTCATGACACCAAGCCTCTGTTTTCATATACCTGTGGCCGCGTGCGTGCTTTCTTTTGAGAAATGTCTACAATTGAAGTCTTTCTTTGAGTAGTAATTAGACAGAAAACCCCAGATTACACTAAGACAGTTGTCACTGACTGCTACACATTTAAAAAAAAAATGTTTCTAGGGCTAAGAATGTAACTCAGTGGTTATGTGCAAAGCTCTGGGTTCGGTCCTCATCTCTGCAGCACAAACCGAGCAAGGGCAGTGGTGTCCTGCACTCAGAGATGAGAAGTAGGGGGATCAGAAGTTCAAGGTCATCCTAGGCTACACAGTAAGTTCGAGGAAACTTAGACTTCATTGGAGTCATATATATATATATATACACACATATATACACATAATACATACATATGTATGTATTACTGTAGCTGTCTTCAGACACACCAGAAGAGGGCATCAGATCCCATTACAGACAGTTGTGAGTCACCATGTGGTTGCTGGGAATTGAACTCAGGACCTCTGGAAGAGCAGTCAGTGCTCTTAACTACTGAGCCATCTCTCCAGCTCCCCCACCCCCCCCACCCCCGTTGGAGTCTATTTTTAGAGGAAAAAAACAAAGGCCTGCCTGCAGACCCACAGCACATCCACCTGCTCAAGCTGACCCCTCTGAACTAAAGACTAAGGCTACAAACACTGTGCTTTTCACTTGACTGGGCTGTCTGTCCCTGAGGAGATCTAATCAACTGACTGTTCCACTAAAGAAGAGCTCCCAGCTCGATGTCTAGAGGAGATAGTAAGGGTGAATTCTTCTTCTTCTTCTTCTTCTTCTTCTTCTTCTTCTTCTTCTTCTTCTTCTTCTTCTTCTTCTTCTTCTTCTTCTTCTCCTTCTCCTTCTCCTTCTCCTTCTCCTTCTCCTTCTCCTCCTCCTCCTCCTCCTCCTCCTCCTCCTCCTCCTCCTCCTCCTTCTTTTCTTCCTCCTCCTCCTTCTTCTTCTCCTCCCCTTTCCCCTTTTTCCCCTTCTCCTTCCCTTTCTTCCTCTTCCTTCTCCTCCTTCTCCTCCTCTCCTCCTTCTCCTCCTCCTCCTCCTCCTTCTCCTCCTCCTCCTCTCCTTCTTCTTCTTGGAACCAGAAGATAGAGTCTGAGACGGGACCTCACTGTGTAGAGCTGGCTGGCCTAGAATGTACTATGTAAACCAAGCTATTCTTGAACTCCCAAAGATCCAACTGCCACTGCCTCTCAAGTGCTGAGATTATAAGCAGGTGCCACTACATCTGGTTTCCAAGGTAAATTCTATGAATCAACAACCAAGAATCCTCATCAGACCTTCCCCTATAGTATTCAGTGGGTCCAGTAGCAAGGACCAGCCTAAAATGACATAGGGCTAAATAAAGAGGCACCAAGGCATTGCAGAAGATATAGCCTAAGCTTGTGAGAAAGGAATAAAGCAAAGCTAAGTGGTGGCTCATACCTGTAACCCCAAACTCAGGAGGCTGAGGCAAGAGCATTGACTAGAGTTGGAGACCAACACAGCGAGAGTCTGTCTCCAAACAAAACAAAACACAAAAAGCAACTTTTGCTTTTCAAGTAAGAAAACCTCCTGGATAGGGTCTCCACTTGCTCTCCTAGTGACCAAGTACCAAATTAAGAACCGAAGGAGATGCACTTGACCCTCTCTGTACACTTGCTTAGCTGGGGTAGTTGCTCATACACCCAGCAAACCATGACTCTGCCCAGCTACTGGATACAAGCCCACAGCTGGGCATCTGGCGATAGTGCACGTGGTCTTTAGCTATAGTGGGATAATTCAAATATATCGAAGAATTAACTATATTAAAGTAAGTTTTTGTTGGTCAGTTTGGAAACCTGATGACCATCCAAGATAGTATTCCCATCAGAAAACAGGCAGCAGGTTCCCACCTATTGGCTTTCTTAGCAAGTTAGGGACTTGTGTACTCTAGACTTGATTTTAGAAGCACAGCCCCAGGATTTCACAGGCTGAATTGAACTATTCAACCATAGCCATGAGAACCAGAGCCAGATACATTCCCAGGGCCCAGGGGTGGGATTTCTTGTTGAAAGAGCAGGACAAAACAGATCCATTAAAGGCTGAGGATGGTGTGTATCGATAAGTATCAGCCTAATAGGTTTTGTTTGGTTGGTTTGTTTTGTTGACACAGGGTCTCACCAAATTGCAAGAGCCTTGAAATAGCCTGGTCTGACACTGAGTTTACTGAAGTTCTGCTCCTGGTTCCTGAGTGCTGAGTGTTTCTTCTTATTTAATACATGGTTCTAACAGGAAAAAAGTAAATATATATATAATTTTAATTATGTATTTATATGTAAATATATTTTATATAAAAACATATATGTGTATATTTGGTGTAATTAGCTAGAACATCCATTTTACATTGCATAAGGCCAGCCTCGTAAACACAAGAGCTGCATGGCAGCTTACACATCAGGCTCGCTCTCAACAGAACAGTGAAAAGACTACCTGAAGCTAACTCAATGCCTTATACTCCATGATTTCTTTTCTTTTTAAAACAGGGTCTCTTGATTGGCCAACCCTTTTCTCAAAGATGGCGCCGAAAGCAAAGAAGAAAGCTCCTTCTCCTCCCAAAGCCAAAGCCGAAGCCAAAACAAAGGCCTGAAAGCTAAGAAGGCAGCGCTGAAAGGAGTCCACAGCCACAAAAAGAAGAAGATCCAAACGTCACCCACCTTCCGGCGGCCCAAGACACTGCGGCTCCGAAGTCAGCCAAAATATTCTTGAAAGAGTGCACCCAGGAGAAACAAGCTTGCCCACTGTGTTATCATCAGATTCCCACTGACCCCTGAGTCAGCCATGAAGAAAATAGAGAACAACACCACCCTTGTGTTCATTGTAGATGTCAAGACCAACAAGCACCAGATCAAACAGGCCGTGAAGAAACTCTATGACATTGATGTGGCCAAGTCAATATCCTGCTAAGACCTGATGGAGAGAAGAAGGTGTGTGTTCGCTTGGCTTCTGATTATGGTGCTCTAGATGGTGCCAACAAGATCGGGATCATCTGAACTGAGTCCAAATGGCTAATTCTAAATATACACCTTTTTTCACCATAAAAACAAAAAAACAAGCAACAACAACAACAACAAAACAGGGTCTCATGTAACCCAGGCTGGCCTCGAACTCATAACTTACAAGAAGTATGTAATCAGACTTTTGCTCCAGACCCTATTGCCTTCACCTCCCAAGTGCCCCTAGGCATGTGCGACCATAAATAATTTACCACAAGTCAAGGTGAGAATCAAGATGAGGATGCTACCATGGCCCCTGGTTTGGTTGTTTGTTTAACTTTTGGGGGCTGGAGAGATGGCTCTGTGGTTAAGAGAACTTGCTGCTCTCACAGAGGAACAGTTCAATTTCCAGCAGTCACTTAGTGGCTCACACCCTTCTGTAACTCCGGCCCATGGGATCTCATGCTCTTCTGGCAACTGAGGGTACCAGGCATAGATGCAGTGTAGACTTACATGCAGGCAGAACAATACCCATATACACAAAATGATAAAATAAAAATTCTTTAAGAGAGAACAGGACATGTTTCTTAGTCATTCCTGCTTCTGTCCTTCTGTGTTCAGAGCAAGCTTTGACTTGAATACAGAACCCAGCTTGTGGTCCGACTTCCTCAGGAGTAAACCCAGCCTGCTTACTGTGTACCTGCTGTGAGTCTCGTTGACCTCCACACATCGATGGCTGACTGAAAACCTATTCCTGTGCACCATGGATAGCTAGCTCACTCGGTAGAACTTTTGCCTGTTTTGCCTAGCATGCACGAGGCCCAGAGTATGATTCCCAGTGCCACTAAACTGGATGTGGTGGCTCATGCTGTCATCCCAGCACTCAGATGGTGAAAGTAAGAGAACTAGATGTTCAAGAAAAAGAAAAATATGTATGAAGCCCTCTGAGATGACAGCAGAGCATGAAACAGGCACCAAACACGTACCAGGCTCTCTGCAAGCAGAGAGCATCCCTCTACGATGATGCTAGTTATGTCCCATCACCCTTTGCCCACCACAAAGCCAATCATCCCATAGTGAGCATCTCAGAATAAAACTGAAGGCATGAAGTGGGCGTGAGCTATAGTGTCTGCCATCGTCCATTCATTGCCTATGAGGCACCTACTGTGCACCAGATACAGTATGAAAAAAAAAAAAAAAAAAAGAGCCAGACTTCATGACATTAATTAATCAGCATGTTAGATTGCCAACTGTCAAGGTGTCAAAAATAAACCAGGGAAGGAATAAAAATTGGAGTGACACAGAGGGTTCAGCTTGAGACACTAACATATTAATTTTTTTTCTATGGCCCAAAGGAGAAAGCTGAGGACAATGGAGAAATAAACAGTTGCTAGCGGCTGGATAATAGAGCTGTGGAGTTCCTGTGTCTTCTGGCCAGACTGCTCTGTCTGTATGATGTGAGGCAAGGCTCATTAAAAGGTGGTCTCACCTTCTAGCATAGTAGCCTGATCTACATTGTGTGTTCCAGGACAGCCAGAGTTACACGAAAGATAGATAGATAGATAAATAGATAGATAGATAGATAGATAGATAGATAGATAGATAGATAGATAGATGCATAGATAAATAATAAAGATTTATTTTAAAAGGTTGTTTCACTGTAAGAGCTAGACAAATTCTTAGTTCAGTAGCCCACATAAAAAATTAGCTTTTCAACCAAACCTTTCACATTTTCATGTACAAATATGTCAGTTGACCACACACCTTAACGTAAGCCAGAAGAAGTGTCGGTTGGAAGGGGGAGGCATCCCACCATCCTGTGCCTGGATGTCCACATCTCCTCAGTGAGAGTGGATGAGTGAGGTATCTTCCACCAAGACTGTTTCATTCTGCCTGGCTCAGCCCAGATTAACAGCAGCTGGGAGGGCACTGCTCTGGCTTAAACCAGGCTACAGCCATTTTAGAAGAGGTAACTTTAATTAAGAAAATGCCCTCACTGGATCAGCCTGTTGGCAAGCCTGTGGCACATTTTCTTGGTTGATTATTGATGTGATAGTGCCGTCCTTGGGCTGGTGGTCCTGGATACCATAAGAAAGCAGGCTGAGCCAGCCATGAGGATGGGATTAATAAGCAGGCCTCCTCCGTGGCCTCTGCATCAGCTCCTGCCTGGAGTTCCTGCCCCGACTTCTGGTAAGATGGACTACAAGCAGGAAGAAGAAATAAACCCTTTCCTCTCAAGTTGATTTCAGTCATGGTTCTGTCCCAGCAGTAGAACCCCTAATTAAGACGCACATTCAGGTGAGTCTTCTGAATGGTTTTCCTAGATACCAAGTCTTTCTCCAAGGAGTATCTAGTAATTTCTGTTTACTTCACAAAATCATTATTCTCCCTTTGCCTGTCTCTGCCTCTCTGCCTCCTTCTGTCTGATCTCTGTCTGTCTCTCTGTCTCTCTGTCTCTGTCTTTCTGTGTCTCTCTGTCTCTGTCTGTGTGTGTGTGTCTGTCTGTCTGTCTGTCTCCCCCCACATCTTGCTAAACACAGATTGACCTGCAAACTTTACATATAGTCCAGACTGCCTCTTGAACCCTCCATCCTCCTGCCTCAGCCTCCTAAGTGCTGGACTTACAGAACTCTGTACACAACCACACCCAACTTATAATACATTTCTTGATAAATATAATAATGTACAATAGACATGAAGATGGAAGTGTCTAGGAAAAAAGTAAGATTTCCCACTTAGCCCTTGCTTTTGTGTCTTCCTCCCCCTGCTAAGTGAATCAGTAGACAAAAACTACAAGAGGCTTCTGGGACTTTGTTCTTGAGTCATTTTTTACACGAGTTCAAGTTCCACTAGTTAAGTTTTAATATGTCTGGCTGTCAGAGGAGAAGAAAGTGCATTACCCCTGCGAAACTAAAACTTTGGTGACTTTGCAAAGACCACACATGCTAAGTATCTAGCCCAGGCCATGGCTGCATGTTCCTGCTTTCTATTAAATTTCCAAGGGTCTAAATTTGAAAGTCCAGCCTCCACCTACTCTTTCTTCCTGGCCCTCCGTGTAGCAGGAGACAGAAGATGGGTGCTGGTCTGGTGGAGGATACTGCTTCACTCAGTCAGAACAAAGAGAGTGGCTGGGCTTCCTTGTCGCTCATTCCTAGCTTGGCTCAGACCTGGGGCTGAATGGACGTTGGCCTGATTAATTGCTGGTGGATTCTGTCCACGTTCCCATCCATGGTGAGGGCCAGCATCACTGAAGCTGGCTTTGTCTTGAACCTCATTGTCCAGTCCCGGATGCTTTCCTGCATTTCAAGGCTCTTAAAGACTTCATGAAGTAGAAGAGACAAGAAAAGGGGCAGTCAGGCAGGACACACTGGTTGTACTATTCCTACCAGTCCACCCGGTTCCAATGAGCTCCTGCATCTTGAATGAGGACTGAAGTTGGCTGCATCCCTCTGACTGCCACATCCTCACACTAGAGCTTACCATGCAAATGCAGGTTCTTCAGCTTGCTCCAAGGTCCTCATCTGGCACAAGGATTTGATGCACAGGGCTCTGCCATTCACACCATGTTCCTGAGGATGTTAAAAACAAAACACAAAACGAAACAGGCTTGGTGGTACTAACCTGCAATGCCAGGACTCAGGAGGTAGAGGCTGGGACATCGAAATCAGGCCATCCTGACCTACAGCATGACAAAATGAAACCAGTTTCAAAAATAAAAGACAGGGTGCTGGCTGGTGAGATGGTCCTGGATGGTATAAGAATCTAGGCTGATCAAGCTGCTAGGAGTCAGTGATCTTCCATGGCCTCTGCTTCAGTTCCTGCCTGCAGGTTCCAGGCCCAGTGTCTTTTGATGTTGAACAGCAGTGTGAAAGTGGAAGTGATAGCAATAGGTTGCCTTTGGTCATGAGTTTGGTCACATCAATAGAAACCCTAACTGAGGTGCTCACTAAATAAAGCAAATCTCCTTGGCACACTGTTGCTTCCCTAATATGGAAGCCTCTATACTACTCTAGTTAGAGGAAGCACTTCTGAGTTGGTTTTTTTTTTTTTTTTTTTTATTCTTAAATTTCAGGGTCTCCGGGCTGGCAAGATGGTTCAGTGGCTAAGAGCACTTGCTGCCAAGCTTGAGTTCAATCCATAAGAATCCACATAGTGATGAATGAACTCTGACAGGTTGTCATGATGTGACTCCCACACACAGGCCATGGCAGGTCTGCACAAACGCACATACAAACAAGTATGTAAATAAAAAAATGTGTGGTGGCGCACACCTTTAATCCCAGCACTCGGGAGGCAGAGGCAGGCGGATTTCTGAGTTCGAGGCCAGCCTGGTCTACAGAGTGAGTTCCAGGACAGCCAGGACTATACAGAGAAACCCTGTCTCGAAAAACCAAAAAACAAACAAAAAAAAAAAAGTGAAGGAAAAGCAATCAATGTCAAAGTCACACCTTGGCTTCAAGATCCTGGCCCAAGTGGTGCCCCCACCTTAGTCTCTGAGTGGCCAGGACCACAGACATAGGCACTGTACCCATTGCTTTATATTTATTTTTATCTTTCTCTTGCTCTATTTCTGGAGTTACTAATGCTCAATCAGGCCTTTGCTGGCCTAAAATTTCATTAGAGGCTGCTTTGGGCATCTCATTCCACAGCAAACACAATCGAGTTTCTATTTGTGATCATCCCTGAGCAAGGCTGAAAAAAAGCAAGCAGAAAGTCTCTCTTCCAAGGGGTGGTACAGATCCCACCCTCTCCCCCAGGCAAAGTGACAGTGATGTGGGGAATGATGCTCACATTTGCTAGACCAAACTCAAAGAGTACCCTGAAGAGGAAGCCTGCTAGACGCCCTTTTATAATAATGTGAAAATCAAGAAAACATCCTGTGCAAATGAGAGGCTGGGGGCTCTGCCAAGGCACAGCATCACCCAGGGAAGTGGCACAGATGTCTTTTCAAAAGGAAACCCTGCACCCGCTGGCACCTGGAACACAAGACTAAGCAAGCCACCCCTCCTGTCACACCACAGAGTGTCTGTGAAGCAGGAACAGGCACCTGGTTTCCTTGGCTCTCCACTGAGTGAAATGAACTGTCAGCACAAAGCAGTGTCTGGTTTGGTTTGGGTTTTGAGACAGGAGTCCCATTGATCCCAGGCATCATTGATCCTTGAACATAAATGTAGCCGAGGATGACCTCGAACTTCTAATCTGTGTCCCCCTCACCTCCCGGGTGCTGGGATTACAAGCCTGTGCCATTACATTATTTGGTACTAGAGACAAAATATAGGGCTTCCTGCATGCTAGGTGAACACTCTACCACTGAGCCACACCACACCCCCACAAAAACAGATGCCTCTTTGGATTAAGGAGGACAGTATGTCTGCAACTAATGAAGACATCTTCCCCCAAGAATCAGTAAAGCTAGTCGGGTGTTGCTACCAAATTCAGTTCAGCAAGCAAGTTCCCAGGCTAGTCCTGTGTCAGCCTGTGAGCTAAAGGACAGCAAATAAACTCCTCTCCTTTTTTTTTTTTTTTTTTTTTTTTTTTTTTTTGAGACAGTCTCTTCAAGTGACCCATATGCTGACTTTGAACTCACTTTATAGCTAAGGATGACTTTGAACTTCAGGTCCACCTGCTCATCCTCCCAAATGCCAGGACTACGAGCATCTATCACCCCACCCAAGTGAGAAGGACCTTTCTTAAGGGGTCCCAAACTAGCCTGAGTAAGACACAGACTCAGGTAAAGCAATAGAAGCAATATAATTCAGGGCTGGTGCTGGCCTAGCCCATCATAGAGAAGACTGCAGTGGGGGCTGGGAAAGCTCTCCCTGCCTGTCACATTTGAGCTGGGTTCTGTCGCACTCCAGTGCCAGGAAGCAAGTCCCAATCCTTCCTTTCAAAGTTCTTTGTTTTAAGAGCTGGCAAAGGCTTGGAAAGAGCTACATTCTTCAGATACATAACGTCCTAATTAGTGGTTGCTCTTGGACCAAACAAAGCTTCCAAGCAGTAGGCTTCAAAGCCACCCTTCTGATGACAGACTGGGACACAGGGGGACTGTAAATCAGAATAAGTCCTGGCTGAGCTACATTTTGGCTGGCTTCCCAATTATCGCCATTGATGGCACGCCTAATTTACTCAGAAATGTCTTTACTCTTTGTCACCCCAGAGCAAGATCAATCTCTCTTTAGCAGTCTGCAAGGGAAAATATTAACAAATTCACTAATTAAAAGATGTATGTAAACTTAACCTTGAAAACTATCATTCCTGGTGAATGCAGTAAGCAAGCAAGTTCTTGAATCAAAAAAAAAAAAGAAAGAAAGAAAGAAAAGAAAAGAAAGAAAGAAAGAAAGAAAGAAAAGAAAGAAAGAAAGAAAGAAAGAAAGAAAGAAAGAAAAGAAAAACAATGTCTAGGAGGTTCAAGTTTGTCTGGGACTGGAGACTGGCTTTCTTTCAAGCATGAGTTACTTAAGTAATTCACCCTTCAGGATGGAATTATAATAGCTAATTTTCATTTAGGATAGCAAGCCAAATTTCTGTTATTTTTTTATTACATCTACTGGGGGGGGAGGTACCACTGTGTGTGGAGCTAGTCTTCTGTTACCTTGACACAAGCTAGAGTAATATGAGAAGAGGGACCCACAGTTTAGAAAATGCCTTCCTAAGATTGCCTGTAGGCAAGTCTCTGGGGCATTTCCTTAATTAGTGATTGATGTGGGAGGGGTTAGGGCCCAACCCATTGTGGGCTGGTGGTTTCAAGGTGCTATGAGAAAGCAGGCTGTGCAGGCTATGTGATGCACTCCTCCAGGGTCTCTGCCTCCGGGTTTCCACCTTGAGCTCCTGCCATGACTTCTCTGGATGATGGACTGTTACATTGAAGTGTAAGATGAAATAAACAGCCGGGCAGTGGTGGCGCACGCCTTTAATCCCAGCATTTCAGAGACAGAGGCAGGCAGATTTCTGAGTTGAGGCCAGCCTGATCTACAGAGTAAGCTCCAGGACAGCCAGGACTACACAGAGAAACCCTGTCTCAAAAACAAAACAAAACAAAAAAAGATGAAATAAACAATTTCTTGTCCATCTGGCTTTTCTTCAGTGTCTTAGCATAGCAGTAGGAACCCTAACTAAGACCGTCTGCATATGGAACTCAGAAACCGACTTAAGTATTCTGTCTCCTTCCACAGCACCAGTCCCAGGAGTGGAACTCGGGTTGTCATGCTTGCCGGCAATTGCCTTTACCCACTGAGCCATCTCAGTGACTCATGGGTTCAATCTCTCTCTCTCTCTCTCTCTCTCTCTCTCTCTCTCTCTCTCTCTCTCTCTTAATGAGACAGGATCCCGTTATGCAACCCAAGCTGGCCTCAAACTTCCAATTCTTCTGTCTCAGCCTACTGAATGTTCAGATTATAGACATGTGCTACCACACCTGCCAATCTTGGGCTTTAATATGCCCTAGTATTCATGAGCACTTGCTATGTACACACTAGAGCCTCCAAACTGACTTCCCTCCATCTGTTTCCATTCCTGGTACTTTACCTCACTTGTCAGCACAGAGAGCAGACTACATGACATTAAATTTTATGATCCCATAGCATTCATGCTTCATGAGGCTGTTTTGATCACCACTGTGACGCCAGAGCCTGGCAAAACAAAGTTCTTGTTCATTGACAGCAGGTGCTCTGTCATTTAGAGGAGTGGGTGAGCTGGAAGGTACAATGCACAATGTGACGTCATGATGTTGTGACATCCTTTCCATGTAAAAGAAATTGACTGGTCCCAGTCTAGTCCCGGAAGGAAAAGGCTTGCCTCAAAATAGGTTCTTCGTAGCAAGCATATTGTTTCTGCTTAGATCGTTTTCGGTGCGCTTCTGTGATCATGGCAGTGCTAAGGAGACTGTTTGGTTTGCAGTATAGAATCCTTTTCTCCCAAGGAAGATTTAGCCAACAAAAACAGGTTTGTATGATGGTAAATATGATGGACAAAATGCACAGACAACACATGGGAAGCCCCAGAAAACCAGCCACAAGGGGAAGAAGGCCAAGCTCCTCCAGCAGGAATGGGGCAAGACTGACTCTACCAATATGGCCCAGAGCACAAACCATTAGGAGTTCCTCAAAACACAAAAAGATCTGTACAACTGAATAAATAGCCTCTTAGCTTGGGTGCAGGGATGTGACCCCTGGAGCCACACCTTGGGTCTGCCACTTACTAGACATGAGGTCTACCCTTCTATGTTACAGACATATTAGACATCCTCAAGGGCTGACATAAGTGCGAAGCTGACTTAATAAGCACACTTAGAGCAGAGTGACCACAGTGACACACTTCCTCCAGCAAGGCCACACCTCCTAATAGTGCCAATCCTAGGTGATCAAACATTCAAATCTATGAGCCTATGGGGGCCATTCCAATTCAAGTCACCTCACCATCTATGACTTAAAGGCAGCCTCTACTTGTACCACGCACAGGGAGGCAAAGTGGGCTTCCAAATGAGGAAAGCCACTTTTCATTTATTATTTTATTTTTCGTGTATTTATATATGTCATCTGTACTTCAGACTAGGAGTTAATATCTAGCATGTATAAAGAACTGAAAAAATTAACACCACAAACATGAAATGCCAGTCAATGGGCTAATAAACAGAAAACAGAAATGGAAATAGATGCAGAGAGACAAGTATTATATGTTGTTTCTCATACATAGATCCAAGCTTCTAATTTTATACATGTGTGTACGTGGGAGTCACCAACTGGATATAAATGAAAAAACTAGAAAAGGGGTAGGGCATGAGGCACACGCCTGGAATCCCAGCACTCAGGAGGCAGAAGCAGGCAGATAGATCTCTATGAGTTGGAGGCCAACTCCATCTAGGTATAGAGTTCCAGACTAGCCCTGGCTACATAGTGATACCCTCCCTCAAACCAGAGAGAGAGAGAGAGAGAGAGAGAGAGAGAGAGAGAGAGAGAGAGAGAGAAACAGAGAAACAGAGAAACAGAGAAACAGAGAAACAGAGAAACAGAGAAACAGAGAAACAGAGAAACAGAGAAACAGAGAAACAGAGAAACACAGAGAGAGAGAACCATCAGAGACCATTAGAAGGAGAAAGAGGTTTTAAAGGGCCGTGGAGAGGGTCATAGCACATGTGTGATGTGAAAGCAGAAAGAGTATACTCAGACAGAAGGCACAGGCAGGGAAGGATAGCAAGGAGAAGGGAAAGGAGCAGAGGAACCAACCAAAACAGTCTACGAAAGGGCAAATGAAGTCTAACAGTGACTTTCAGCACAGCCAGGGCTATATAATAAAACTGCTCAGCACACACACACAGAGAGAGAGAGAGAGAGAGAGAGAGAGAGAGAGAGAGAGAGAGAGAGGGAGACTACTTAAACTTTATCCAATTATTTTGTGCGTAAGCTGTGGGCTTCTAAGAAAGGCATTTAAAAATACAAGGAGACACAGCTACAGCTGCAGTGTAATTATAAGGTAAGGCAGAAGGCAGTGCCATGGGCTTGCTGCAGCTCTGGAGGAGGCAGGAGGCTTTGAAGAGGTGGTCTCCCAAGGAGAGTGAAACACACATCCAAGGGCTGAGTAAACAGATGGTAGCAGGCACAGTGGGAACAGGGGCTCAGGGTGGGAAGGCTTCAAAGTCCTCTCAGGGAGCAGCAGCCATTCCAGCTGCCTGAGACCTAGAGAAAGGACTGTGGAACCGTTGGAGACATCACAGAACCCGCGTGGGTTTAACACACAGTTCAAGCATGACTTGAGAAGCGTCTGCCCTCACAAGCTTTTGTAAACACATACTACCTCTCATCCTGGTAAAAATGGTTTGTGGCACAGATAAACAGTGTACTAAAACCTAAAATCACATCTCTACAATGATTGTTATAACTAAAATAAACGTCTACAGACAGAAAACAGGATCTGTACATTGATAGTTTCACCAGCTTTTTTTTTTTGGCTCATAAAATATAAATGTTTTTCCTTGTCACACAATAGAAAAAAAAAATCCACATTAATCCATTAAACATATGCTTGAACTCTCTATTTGTGTTAAATGTTAAAAGGAATGGAGGTAGTTCACATTTTAAACCCTAATAATCAGGAGGCAGGAGAGTGAGTCTGAGGCTGGCTTGGGCTAGGGAATGGGTTAGGAATGTCTGCCTACAGTACGCGGGAGCATGTGTCATGAACACACAGACAAACCATGCCCGGGATAGTGATGAATGCCTCTAGCACTCAGGAAGCAGAGGCAGGTGGATCTCTGTGAGTCTGACACCAGCCTGGTCTGCATAGAGAGTTGTAGACCAGCCAAGACTACACAGTGAGACCTAGTATCAAAAAATAAACTTAAATTAAAATAAAAATTTAAAGGATATGTTTTAAGGAAATGTTTTCATTTCTTTTTCTAATTTAGGAGCAAACTAGATATGATATCCCTCATGTCTTCATGCTGTGTGAACCTATCTGATTCAACAAAATTCTAGTCATTCTGACGAGATGAAATTAAAGATTCCAAAACACGGCTAAGAAGACCTAGCAGGCAAAGGTGTCTTTTTCCAAGCCGGACAACCTAAGTTCTGACTCTGGAGCCCACATGGTTGAAGGACAGAAGAGAAGAGACCCCTCCAAGTTGTCCTCTGACCTCACACTTGTGCCATGGTACTTGAGCACACACACACACACACACACACACACACACACACACACTGCTACATCATGAGCTTAGAAATAGTTGCATGTTACATAACAGGGAAGCTGAAAATCAGCCAGTACCACATCAATCTGCATGGCTCAGCCAGCGTCTCTCACTGGCTTGGTTGAAGGTCCTTTGGCACTTAAGCAACTGCCCTAAGGAAAGCTCTCTGTCATCATTCTTTCTGCTCTTAAAACCTTAAAGTAGCTACCAGCAAAATACTGTAACCAGGCACAATAGTTCACACTTGTAAGTAAGCACTTGGGAGGCTGAGACAGGAAGATTCCATGAGGTGAATTCCAGGCTAACCTGGACTAGGAAGTGACTGATACCCTGTCTATAAATAAACAAACAAACAAACAAACTGGGCATGGTGGCATATGCCAGTAATTCTGGCCCTCGGAAGGTGGAAGCAGAGGATCAGATAAAAGGTCAAGGCCAAACTTGGCTGTGTAAGTGAATTCCAGGCTAGCCTGAGCTACATGAGACTCCACTATTAAATTAACAAAAAGTCTAAATCATAGAAACATATGCTACTAGGTGTAAAATGGCAGATTCTTCCACAAATAAGGATATCATCACCACTACATCTTCATGGCAGAATATAAATTTGAGAAAACAGTAACATTTTATGAATTATACATGTTTCCATGTGAAACACATGTCTCATGATTTCATTCATGCAAAGGAACAAGTAAGCACCTAAGATTACAACTTCTATACTGAGATATTTAGATGATAAAATATCTTCTCAGGGGATGAAGAAATGACTCAGCACTGACTACTCTTCCAGAGGACCCGGGTTCAATTCCCAGCACCCACACGGTGACCCACAACCATCTGTGACTCCAGTTCCAACATCTTCTGACCATCATGAGCACTGCACGCACATGGCACACAGATATTCATGCAGGCGAAAAGCCTAAACATATAAAAATAAATAAGTATTAAAGAAATAAAAACAGATACATCAAGCATCCCCTCCAAGTCAGGCATGGTGGCACAGGCTTGTGAGCACTTGAGGCTGATCCAGAAGAATCATGAGTTCAAGACTAAAGTAGACTGCGCAGTGCGACTACCTCAAAAATAACCAAAGAACACACACTTTAAGGTATGAAAGAATGCCTGAAAAGCCTATGAAATTGAATGTAATTAAGCCTCAAAATAAATAGTATTATATCTAGTTAAAAGTAATCTGGTTTTCGAAATAAGCAAGAATTCAAATATGTATATGTGCATGCAGACATATTTAAATGTTTTCCCCTTTCCTAGTAGTTTGCTTTGCTGTTTCTATTTCCAATGGCACCCTATTCTGTATAGCTATTGCCATTTAATCAGCAATATTTCCTGTGTATTCTAATGTGCATACCAGTTTCTATTTACAGTTTTTTTTTTTTTTCTGAACTACATAATTTGTT
The DNA here is from genome assembly GCF_011762505.2 of Arvicanthis niloticus. Lineage (NCBI taxonomy): Eukaryota > Metazoa > Chordata > Mammalia > Rodentia > Muridae > Arvicanthis > Arvicanthis niloticus. The sequence goes on along the minus strand of NC_133433.1, from coordinate 20,543,440 downwards.
ATGTTGGCCCAAACACAAACACGATTGTATATAATCGTGGTCACTTATTTTCTGTATCAATACAAATTTTCACATGTTTTTTCTGGAAACTCGGGTACTTCAAAGCCATCACCATTGGCTCCTTTCACCAAAACTCTGTTAAAAGTCTAGTCAATTCCATTCAGGAATTCCTCATCCAAACTGAAAGTCCTAAGTCTCCTCCAGAGACTGCTCCAGGTCAGGGTCACCACAGTGACACTGACTTCGGCACTACTTAGATGCCAAGCTGGAGCTCTGAGGATAACCAGTTTGGGGTCGCTGGAAAGCACTTGGGTTACTGTAAGAAGGCAGGCACTTGGGTGCTGTGACAAACTGGGTCAAGGGACTTAGTATGAAGCAATGACTTTCAAATCCTCCTCTGCACGGGGCATTCGGATGGTCGAGAGGCAGGCCTCGGTTTGTCTGTCTGATGCTGTCTTTAGCCCGGGCAGTGCCAGAGCTACAGTCACATCTGTCTTGTTTATACATGCTGCTTCTCTTGAAAACATATTTTGCCTTCCTCCCTTCCTCTTTCCCGTTTTTTTCTTTCCCTCCTTCCCTCTCTCCTTTCTTTCTCAGACTGAATATAGTTTGTATACAGTATGTTAAGCATTCCTCTTCCGTTTTCCTACTGAACAATTCATTCCTAAGGTCCAGCAAGTGGGCCAACGCAAGGAAAGAACATGCTGACTAGGGACGTGCGCAGGGGCACAGAGCCTGCGCAGGGTGAGGAATGTTCGAGCAGGGCAGCCTGGGGCCAGAGGCAGAACCCAGAGAGGGGACAGGCGCACCTGGGGAGCAGCCTGCCTTGAGTTGTGAGAGCTAAGAACATGCCAGAGAGCCTCCTGAAGTGAGCAGTGTGGCAGTTATAAAACCAAGATGGGGTCAGGAGATCTTCTACACAAGGGGGAGACCCAGGATCTGGTGTCAAAGGTCAGAATGAGAATGCTCAAAAATCGAGTGTAGGGTGGTATGCGGCATAGCCCAGGAGAGGAATCTGAGATCAAGCCTGCCTTCTAAATAGTAAGAGCTGGCAGCCAAGGAAGGTGGTCTTGTGTTGAAACCTGACGCTCACGCTCACACGACAGAGTCATGAAGAATGGATGAGAGCAGTGTCCTGGGCCAGAGTCCCAAGAACGCCCAGAAAGCAGAGGATGAACCCCAAGAGAGATTAAGGGATGAGGGGAGATGACTGGTAGGCGAAGCTTGGCGGATGAGTAAAGTGAGTGGGCCAACCCTGTGAGAGGCTGAGCAGAGTGTGGAAGGGTGCTGAGCTGTTTGAGGAAGGGTTCAGGAGGCACCAAGGGAAACTCCTGGGTAAGGCCAGAGTTGAGAGAGGACAGACGTGGTGATGAAAGATCAGTTTACATACAGGGCGAGTGACTGTCTTACTTAGGGTTACTATTGCTGTAATGAAGCACCATGACCAAAATCAACTGGGGGGGGGGGAGTTTATTTCACGCACAATTCATCGTCAAAAACAGTGAGAGCAGAAACTCAAGCAGGGTAGGAACCTGGAGGCAGGAACCAGGGCAGAGGCCATGGAGGGTGCTGCTTAATGGCTTGCTCATAAAGGGCTGTTTAGCTTGCTTCTACGGGGTGGCTCCACCCACAAGGGGCTTAACGGGTTGGGCCCGCCCCCATCAATCACTAAATAAGAAAACGCCCTCCAGGCTGCCTGCTGTTCAATCTTACAGAGGCAGTTTCTCAATTGAGACTTCCTCTACTAATAACTCGTGTCAACTTGACATAAAACTAACCAGCACAATAATCAAATAGTTAAATATCTTCTAACAAGGATTTATGTCTGTGTCAGTGTGAGTGTAAGCTAGGTGTGTTTGGCTGCCCTAGGGGGCAGGCAGAGAGGAATAGATCCCCCCAGGCTGGGTAGCTTGATCTGAGTGCTGGGAACCTAGCAAGTTCAGGAGTAGCTTAGACTATCTTTTACCTACTTTAAGATTAAGTATGTTGCAATCCCAGCACTTAGGAGGCAGAGGCAAGCGGATTTCTGAGTTCAAGGCCAGCCTGGTCTACAGAGTGAGTTCCAGGACAGCCGGGGCTACACAGAGAAACCCTGTCTCGAAAAACCAAAAAAAAAAAAAAAAGATTAGGTATTTTGGTGTTTATTTTTGGGACAGAATCTTGGCTGGTTTCCCACTCACCATCCTGTGAGGACTACATCCAGGGTCCTGAGTTCTGGACCCACATGAGGGCAGGCAGCACCAGTGTTAGTGATATATATATATATATATATATATATATATATATATATATATATATATATATATATAATCTTTTCCCTATGTATCCTATAATTCAACACATAATTTGCAAATGTTTTTTCACATTTCCCTTTATTTTTCTGAGGCAAGTCTTGCTAACAACATGGCTGAGCTAAACTGCAATGTCTGATGGATCCTCATGCCTCAGCTAGGATTACAGGCATGTGTCACCATGGCCAGCTCTTTCCAGTATTTTTGATAGAATTGTTTGAAGCACAAATTTAATTCTGATAACGCTTAATCCATCTTTTTTTCCTGTCATTATTTTAGAAACAACCACTTAATCCTGCCCTGGTTACCAAGATTTCCTCCTGTGTTTGCTATTGACTCCAGTTACTGATCCACAAAACACACCCCCGGAGTGCCTCCAGAAAGGGTTAGGGACTGTCTTCTAGTGGAATAGAAAACTCATTATACTTCATTAGGAATTTCCAGGCAAATAAATTTCCAGTCAGTGGGTAAATTACACTTTTGAATGTGCAGTGGGTAGGCTCAGAAGACAGAAACCATCCATCTTCTAGAACATGGCAAAGACAAAGTCAGTGTTAGTAAGAACTGCATTAATATAATTTACTTTTTCTGCCCAGTTACTACTAGAAAGAACTCAACTGCAGAGATTTCTTAAGACATACAAAACATTAACACCTATATTTTAAAAAAAAATGTTATGACAGTAATCATCAGGCAGCAAACCCAGGATGAGCTCACATGGCTATATCAGGATGAAAAGTAGCCTGTGTTGGTGAAGGTGTGGGGAAGGGAACTCTGGCATGCTGGGTAGGAATGTCAATTAGTATAGCCATTATAAAAGGACCATGAAAATAAGTAAAGTAAGGGCTGAGGTCATGGCTGAGCAGCTAAGAGTGCATGTTTGGGTTCCAGAAAATCAGGGTCAACTCCCAGCACCTTAAATCCAGCAACTTAAAATTGCCAGGAACTCCAGCTCCAGAGGTGTCAATGCCCTCCCTCTTTAGGTCTTACACTTACTTACATACAAATGGCTCACAAGCTCACACACACACACACACACACACACACACACACACACACACACACACACACACAAATAAATGTAACTGAAAAAGTTATTTGGTAATGAGTATTTGTGAATGCTATACAAATGAACCATGAGAACATGCTAGTGAACTACATGGGTTTCCAGAGGATACAGTGAATGATTTCACTGTAAAACAACCCCTGTCCCATCCCCCACCCCCAAAAAGGGGCAAAAATAACAGAGACAGAAAGTGGCTGCCTGAGACCAGGAGATCAAGCAGTAATCAAGGGTAGGGCATGATATTCAAAACTCAGATAGTGACAGCTTTAATGAGTATGAATCACTGAACTGAACATCTCAAACAGGTGAACTGCAGGCAGGTAAATAAAGTTGCTAAAATTGATGTTAACAAAGGCACACAATTATATTTTCTCCAAACAAACTCACCGGCACATGCACAAACAATGCCTGGTTAAAGTGGCAAATTCTACGCCCCCCCCCCATAAAACTTTTATCACCAAAGCTTTTCAACTATCATTTTAATGTGGATTACTTAATAGAACAATTAACTGGTACAGCAAAGGGGTTAATACCAGCCAGTCTCCAAGCCTATCACAGAGGCCACCTAAGCATACACCTTGCTTTGGGTGGCAGCATCAACTGGCATTTTTACCACACTGTGGTTGCTCACAAGTGTCCCAGAAATGGTCACTTCATGGAGCAATTGGCCAACAGTTACGGAGAAAACCCTGTTGCCCTCAACCTGGACCAGATCCATTGGCTGTGGGGTTCACCTCTCCAAGGCTATGGAGAAACAGGTTTTTCTGGCTCCCTTTCCCCCCACCCCCATCTCCCCACCATATGCGAGATGATCACTAATTCAGAGTCTGCGGAGGTAAAAAGCAGGAGAAATACTCTTACCGTCTCAGAAAGCAGAATCAGAACCCAGAGAGACAAGTAAGCTGACTTCGGCTAACACAGCTATGGCCTGTAAAATTTGTGCATTGAGTTTTGTATTGGGTTTGAGGATCAATAAGTGGAGTTTGCCAAGGCAGGAGATCAGTTCAAGCAAGTCTCAGCTTCACACTTGTAGCTATTACTTGCTACATAGTGAGTTTAAGGCCATTTGGTCTAAATGAGACCTTATCTTAAAAAATCTTCAAGTTACAGTATAAAAAAACACAGGAAATAGGCTGCAAAATATTTTTATTGTATAAACAGTCAACAGAGGTCAACAATGCAAATGTTATCTTAGGATATTTCCCCTTGGTTCCTGAACTTCCAAGTTTCCATCAGCATTTCTCTGATTTTTATGGTCCTTTCAAACATGCTTACTGACTACGTGTATATGTTGCTTTGAGACAACACAAACCCATCTGATAGTAAGACCAACCAAAACAAAATGCAGGAACAAAGCCCTCAAGCCATGTTCTACTGTGCTTTTTGTCACATTTCCTACTAAGAGACCTATATAGTTCATACTCTTTCAAAACTGAAAGGTAAAATTAGTACTGTAACCACATAGTGAGATACCAGTGACTCTTCCATTCACAAGTTACAGAATCAAACCCCACTATGTCTGCAGAACTATGCAGATCTTAACACTTGAGAAGAAAGGTGGGGTTTGAAAAGAACTCTGGGGAAGAAAATAACAAAACTAAACAACTTTCAGCCTGCTGGTTTCCCACATTTGAAAACCCAGTTCCGGTAGCATGCCACCGGCCAGAATGTGCACAGCCCGTCCGGTGCTGGTCAGTGAGCGGGCCTACTGCCTAACGGCTGCCTCCAAACAGAAGGAGACTGACTACCAGTTCTCAGAGCAATCCTGACCGATGGTCACAATTTAGAAACATCAACTGCTACTCTATTTCATATTTGCAAAATGATTTCAGAGACAGATTAAACATACCATTGTTTTATAAAAATAAAAACTGGGGCTTCATAAGCTCTGCAAAATACAACACCACGTTGTAAATCAAGATAATTTCACACACAAAAAAATGTGACAATGCTTGCAGATGGGGAATCTAGTCAAACTCTGATCTCTCCCAGATCTGTAAGACTACATGCTCTACTGTGAGAATTTTCTTAAACTTTTCATCTTTGCCAGGCGGTAGGTGGATTTCTGAGAATTCAAGGCCAGCCTGGACAACAAATCGAGTTCCAGGACAAGCAAAGCTACACAGAGAAACCCTGTGTGGAAAATATAAGGGTTTCCTCAGATTTTTCCTTTTAGAAGTAATGTAAAGCAAATAAAGTTATATGTAAAACTATCTTAGGACAGAAGAAGCTAGTGGAATACGCCACTTCTATACTAGTGGTGAATTTCAAATCGAATTCCAAACAGTGGCAACTGGCTAATTTTAAACATATATGTGACCATTATAATTTGGTGACTAAAAGATGTAAAAATATAATCACAACTACTTTATGAAAAATATGTATTCATTTAAGAGTGGAGATACCTCTAAATTAAGTTCCTCATAGCTGTCAAATAAATATTCTTAACTGCATCCGTCAAACACGCTTTCTCTGCCTGTGAGAGCACCAGTGTGTTTCAATCACAGAAGAAAGAAGGTAGGGCTTGCGTTTATTTCAGTGGCAATGCTGCCACAGTAAGGCACCACTTGGTACTGAGGAGAGAGAATAAGAATTTCCAAACCATGTTCTGTCACTGTAATGGTGTCTTAACCATTACATAGAATGCTAGGGGAAAAGCCATGGATATCAATCACATCACACCCTTGTTCCCATCATTCTGTGCTTTTAGATTTTCCATATCAGGGAGAAAAATGTAATACAAGATCTGTTAAATAAACATCTTTTCCAACTTACAAGAAAATAATCTAGAAATACAGAGAGTAGAAAGGCAAGACCCTATCGGATATAGGTCAGCAGTTTGTCCCTGTGAGAGTCAGAGAGGGGCAGAAAGCACAGGGCTGCTTTCTATAGGATACAGAGAGGCACAGAGGGTAAGACCTTCTCAGGCAGTCATGGCTAGAGCAAAACTGAGAGAGCCAGGAATTTTACATTCCCCCAAAGCTGATTCTCAGGCAGTCAATTAAATATCTCACAGCATGTCCTTAGTCACTGCTATCATCATCATCGTCGTCATCAGATGCATCATTTAAAGGAGACTTCAACGACTGACTGTAAGAGTCTGATCTAGTCGGCTGACACGTGGCCATGTCCCCAGTGGAAAGCAGGTCATAGCAGAAGTCACAAATCCGCACAGGCTTAGAAGACTGGCTGGGAAGAAGAAATCTCTTTTCCGAGCAGGGACCACAAACAACAAAGCCACATTTGCGGCAATGGTGCCGCCGATTCACTGGTGTAAATTTTGCTTTCTGACAGCGCATGCACACAGTGGCCTCAGAGTCAGGAACCCAGACAGCAGCATGCTCATTGCTAGGCGTCTTCCCACTTTTGGAGAGTAAATCAGTGACACACTTATTTATGTGATTCATCCACTCGGACTTCTCCGTGGCAGTGGCAGCATAAACTGCAAACGACTTAGTCGGTGTCTTAATAAGCCATCCATTCCGTAATTCCCCTTCATCTTTGATGGAATCAATGGTGACATTTTCCAAGGGAATAATATGTTGCTTGTTGTATTTTTTCTTCTGGATAACAATATTGCCATATACAAGAATATCATTAAATAAGAAAAACTGCCTTGCTTTTGGCTTCTTTCTGCACAGCTTAGTCAATACTCCTTCTCCAATGAGCACCCGTCCAGGGATGGTCAAGGGCTGACCGGCTGCTCCAAAGCAGTTCTCCACAATGCTTATGCGTCTAGTATTTGCTTCACTGTTTGCCAGGCGATCCACCATCTTTTGCTAATTACCTTTAGGGGAAAAAAGAAAAGAAATGAGCATACAGAAAGTACAAACTCCTATCATAAGGGATAACAAAATGTGATCTACCAAGATACTGATTGTTCCAAAGGCAAGTAATTCAGTTGTCTTTTCCTCTAAAATAATCGCTAAGCACACTGAGGTGAAAGCATCGGTGCTTACAGTAACCAAAACTACCACATCCACAAACACAACCCTAGTCATAGTCTCGCAGCCCTGCTGGCCTACAACACAGTCCTCCTGCCTCTACTGCCAGTGAGGGGTGACAGTGTGGGCCATTATACCCAGCACAAGTAAAACAATAGGGCAAGTAAAAACAAGTTACTTCCGGAAAAGAATAAACCCAGTTCCATGAAACTGAATCTCAATGGGACTCTGGAGATCAGAATCCCTACTGAACACTTTAAAAACCATGACTCCAGTTTTCCCAACAAGCTACACATAACCCCTGAGCCTGGGCCTAATGTTCTCACCTGGATTATCCCCAAAGGCTTCCCAACTGCTTCCAGCCTTCCCTTCTCATCAGCCCACAGGCAGTGATCTCTAAAATGCTAAACTGTTCCTGCTGTTACTTGAAATTATTCCCCCTAATCTTTAAAATCTATAGCTTTTAGCATAGTGTATATGACCTTAACTACTTGGTAGGTTTTTGGTTTTAACTGTTTTATTTTTGAGATTGGTTCTTACAGTACTTAGCCCAAGCTGGTCCTGAACTTGCCACGCCCCTACCCCAGACTCCTAAGTACCGACGACAGGCATTTGTCATCATACCCAGCTATTACTGGACTTTGTTCTCTCCACCTCAACATAAGTCAGTCCTTGCCTAAAACATGGTATTTGAAGAAAACACTACTGTGTGTAAGTAGATTTCACTGTGTCTTCTTTACTACCTACAACTCCAGCCACCTCTCAATCACCAATCTTAACACCCCCTCTAGTACACCTAACAGCAGGAAAAAATCCATCCATGTTCATCATACTCTATGTATTTCTTAGCTTCTTTTTAACCAAAGTACTGAAATCCACGCCCACCATGGCTGCAGTGAAACCTAAAAGGCAGGCAGGCAGAAACCATCTAACTGACATCTTTGACATGATCTGAAGCACCAAATATACTCAAGATAAACAGGACCATTTTAACAATGTTTAAAAAAAAAAAACTATTAATCCAATGATCATAGATCTAATCTCTAGATCCAATATTGACTTCTCTTAAGTCCCTGAATGGTGGCTTATTTCAACCACTAACCTAGTATTACTACAGTAACAAACAAACACACTGAAAAACACCAAAATTTGAAAAGGGAAAGAAGTGTGACTGTCACATACTCAGCTCACCAACTGATGACACTGTAACTTGTCTTGGCTTCCATTAATAGCGTATTATAAGTCTGGTTATTCCTGAATCACAAGGAGTGGCACTGGTGTGCTTGAGGATACTCCCAACAGTGAACAAGACACTGATGGCTTCAAACCTTGAAGGTCTTTCCTCTCTGTCTTCGTCCCATTCTCTTTTGACTCCCTCTTTGACACTGGGTACCACAGTTCAGTGATAGAGTGCTCTCACCTAGGATGCACAGGCATGGGTTCCACCTCCAGCTATATAAGGAAAGCAAAAAGTCTATCTATCATCTTATAAAAAAGGTATCACAGAGCCGGGCACACGCCTTCACACCTTTAATCCCAGCACTTCGGAGGCAGAAGCAGGTGGATTTCTGAGTTAGAGGCCAGCCTGGACAAGTCAGAGAAACCCTGTCTCGAAAAAACAAACAAACAAACAAACAAACAAAGATATCACAGAAGGCCAGTCAGGTGAGTAAAGACGCTTGCCGCTAAATCTAATGACCCGAATTTAATCCCAAGGACCTACAGGATAGGACTGAATCCCAAAGATCTCTGACCTCCACAAGCACACTTTGGTAAGCAAGGTGTCTACATGTGTGTGTCCCACACACACAATGAATGTAAAAAGTAAATTACAGAATTAAAATAATGTGAAAAGTCTAACCTCATTTATAATTAAAATACCAAAATGTTTTTTTTATCAGATTGACAAAAAAGAATAAAAAGGAAATTTCCTAAGATGTAGTACTTATGACAATATAGGGCAGGTGCTTTTTTTTGTACTGTACAGAAAAATAGGTGTAATCACCAATTTGATATCCAATCAAATTTTTGACCAGTAAGAGGGCACAATGGGTAAAGGCCTTTGCCACCAAGCTGAACAACCTGAGTTTCACATCAGGGCCCATTATGAGCGGATTTCTGACTTTCATGGACAGGCCCATCCACACACACAAATAAACAAATAAATGTAATAATAATAAATTTGACTCAGTACATAAATAGTATAGCAGTATTTACGACAAGTAAGCTACAATGCATCTTAATCAAGCCCTGAGCATGAGACTAACCTAAACAAAGCAACTGAACTACACTCAAGACAACCAAGTGGGGAGAAGTGAATACCCCATCATCACTGCATCTCTCTCAAGAGACCCAAGTACTGCAGGTTTTAAGATACTGGGGTTTTAGGTGCCACTGGTAAAAGGCTCCAATTAACCATAGCATATCCTCAATAACACATTCCAACTTAGAGACATAAAACACAACTTAAAAGTTTACCTTAAGATTAAGTACACTATAAAAGCATAATCGTAGCCACTTATTAAGTTTGGAAGAACATAGAAACTAAAATTTAAAATCTAACAGTATCTACAGTAGAAACGGTATCTATGAAAAGTATTGGGTAAGTTTTTAGACTTCATATTCAAAACATGTTTCTCAGACATGACATATGTGCCTGAAAAAACATGATACAAGCAAGTTCCCTGTTCTTCAAGAATAAAGAGAAAACAAAACCCAGAACCAAGCAGTTACTAAAACTCCCATTGACTCCCCACCCCAATCCCCAACTCTCCTTCCTGGTCTCAGACTTGTTCTGTACCCAGAGACAGATTTCAGCTGTTCCTGCCTTTATCCAGGCAGTGGTGCATGCCTGTAACCCTAGCACTGGGACCATCAGGAGGACAAGGCCAGTCTGAGCCACACGAGACCCTGTTCCTAAACACCAAAGGAAAAAGAAAGAGCTAAAGTCACCAACTCTATGGCCAAGAAAGTGGTAAGGGAACACCAGGCTACTCTAGGCAAAAAGGACAGTTTCACAGAGGACTGAAGGAAATAATTTTTTAATGAGGAAGAAGTTTCTGAACAAATTGTTGTTGTTAATGTGTGGATGTGTGTGGACGTCAAAGGACCACCTTCATGTGGGTTCCAGGCTAGCACAGAAAACACCTTTACCCACTGAGCCAGCTTGTGAGCTCTCCCCCACTTAAGAATGATGCAACCTAGAGAAGTTTGAACATTACTAACCAGTACTTGGCTACAGCAAATCATTTTCAAAATCTGGCAATTACACATAAATATACTACATACTACAAGGATACAAAAACATACTCTCTTTTTTTTTTTTTTTTTTTTGAGACAGGGAAAAACATACTCTCATAGTTCTTCCAATGATAAATGATGAATCTTATTATCTCCATTTATTTTAATAAGTATGGCAGCAACCTTCAGATTTCACTGCCAGGCTGTGACCTATGCTGAAAAGCAAATGAGCATGTAGAACCTAAGGCCCCTAGCTTCAAACAGGCTCTTTCATTATCCTTTTCAGTCCTGAAATAATTTCCACGTGTCTGACATGAAAAGCAACAGACTACAGAAAATATACAAAAGGTCTTACACACATACATGCAGACTGGAAGCACACACTAGCTATGCTGGGGTTGGGGTAGAGTGAGTGGGGGCAGTAGTGAAGACAGTCATCAAAAAGGGCGTAAGTGTCACCACGACCCGAGTTACTACTAGACAGCCCAAACCAACATTCTTTGGTAAAACAGATCCTTTCGCTCAATGCCCAGATTTACCACCAGCTCAAGCAGGCACTAAGAACTCCAGACAACCAGTACGCAAGAGCACTGGGCTTCCCCAAGGATAGCATCTACTACATCCTAAAGGCCTTAATGAGAAAAGAGGGTCACAGTGTGGTCCAATCTGAATGCTGTCTGTTTTTCTTGGGAAAGAATACAGACTATAAAGGACTAGGAAGAAAAGACTTCCTATTCTCTGGCAGACAAACACCTCATTTACACTGTTCATGGATGCCTTTCACACACTCAGTGGGATACGGTTACCACCTGTTAAAATGTACTACTGGGGGGGGGGGGGGGAGCAAGGCAAACCTAGAAGACAAAGGATATTACCTCTTTACAACTGAGAACAGACCCACCTGTCTAGACTATTGTGCTATTTCTTCTGCTGCCTATCAGTGCTTCTCATCTCATCCTTACTGAAACACCTCATTTCTGTCCTTCCTTCTGAGACTGAGCTCTCTCAACTGTGTAGACCGGGCTGGCTGGGAACTCACAGAGATCTACCTGCCTCTGCCTGAAGTTAAAGGCATGTGGGACTATGCCTGGATGAATTTATTTTCTTACTCATACTTATGACTTCTGATATTAATAAAGCCCAGTATTTAAATTCAATGGGTTACAGTAGGAAAAAAAAAAAAAAAAAAAAAAAAAAAAACCTATGAGCCAAAAGGTCTGTTTTAAAAAAGAAACAGCAGCAGTAGACACTTTCAATCAAACAGTCAATGAGGTACTTTCTGTCTTTAAAATACTGACCTTACATAATAAGTGGGCTGGCTGGATTTCCTATTTACAGCAAGCCTTAACTTGCCTGAATTCACCAACACCCTTCCACTGCCCAGAGCTGGGGACTGGATTCAGGCAAACATGCTACCACCAAGTCATAGCCAGCAAACTGCTTTAACCCACATGACTTCTGTTTATACGGATCAATACTGTAAAGTGAGTGCTCCTGTGAACTGAGACTTTAGAGAGAACAGGAGGGAGGCTAAGAGCCCTGAGAATGACCATGGGAAACAAAGCACTCCAGTATTCACAGAGCTCAGCAGCAGAGGCCTGCTTCAGCCTCCAGCGACTGCTGGGAGAAAACAAAACAGCAGAAAACTGCCCAGAATATATATATCAGGCACACAAGCGCAAACTACTCCCTCAATCCATGTAAATCTCCCCTCCCCCCCCAATATATATATTCATATTCTAAGTGCCTATCTACTTTTCACAGTCACACAATCTAATAACCAGCATAAAAATTACTGAGTGAAAGTGTAAACAAAATACTGGGAAAATAAAGAAGAAATAGCTGACATCTGAGCAAACTAAATCTGAGTGATTTTATCTTTTCGATCAACAGGAAGAGTCTGCTTCTCTGGCCTGTCCACTAAGACTTCATTCCCAATGCAAATGGATAGGTGGACTGTAGAAAAGAAAAAGGGAACAAACTTCTGTATTTTATGTTCAAATTTATCAATGCTATATTTTACTAAGCTGAGAGAAAATGAAACTTCAAGATTTAAATCATATTATAGAGAAACTCAATTAACTTAAAAAATCTCTCCTAGGCTCCACATCTGCCTATTACTAAAAAGGGGAGTTATTTCATAATCTCAATCATGAAAGGAGAAAAAAAATCCCACACACAACTAATACCTACTAGATATATTTACTTTACCCCTTCATGTAATTAATAATGTTGGGTGAAGATGGGCGGTGGTGGCTCATGCCTTTCTTTAATCCCAGAACTCGGGAGGCAAAGGCAGATGGATCTCTGAATTGGAGGCCAACCTGGTCTACAGAGTGAGTTCCAGGACAGCCAGGGCTACACGGAGAAACCCTGTCTAAAAAAACTAATAATAATGATGATGATGGTGTTAAGTGAAAATAATTCATTCTACCAAATCAATAAGTAAACAAATATAAACCAGGTCATAAAATGGCTTAAAAATAAAAAGCCATGTAGAGTAGCATATACATACTATCCCACCACCCAGGAAGCTGAGTCAGGAGGACTGAAGGTTCCAGTCAAATAGGCTGCAGAGTTGGCCCAACAGTTAAAAGCATGTGTTCTTGTTGAGGACTGGGGTCCAATTCCCAGCACCTAGTCATCAGCTTGTAACTATCTGTAACTCCGGGTATCTGACACCTTCTTTGGCCTCAACAGATACCAGGCATGCTTGTGGTACACATAAATCCATGCAGGTAAGACATTCATACATTTAAAATGTTTTAAGTTAAATAAATAACTTTTCTATGACTTCACAGCTTGATATATTTGTTATGGGGTGATGGGGATACATGGTCTTTTCTGTATTCCCTGCTACCTTAAGAAATAGATTATGTATCTATGAAAGGTCACTGACAAAAAAAAGGGGGAAGGGGGAGAAAAAGAAAAATTACCATTTCCAAGAGGGCTTTATTTCACCCATAGGCCAAATTTGGATACATGTGTATTCCAAACAGATTGGCAGGTTCCTAAAAACAAACTTCTTTCCTGTAACCTGGTATTATCAAATATACCTAGAATAATGAATGCTTCATGGCATGCTTGCTTTGGCAGCTCATATACTAAAGAAAAATATTTAAAAGCTTCCCATTCATGCTACTAACACAACTGAACACGAGCGAGAGTCACAAATGACAGAGAGAGGTTTGCTCCAATGTAAGATATGCAGAAGGATTCCTTGAAGTACTAAAAAGCAAAGTTCTGTCTGACTAATTCAGTGTCAGTAAAAGTGGTCTCAAATGGGTTAAGTCTGATAAAGAAATACATCATGCTATACAGGAACAGAGTCACACATAAAGATTTTAGGAAAAAAAACCATGAAAACACAGAACAAGCACACTGAGCTGTTGGGTTGGTTGGTGTTTGTTTTTAAAAGTCCATTTAAGAGAACAGAATATAGACCTCAAGTTTCTTAAGAATCTTCTAAGTCTCAAAACAATTAAGTCAGTCATCCTAAATAAAGCAAGATTAACATTCTCCTACTACAGCTATATCCAGGGTTTAAAAAAACCAGACACCGGGGCCAAGAGAAGAAGGAAGTCCACTGAATCCTTAACTGGTGTTCAAAGCTTTTCACACCAAACCCTGGCCTCTTGCAGTCTTTCTTTCCCATCATTCCATGTTCTCTCTGTTGAACATCAAACCAGACCGTCAGCAGCAACGTGCTCCGGGTTTTCCTTCCTCGTCTTTAAACTCAAGAGAACACATCCTTCTCTAGTCTTTCTCTATTTGCTGAAATCTCACCAGTCCCTGAAGAGGTACTCAGGCCAAAGCCTAGCAGCCAGACAGGGCTTCACTTTTACTCTCCACACCACTTAAAACACAGTTTATTACAGGTTTCAGTAACATTTGGATACATGTTTATTTCAAATAGATTTGGGGATTTCTGAAAACAAAAACAGTATTTCCTACAATTATGTATTCCCAACAGCACCTGCAAACTTGCTGCATTATTCATGCCAGAATATACAGAGCTGAATATGATTAGCAGTTACAAGTACCAGCAGCTTCTCAATCTGGAGTTTGCTAAAAACCAACTACATCTTTAAAGCCTGCTACTCTTCAAAGAAAACAGGAACTGCTTCACTGAATCCACAGACTTCAGACTGACAAACAAATGTAGTCTGACCCCATCTAATTATGAATTCTAAACATCGAGTATGAACACTCCTATTTAATAGGAAATATGTCATGATAACCTATGAGTTCTTCTTTCCAAAAAGCCTAGCTGTTTTGTCAATACAAAATAACAATACAAGCATATTTTTACCATCGACAAAATTCAGATCAAAGTGCCCAGAACAGCAGCACAGTGCTGGCGACCCAGACTGTGCTGAGCAACCCTGCAGAGCCAGGGAAGCCATCCCAGCCTCCTCAGCACACCCAACACTTTCCCCAAGTATCATTCACAACACTTGTGATTTGATCACTGTATTTATATTTGATAGGAAAAAAGAATGAACAAGACACAGGCAAAGAAGGATTTACATTCAACTTTAATATAAAGCATAACTGGTTAAGTATTAAACAGCCAACAAAGCAGGAAGCAGGAAATGAGAGAGAATGTGTGTGAGGCACACAGAATTTATCATTCTATTAGAAAAAAACAAGTGAAATTTCAATAGGAAATAGAAACACAAACAAAATGAAAACAAAACCCACTTATAGAGACATAAAACTCTAAAGTAAAAAGTAGTTCTTTTTGTTTTGCTGAGCTCCACGCATACACTTGCGGTTGAAGACTGGGGGAGTTGCTCAAGCTGGAAGAAAGAGAAGAAGACAAGATGTCTGACCACACACCACCTTAGTTCCTGGGACTTCCTTCTTCAACTTCACAAGGGCTAGCCTGATTTCATCTAGTCCTCCCTAAGATAACCTTGCAAACAATGAAAGATTGCTTTTGAAGGGAGACTGAAAGCAAGACCTAAGGGACTCAGACCTACAGCCCACCATTCAGAAGGCTGACGGAAGCAGGAAGACAGTTTTTAAGTCCCAGGTCAGTCTGGGCCACAAGAGTCTGAGGGCCTGAGCTAGAGGAAGAACTGGGAGTTGGAGATGGTGTCCGCACTGAACAATGAGCACTGAGCATGGGGGGGGGGGGGGGGAGGAGTATAAAATGATCCCTGTTTAAGTAATGTGGAAGCAAATAAAACCAGAAACAACTGACAATGGGTTCCAAGTATTGAAACAGGCACTAGCCACTTGGCAAAACTGTAGTAAACAAGACACTCAAAACTAAAAATCTTTGTGGTAAATAAGATAGTTACAATCTCAAGTATATATAATTCAGGTGTGTTTCTATAGGAAAGAGAACGTTGGAAATAATTTACAAAGGAAAAAAAAAAATGGCCAACATGGTGGCACACACCTTTAATCCAAGCATTGAAGAGTCAGATACGGGTAGATTGTGAGTTCCAAGCCAGCCTGGTCTACAAGTCAATTTCTAACCCAGCCAGGACTACATACTGTCTCAAAAACAAACACTTTCCCACAAAAACACCAGTCTGGTACTCCTGCAGTGTACTCAAACATGAGGAATAAAATCTCTGCACTTAAAAGTCTAAACAGCAGAAAAGCAAAGAACCAGCAAGCACACAGAGACACCAGAGAACACACAAAGACGTCTAGGGCTAAGAGTTGAGCTGTGATCATTCTGACCACGTAGATATCTAGGCCCAAACCTTAAAACGAAAGAAGTAGGTTCCCCTCCAAGATCCATTACTTCACTGGCCTGGGGCTACATTTCCATTACCAGGTCTATCTTCCCTCCCACTGAGGGGGCCTTAAGTCCCACTGCAGAGCTGCTGGCTACCATGAAGGCAAGCAAGCCACTACTGCACCTTGGGTTACTGTGCCCTGCTGGTGGTTATGTTCAGAGGCATAATTGCTGGGTAGGACTGCTGGCTGCCTCCTTCTCTCGGAAGCTTGCATAGTGTCTTCTGGTATCAACCTAGTCCTCAGGGAGGAGGCCATCAGGTCAGATCCAGCTCAGGTCCCTCTGGGCTCTGTGTCAAAGTGCATGGTGTCAGGGAGGCAACCAAGGGCAGTGGAGCCTGTAATGTTTTAGGAGTCTCTTCAACCCTGACCAACAATTCACAACATGGCTGGTGTTGGAATTTTTGTTACTGACACTTTACTGAACCAGCTCGACTCCTGAATACATTTTAAATCTTTATTCCTATACCCACTGGCAAGTGTACTTCTCAACCCTCATTAAAGAAACTGGTCTTTGCAACAGACTGAGACCATTACAGAAACCCACATCCAATCAAAATGCAGGGAACAAGACATCACAGTCCAGTGCCCAGTCCCAAAGGACACATCTGTAAGACAATTCCCATGTCTAAGACTTATTTATGGATGATTGCAGAACAAAGGACAGAAAGACTGTAAGAGCCAGAGAAACAGGTTTCCTGTGTGACTGTGTCTACTAGAAATGTCAGAGATGATACACCCTGAAATCTCATCAGCACGGGTTCATGAACAAGACCTGAACAATGGTGACAGCAATGGACATGCTAAGACAGAAGGGGAAGACTCTCAGGCGTCAATTCTATTCAAAGAGCAACAAGAATGCTGGGAGCTGGGAAATGGTCCTCCCTCCCCAGCTCTCCAATACCAACAAGTCAGTCCGGGAGCATACACACACAAGGAAGGTTCAACAGGCTAAGCAGCCTTTCTCATGTTTTCAGAAGCATACAAATAGATGGATGGATGGATTTAACAAAGAAAAAGGGGTCACACATTTGAGAACAGGGTGGTATGAAGGAGGAAAGGGAGGAAATAATGTAATTATGATTTCACAATATTAAAATTATGATTTCAAACAATAGGTTAACTGTCTGGGAGGGCAGACAATGGCAACTACATCTACCTGGAAAAGAGATACTTAAGCCCAGGCTTCGAGAAGGAAAGCAAGCAAGCAGGAAGTGCAGTAGTGGAATACTAATTTAAAATAATATTTTGTAGGTGTCTGTGTGTGTGTGTGTGTGTTCGCACCAGGGAACACAACAAGTGCAGATTAGAGAACAATTTGCAAAAACTGTTTCTCTATTCCCACCAGGTTCTAGAAATTGAACAAGTATCAATCAATAGGGGCCTAACGGTAATAGCACTCACCTCTTAATCATCTTGCTATTGCAAGAATATTAATTTTGGTAAAATAAGTAAGTGATAAGCTGCAAAAGAAAGCATCAGATTGAAGCTGGGTGTGATGGTACCTGCCTAAAATCCCACTAAAATCCCAGCATTTGGGAAAATGGAGGCAGAAGGGCCATTGAGTCAAAGGTTATCCACACTACATAATGATAGGCCTGGGCTACAAGAACCCTGCTCCTGGAGAGGGCCTGAGTTCAGTTCTAAGCATGGATATGAGGTGGTTGTCAATAACTGTAACTCCGGCTCCAGGAAACCCAGCCCCTCTTGTGGCCTCCACAGGCACCTGCTCTCATGTGCACATATCCACACACAGACAAACACAAACACATATAATTAAAAAGGAGGTTTAAAAACATCTTTAAAAATAGACAAAACCAGAGAATTTAAGATTGGACAATTTAGAATTTGAATGCACAGGCAATGGGAGCAAAAGGTTTTTGTTTGTTTGTTTGTTTTTTTTAATAGGAAACAGTACACAGAATGAACTGAAGAGAGTATGAAGACACAGACTGAAAGTAAAGAAAGCAAAAGAGTATTACAGCAGTCTCCAAATGAACATAATCAAAGTCCACTATACACATGTATGAACACATCACAGTTAAACACCGTGTTCTCTGTGATTAAGACATGATAATAAAACTGTTTTCAAATGGGTAACAAAAGCATAAAGAACCACGGAGAACAGAAATGAACAGAGGAGGGGGGCTGAAAAGCAGTAGATACAACTAGTCAGGAACCGACTGAACACACGGATGAAAAGTAAAGCATCTCAGTGAAGCAAGATGCCAGTGAAAGTCTAAGTAAAGACCTGACGCGGTGTTAGGTGTTGCAGGAAGGAGTTGGTTTGGCTCATACAGTCCTTCAGAGGATCCACAAGAGTAGAAATGCCAGCGTGCCAGTGTGAGCAGGATCCCAGAACAGAGGGAGATTCAGTTGTCATTCATGAGATGTTGGCTGCTCAGTGGAAAATTTAGTAAGATGACACTACTGTGTGCCAAGCACTTTCACAAACATCTTAGTGAATCTTCATAACTTTCTGAAGCAAACTTCTGTGTCTCTTTCAAACAACTCCAGTGGAGCTTAGAGAATGAGTAGTCTTGTTCAAGACTGTAGCTAATGAGCAGCAGAGGCCAGGGCTCAGACAACTTGTTCCAGCCTTCCTTACATTACATCCAAGGTGCTTTCTTTCTAGTGCGCTCATAGCAATTATTCAAATGCCTTTTAGTCTCTTTTCAGGTACTCCTCACACTGCACACACCACTTTGCGCTTCATAGATTGACTACAGGACCTAGAATGCTGGCACATGCCAGTGACTCCACCACTGAGCAAGCAGAAGCCTAAGATGAAGAATTTGAGGTCATCTCGGGCTTCCCAAAAAGGAAGATTACAGTGGGGAAGGTCTATTAGAGACAGCAAGATTGGGAGCCTATGGTTATCCTTAACTACAAATGGTATGGGAGGCCAGCCTAAGCTACATGAAACCCTGCCTCAAAAAACAGACTAAGACTTAAGTGAGGACATGAAATGAACCCAAAATTTACAGTCCTTACAAAATTACAAAACACCTTAACCTACAAAAGTTTTGCAAGTTAAGTCAGCACTGCAAAAGCACAGCCAGGCATGGTGACACAGGCCTTTAATCCCAGCACTCAGGAGACAGACAGGGACAGGCAGATCTGAGTTAGAGGATAGGTTGGTCCACAAAAGCAAGTTCCAGGACAGCCAGGGCTACACAGAGAAACCCTGTTGGAAAAACAAAAGAAAGATAGAGGGAGGGAGAGAGGGAGGGAGAAAGGGGGGGAGAGTGAGAGAGAGAGAGAGAGAAAAAGAGGAAGGGGAGGGGAGGGGAGGGGAGGGGAGGGGAGGGGAGGGGAGGGGAGGGGAGGAAGTATTCTTGGGCTGCAGCATGCTCAGCAGTTAAGAGCACTGACTGCTCTTCCAGAGGTTCTGAGTTCAATTCCCAGCAACCACATGATGGCTCACAACCATCTGTAATGGGGTCCATATGCCTCTTCTGGTGTTTGAGGACAGCTACAGTGTACTCATATACATAAAATAAAATCTTTTTACAAAGAAAGGTATTATTTCTTCACTGGCCTGAGGACTGCTATATAAGCAAAAAGCTTCCATGTAAAGCTGAGTCTCAAAGATCAGCAACGACAGAAAATACGGTTTTCGATTCTCATTGAGCTCTTAAAGGAAATTCTAAGATAATTATGACAAAACCACAACAAAAACTGTTTAAATTAAATGCCTATAGACACAAACATAACCTCATTTTCCAGGCATTAATAGTCCATCAAGAGGAAAAAATTCAATACATGTTAAACTGATTTTTTCATCCTTTTGTCCATCCACAGCTTCTCTCCATCACAATTTCCCATCAGTCCACTGTCTGCTTGGAATTTCATAAATACTCATGTCTGTATGCCCATGCCAAAATTCAGTCACCAAAGTTAATTATGTCTAAAAAGAAAACACTAAAAAAGAGTTCAAACACCATATCTGCCGACTGAATGGAGTGTGTGGTTCGTAGGACAGACGACAGAGAAGCTTCACAACTACCCCACAGATACTACAGTTCAGGAAGTTCATGAAGACTATTCACAAGGAATGCATTCAAACCTCTCCTGAGCATCTAGCTTGCTGGAGATGGACAAGCAAACGGAACGTCACATGCTGCCTGCTGTCAAGGGCGTGCCATTACAGACCTATGTGGTACTTCTAGGACGCCATGGGGGAAGAGAAAGCAGAAGCAGGACTGCCCAGTGGGCAGAAAAGAAAGAGGACAGGTCCAAGGGTTGTTTTGGTTTTGGCTGGTTCTGAGACACAGTCTCACCATGAATCCCAGAACTCGGCAATTCAGACTCCGAGTGCTAGGATCACAGACATGCTCCAATACACTCCTAGCTTCCACGGAAAGTTTTTAAAAAGAAAAAATTCAGTATCATACCCTTGCATTATCAGTTCTTTAGCAGATGGCTATACTGAAACCTGAGTTAGAAGGATAAGTGATAAAAAGATGGGCAGAGAAAGTCCCAACAGGGATGGGTTATGCTGTGTTCTCCAAATGAGAGGTTTCAGCAGAGTCATCAGCCTGACTGCTAACATTTGTGATATCAGGCTAGTAACTGCTTTCTGATAAATAATTTTTGGTACCCCCCCCCCCACACACACACCCTGACCTGACAAGGAAGCAAAATTAAAAAAAAAATACATATATATATATATATAAAAGCTGACACATCCAAGAAAGTACTTTTACCTAGTAAAGACTAAAAAGGCCAGGGAGATGGCTCCAGGGGTTAAGGCTCTGAGGCCAGGCCTGACAGCCTCAGCTCCATCCTTGGAAGCAGAAGGTGGAAGGAAAAGCAACTCCCAAAAGCTATCCCTTTGACCTCCACACTTGTGCCATGTGCCCACACAAATGTACACGCACACACAAGAAACAGATATAACTAAAAATAGAGGGGTCAGAAAGGTGGCTTACAAAGTAATGATAGCAGCTGGCCCCCAAGCCTGACAACCTACGGCCCATCCCCACAACTCACATGGTGGAGAGAAAAAACTCAGGAAATTTGTCTTCTGACCTCTCCATGTGAGGTCTGGGGCTGTGTGCCTCCCCCTTCCCCACGCAGGAGTGATTTTTAAAAATTAAAGAGTAAAAAAAGAAATCCCCTATAGCATATTTACAGCTTTTGCACTGTTAAGAGCCTTTTCAGCCCATTTAACATAATTTTAAAGCCCTCTTTATATTTGACGGTATTTATTTACTAGGCTACTTCATGCCAATACTTCATGTCAATTTCGTTTGGGGGGGGGAACACGATTATAAGAGCTTTCCAAATAAGCAACTTAATACCATTCACCTCTCAATGCTATCATGACCCGAGGTGATTAAAAATAGCCTTTGTTAATTCTGAATTAACCTGAGCCCTCCTGCCCCTTAAGCTATAAGGATACAAAGATAAGGGTTCAAAACTCATGTATCTTTAAGGAACCAAAAGAAAAAAGAAGAAAAACTGAAAGAACACTTCACCCTATTCTGTTTGTTGTGGATGGCTGTTTTGGAGGGCTTGTTTCTGACAGGCTCACACAGTAGCCATGGCTGGCCTTGAACTCGCAGCGATGCTTCTGCCCCAGCCTGCGGGAGTGCTCAGAATACAGGCATGAGCCAACACACTGGACTATTTCACTTTAGTCTTAAAGGCAACACTTGCCTTAACGTTTCAACTGAACGTTTTAACTCTAAATGTTTCTTTAACGAGTCTCTTAGGCAACGTATTAAAACATAACAAAGAAAGCATTTACCAGTTTAATGTACTTGGGAGCCTGAATTACTGCTTAGGTGCATGTAACCTGAATTCTATTCATTTCCACGGCGCAGTCACAGAACTTACTGCTTTAATATTCTAGGCTACTCGAGCAACTTGGGGAACCAGCTCTCGGCCTTTAATAACATTAAAAAAAACTCGGCAAAAGATTATAAAACTTTAAAAAAAAGAAAACCTCCAAATAGCGTGTAAACCACTGCTCCTATCTGAGTCAATTTGTGCGATGCCATTTTCATATAAAGTCATATAAAATACGCTGCTGGAGTCACAGCATGCCCCTGGCGCCCAGACCGTGCAAAGTTTTCAGACCGCACGATCTGGGGACCCGAGTCCTGGCGCCCCACAACTTCGGGGTCGACGCCAGGTCCAGTCCCCAGTCGCCGTCCCCGGTCCCGGCCCTCGGGGCGGCGTCCCGCGGACGGGCGCGGCGGGACCGAGGCGGTTCCAGCCCGAGCGCCGGCCCGGAGGGGAGCCGCCCGAGCGCCCCGTTTCCCACAGACCCCAACATGGCGTCGGCCGCCGCCGCCCGCGCCAACACCTCCCCGCGCCACGGCCAGCCCGGGCCCGCGGGAGCAGGCGCCCGCGAAGTTTCGCTTCTCCCTCCCCAGCCCGCCGCC
This sequence comes from Arvicanthis niloticus, assembly GCF_011762505.2. Lineage (NCBI taxonomy): Eukaryota > Metazoa > Chordata > Mammalia > Rodentia > Muridae > Arvicanthis > Arvicanthis niloticus. The sequence goes on along the minus strand of NC_133433.1, from coordinate 20,520,747 downwards.
GCCCGGTGCGTCCCGACCCCCACGGCACCTACCCGGCCGGGCGCGGGCGGCGGCGCCGAGGGTGCGACTCCTCCTCTTCGTCGCCGACTCCCGGCACGGACTCTGCCTGCTCCCCCGCCCCAGCCTCGCAGGGTGCGTGGGGCCCCGCGAGGCCGGCGCGATCCGGACGCGGCGGGCGCAGCCGCTCGCAGGTGACTTCACCGCTCCTCCAGTCGAACCCGACAACGGCCGCCCGGGCTGGCTTCACTCCTGCGCGCGCACCGGCGCGCCCCCGCCCAAGCGCCAAACACGAGCACGAGCACACCCGCCCTGCCCTTTCTTCCCGGTTCCCTCGCCCCGCCCATCGCCTTGCCCTTCCCCTCCATCCCCACGCGACCGCACGAGGGGCGGGGCCTTCCGCGGAGGCCACACCCACTGGGGGCCCCTCTCCGGGCCGAGTTGTGGGACGCTTCTCTGCACAGAGGTGGTGCGCCCAGAAGGCGGCAATCCTGGGTCGCCGGACCTGACTTTCCTGACTCGGGTGGGCTAGCCTTCGGAAAGGGCTCTTAAGCAGTCCGCGAAGTTCTCTGGAAAAATGGGCGGAAGCCGCCACGCCTCCCTAAGGAACAGGAAAGGCTTTGCATCTCGCCACCCAAACGCGTCTGCCAGCCCCGCCTGGCTCGGCCATGCTGCGGAGCACCTGCTACCGCTTTCCCCCAAGCCAGGGCTCTGCGCTTCCCACACTCCTTCCCCGAACGCTTCTGTGTAACCTTGTACCTAAGAACTCCGCTCTTCTTAAAACTTCCCCGGCGCCCGGACCTCAGCCAACTGCTTCGTGTACCTAGAACTCCGTGCCGAGATAACGTTGCGGAGAGAGAGCAGAGGCATCTAGGCCGGCGGGATGGGCAAAGCACACCATTTAAACAGGGAAGGGGTTGAAATTGGGTTAGAGTACATTTTACTACTTCAGGGATTTCTTTTAACCTCTTGTTCAGCCGTTTTCAACCTGTGGATCACAGAAGTCTCCTAAGACCATAGGAGAACACAAATATTTACATTATGGTTTATAACAGCAAAATTACAGTTATGAAGTAATAACAAATAATTCTATCGTGGGGATCACTGCAATACGAGGAGCTGCATTAAAGCATTAAGAAGATTGAGAGCCAGTTGTTGAATTAGTGGGTCCACCAACCAACCCACCGTTCTACCCACAAACAAGCCTGTTTGGGTTTTTTTTTTTGGGGGGGGGGGGGGGTTCTGTTGGTTTTCCTCTTGCTCTTGTGACTGGAATTCTTTAAGTCCCCCCATCCTTCCCTATTTTAATATTTGTGCAACAAACACAGTTGTTTAGTATCCAGAACAAAATTTGGCAAAGGAGATCAATTGTGATACTAGGTATATTTACAGGATTTCAATCATATACACACACAATCTTTATATATGCTAGACTATGCACACTCTAAGATCCCTTTAAAATTTGAGATTAGGAACTGCTTTGTTTCTAGTGACCAAAACTGTTTTGGTCATCAATAAAAATGTTGCCCTCCCTACCAATACACTTGTTAACTTTCAATACAAAGATGGAAGCTAGACTGTCTACACTCAAAGTCTCAGCTTTGCCACCAAGCTGTGTCCTGGGACATACTTAGTTACCCTTAGTTCCTTTCTGTGTAAAACTGGGGTGACAAAAAGGTGCCTCAAAGAGTCGTAGATGAAGCAGCATTTGTAATATGCCAAGCACAAGCTTAGTGCTGTGTAAGAATGATGGAAATTACTAAACATACATGTATTATGTGTGCACACATATGTCTATTACAGTTTACCTCGTTATTAAATATTAAATAAGACATGCCAAATAGTGATGTAAAGATATGGAGTAATACGTTTTCTTCCTGCAGTCTGTGTGTTCTCTCCCCTTCCTGGGACGTGTGCTCCCTAGTTTAGACTCACACTAGCAAAATCCACTAAGCAGGTGTATTGATTAAAATTTAAATTTAAGATCTGGTTCCTTACTGATGCTGATCACATGGCTATGATGCCCTGAAGCTATAAAGCATCTCACCATCATAGAAAGTTCTGTAACATAGCAACCCAAACAAAATGAGAAACCAAAATCACCTAAAGACAGTTGGGCAGTCCTGACACAGCCTGTCACTCCAGTACCTGTTTAGATGGTAAGATCCATCCCTCACCCTCATGCCTCAGCTATAACATGAAAATAAAATAAATAGACTTGGCAAAGATCTAACACATAGAAACGCTTAAAAAAAAACAGAAGTAAAATTTGAGTTTTAATCAACTGAATTTGAATGTGCTCGGCCCACAGATTGGCACTATTAGGAGGTGTGGCATTGTTGGAGAAAGTGTGTCACTGTGGGGGTGGGCTTTGAGGCCCATTTTCTAGCTGAGTGGAAGCCAGTCTTCTCCTGACCGCCTTTGGGTCAAGGTGCAGAGCTTTCAGCTCCTCCTGCAACCCTGTGTCAGGCTGGATGCTGCCATGCTTCCCGCCATAGTGATAATGGACTGAACCTCTGAGCCAGATCCAATTAAATGTTGTCCCTTATAAGAGTTGCGTAGTCATGGTGTCTCTTCACAGCAGTGGAACCCGAACTAAGACAGTTTGGCTAACTGAAAATAGCATTCAAAGGGAGATAGCAAACTCCTACATTTTTATTACTTACTGGTTTTATTATTCCTTTACTCCATGAGCTTTGTTTCCCCCTTCCCCAGACTTGATCGGCACAGTGAAATGGCACTGCCACATCCACAAAGTCTTTATCCCTTTTTTTGTCCCCTGAAATCCAAAGTCCACTTCCAAAACATAGAAAGACCTGTGTTCAAAAAAAAATTTTATCTTTTACTGTGCGGTGGTGCCTGCCCATAACCAAAGCACCTGGGAAAGAGGAGAACTGGAAGCTTGAGGACACATCAGGTTGGATGTCAGCTTGGAATACATGAGACCCTCGCTCAGAAAACAGCAGCAATAAAGGCTGTGCCGATGGCTCGGTCAGTAAAGAGCTTGCTTTGCAAGCATGAAGACTTGAGTTCAAACCCCAGCACCAACATGAATAAGCTGGGTATGATGGCACACTCCTGTAATCCCACTGTTGGGAAGGTAGAGACAGATCCCTGGGGCTCACTGGCCAACCTCGTCTATATCTGGGTCCCAATGACAGATACTATGTTGGGTGGTCCCTGAGAAAGGATCCCAGAAATTGGCCTCTGTGTTTCAGCACTGCATAAAGCTGAGTGCGGTGGTACGTACCTGTAATCCCAGCACCTGGAAAATAGGAACAAGAGGGTCAGAGGTTCAAGGTCGTCTACAAGCAGCTACATAGAGCATTAGAAACCAGCTGGAAATACACGAGAGTCTTTGACAAATAATAATGTCACAAGACAATTAAAAACATTGGTGGTTGTCAGATTATTAGTGGGGAGGAAGAGATTAATGAAATCTGTATGATACTATTGTAACAATGGATACATGTTCTTTATATGCCCAGAATGCAGAATATCACAAGTGAACCTTCTGGGGCTATTTGCCCAGCATGCACAAGGTCCTGGGCTAGATCCTCCAGTCAGTATAGGCCAATCTAACAGACATACAACCATATCTCAGGACAGTTATGGTTGAGGAGCTGGGGAGGGTATTTATAGGAACTGTGTACATTTCCTCAAAGTTGCTATGAACCAAAAACTGCCCCCAAAATAAACAAATAAATAAAATCTATTCAAAAAGGAAAACGGCAAAAAAAAAATATTGACTGTGTCTTGGAGAAGATGCGATTTAAGCTGAGACATGATCTGGGATGCTTCTTGGCAGGCATTTGGGTGCATTTTGTGGAGAGTTACTGTAAACTGCATCTCTTAGGCAACTGCTCTTTTTACCATCTGTCAAAACCTCACCTTAGAATCGTTTAAATAATGTTTGGATTTGAAGAGATCCTTAGTCCTATTTTTAAATTACACTTTCTTTTCGTTTTGAAATAAGCTGACTTGTTTCATGTAACTAGGGATGTTACTAACTAACCACGTAACTAAAAATGGCCTTGAACAAAACAAAATAACAGAGAAAGCACCTAAGGAAGACAACTTAACATCAATTCCCAGCCTACACACACACACACATTCACACACACACATTCACACACACAAACACATATACACACATATACACACATTCAAACACACACACATAGACACAATTGTGGTCAAGTTTTATTACGGTGTATAACTCTTACTCAAATACTCTCAACACACACAAAAAATATAATGTCACCTTTCTTCTGTAGCAAATTCCTAACCTCTATACACACTACCTTCTTTAAATTTTCCTTTATGTTGGGCATGGCGATGCACATCTTTGATCCCTGGGCTGGGAAGAGAGGGCAAGCACATCTCATTGAGTTTGAAGCCAACCTGATCTACGTAGTGAGTTCCAGGTTAGCAATGGCTATACCCTGAGACCTTATCTTCAAAACAGATAAACAAAAACAAAATTTCATTTATTACTAGTATGTGTGGCAGGCAATTAGTGAATAACCTTACTTCCTGTGACTACTTCAAAATATGTATACATCCATCAAAGAATAGTTTTTAAAACTTGGCTCCAGCCAGGCAGTGGTGGCACATGCATGCCTTTAATCCCAGTGCTGGGGAGACAGGAGCAAGTGGATCTCAGGGTTCAAGGCCAGCCTGGTCTACAGAGTGATTTCAAGGGCTGCCAAGACTACACAGAGAAAGCCTGTCTTGAAGGAGAGGGGATGACTTGGCTCCCGATTAAATAAAAATCAACAGAATACTTAGATCCGAATATCGCCAAGAGAATCTATTTCAAAAAACAGCATTTGGTAGGGTGCTGGCTTCATCCATGTGTTCCTTTGTAAAGAGAAATTTAAGTATGATTTCATTTTGAAATTTCTTCCTAAGTAGAAACAAATCTTCTGGAAGACAAAACAAAACAAGACACTTCTCTCCGCTGGCGTCAAACACAGCTGGGTTGCAGTTGGTGTTGTGTAACTTATCAGCCACACAACCATGTGAAAGGGGAGAGTAACTGTGCTGCGGCAAGGTCTCCAAATGTTGGAGATTTACAAAAATCTCAACTCCTAGGAGTACAAAAATCAGAAGGAATGCAGGTCACATGGCACCTGGCAGGTAAAAGATGCTCTCAGTAAAACAGCAGTGGTAGTAATCACTGTAAATGGTGCTGATGCTGACGTTATTAGCAGGATATAAATTTTTTACCAAACCTTTGAAAGCATGTGAAATTGCCTGTTAAATCTTGACACATGTAATTCATAGAACCTTGACTCTTGCTCTTTCTTCTTTTCTTTCTTTTCTTCTTCCTCCTCTTCTTCTTCTTCCCCTCTTCCTCCTCTTCCTCCTCCTTCTTCATCTTCTCTCTCTCTCTCTCTCTCTCTCTCTCTCTCTCTCCCTCTCCCTCTCTCTCTCCCTCTCTCTCTCTCTCTCCCCTGTTTTTTCCTGTGTATCTCAGAAGAATATCCTTGAACCAGTCCTCCCTGTACCGCCTGAATTCTGGGGTTATAGGAATGTTCTACCATGCCCAGTTTCTGTGGTTCTAGAGATCAAGTCCAGGGCTTCCTTAGACTAAGCAAGCTCTGACCATTGGGCTTCATTCTCAGTACCCCCTCAACTAATTCTTACCAAACTCTCTCCTTCACAGTGTACCTTCCACCACTTCACTTCAAAGTGAGAACACAAAGTCTGCTCACTAGCAGGACAAATGCCAGGTAGACATGCCTGTCAAGGACCAGCCTAGGCATGGAGAGGGGTTCTGAGAGAAGGGGTGTCTGAGAGTGGTGAAAAGAATGACTCCAAGTCAAATTGTGGATCCAAGCGGACGACCTGTATTCTGCTTTTCCAGTTTGCTTCTCTCTACTTCTGTCTGCTTTCTCTCTGGAAATCTGTCTGTCTATATTCTGCTTGTTTGCTAGTCTAAGAGAAGTCTATCCACATCCTGCTTGCTTGCGTGTGTGTGTGTGTGTGTGTGTGTGTGTGTGTTCTCTCTCTCTCTCTCTCTCTCTCTTTTTTTTTTTTTTTTTTTTTTTTTGGTTTTTCAAGACAGGGTTTTTCTATGTAGCCCTAGCTGTCCTGGAACTCACTTTGTAGACCAGGCTGGCCTCGAACTCAGAAATCCACCTGCCTCTGCCTCCCAAGTGCTGGGATTAAAGGCGTGCACCACCACCGCCTTGCCTGTTCTCTCTTTTTATCCTAAAATATTATCTGAATAGGTCATCTCCTGCTGAACCTAGGTCCAGTCTTTTATTTTGCATATCAGTCCAGCCATTTACACCTTTATCACTGGGCTTGGCACAGGCTATCCTTGAACCACTCAGTCCCACTGTTTACCTAGTCTCCTGCTGGGTAAAGCTTCTCCAGCATCCTGCTCCAATCTGACATCAACTAAATCATCCATAACTTTCTTTACTTTTTATCTCAAGCTCAGACACAAGATCTGGGTACTCAGAGATTATCTTATGAATCACCAACGCTAACAATGAAAAAGAATTCAGAAGTCTGTCTGCCTTTGTTAAGCACAGAAGATAAACTAGTTGGGTGGGACCCTGCCCTGAAATTACCGTTTCCACCACACCTGGGCCAAACCTCCTTGCTCTGTCCTAGGCTGACCTTGAACTCAGGAATCTGCCGGCCTTTGTATTCTTCTGACAAGCTTGCTCATTAATGCAGCTGCCTTTGTTCCTTAGGATTCATGAAGCCCCTCATAGTTCATATTGCATCCTTAAATTTTCATAGTTGAGAAATTATATATATATATATATACACACACACATATATAAAACCTATGTATTTAGAGCTCTTTCCCATAGCCTTAAAGGCTGTCCTGAAGGTCCCAGCATTTACCATTTCATGGAGACATAGCCACACTCTTGACTCCCGGACTTGTGCTGTTTCTAATTTTCATGGAGTCATTAACATCTACAGGGAGGACATTCCTCGGAGGAATGTGAAATATATACATTAATACACAAATAAGCCTTACACTCACAGCAGCCATCCACACTCATGGAGACTCACATTGGTGCCCTGTCCTAGGGGCAGGAACCATGTCACTCTGTCCCCACCAGGGCCACACTGTGCTTGGCACAGGCTATCCTTGAACCACCAGTCCCACTGTTTACCTAGTCTCCTGATAGGTAAAGCTTCTCCAGCATCCTGCTGCAATCTGACATCAACTAAATCCATCCGTAACTTTCTTTACTTTTTATCTCAAGCTCAGATACAAGATCTGGGTACTGAGAGGCAGGCATGGATAGAAGGCACAAAGCACTGGTTTTAGAAGAGACTGCCCCAGGGAACGGCCCCGTTGTCAGCACTACATAACGGTCTCCGTGCCCCACTTTTAGGCCTCAGCATGTGAGTATATATAATCATTAATGATTGCCGTTTAACTAGTTGCTTTTAGTGATGAGGATGAAACCCAGATCCTCACAAACACAAAGCAAGTGCTCCACCACACGCTTTTCACCGCACTGAGGATGGGAATCTGGAGCTAGACGGGAATCTGGGTAGTTCGGCTAATAGAATGCTTGCCTAGAGCACCCAAAACCTGGGTTTCATCCTCAGTATCACATAAAGAGCAGGTATAGTAGCTCATGCTTGTTTTTGTTTGTTTGTTTCTCTGTGTATCTCTGGATATCCTAGAACTCACGCTGTAGACCAGGCTGGCCTCAAACTCACATTGATCCTGTCTCTGCCTCTTGAATGCTGGGATTAAGGTGAGTGCTACCATCCAGACTTATAAGACACTTTCTAAATTGCCCTTATTTTATTTTTTTTTTATTTTTTATTTATTTTATTTATTTATTTATTTTGGTTTTTCGAGACAGGGTTTCTCTGTGTAGCCCTAGCTGTCCTGGAACTAACTCTGTAGACCAGGCTGGCCTCGAACTCAGAAATCCTCCTGCCTCTGCCTCCCAAGTAATTGCCCTTATTTTAAAGGCTCCTGGTAAGATCCTAGCACACTGTCGTCAAAAAGCCCAAGTCACACCCATGCTCCAGTTGCTGCCTCCAGGAGTCTCAGTAGATAAGCATCATTCCACCTAGCCTACTGGGGGAACCATTTTAGACTCCAGTTAAAGTGAGTCATAAGGAGGCTGACTTAAGCTCCAACTATCAACCAACAGTGTTAGCGTGAAAGACCTTGAGAAGTGCTAAAAGAGCTACAGATTCAATAGCCCCACACAACAGACATCGTTCAGGAGTCTGTTGCCTTCCACCTTGCTGAAACACTGTCTCTCTTGTTTCTGCTGCTGTGTGGCTTGCTCCAGGATAGCTGGCTGGTGAGCTTCAGGGGGATTCTTCTCTATCAGCCTCCCATCTCACTGTGGGAGTGGACAGTCTCTAGATGTGAGCCACTGTATCTGGTTTTTCATTTGGATCGCATAGCCAGTGCTTTACTTGCTGAGCCATCTCCTTAGCTCCGAGCTAAACACTGGGACCCTTTGCCGTGTAGGAATCAGTGAGAAGAACGTTTGCCTGTTCTCCAGGGCAGCTGGCAGCCACGTGATGACGCATGCATCCAGACTTCCTATGGTTCCTCCTCATCAATATCTCTCCTCTTTTTCTGTCCATTTCCATGAAAAAGTCCTAATTATTGATGCCAATACTGTGAGCAGCCACAAGTTATTTCCAGCTTTTCAAAAGCCAGATGCTTTTTTTTTAACCTCAAAATACATTCATGCACCCCCCCCAAATATTGACTATTGTTATCATGATCCAGGAATCCTGTCCAGTGGCTTGGATAGAATAGTAGTTAACATAGATAACTCCCTTTCAAAAGCAAGTCCCGGGCATGTTCAAGTGACAAAACAACAAAATCACTGTCTCTAGCATGTAGGAAGAACTTTAAATTTTAAGACTAGCCCAGATTTCCTGCTGTCAAAGCGTGCATTCCTGTGGCACTGGCACATAGTCATCTGTCACTTGGAGGATGTGCCTGGACAAATGGGCAGTCTTCTCTGAGATCCAAGCTCTGTCAAAACTAATCACTGAATAGTTTGGGTTGGACCGTCAAACATCAACCTTGGGGTATATGAAGAGCCTGGTGGCAGGATGCTGTTTAGACACCACGCGCCTAGAAAAGCCGGTGCTGAGGAACAGAAGTTAGGCTCTTAACTTCCTGATGGGCTGTGTGGATGAGGACCTGTGCTCCCCAGTATGTGCGTCGAGGCTCTGTCCAGTGTGCTTCAGTCAACTGGAGAGCATCTAATAGATCGAGGAGAATAAAAGAAATGAAAAAAACGGCTTCCAATTAGAAGAATAAAACCTTCCCCTCTGTTTCAACTCTGCCATCTCCTTACCACAGTCAAACTGGTAGAGAATTGCCAGGGAATGATAATGTGGCCACATTTAAAACACCGCCCCCCCCCCCCCATGAAACTGTCTCCAGAAGGAGGAAGAGAAGGGAGAGAAGCAGAGGGAGAGGCGAACTAACCAATGAACTTCAACGCCAAATGATGGAAAAACTGATCCATTAGGAAACAGAAGCCTGGCCGTGCAGAGCATCACATATCCCTAGTACTCAGAGGGTAGGGCAGGAAGGCCAGGTTTGAGTCCAACCTGAGCTACAGATACATAGCAAGTTTAAGGCTAGCCTGAAATACATTGCTAGATTCTGTCTCAAAAATATAAATGAAGGGGGAGGGGAGGCGCTAGAGAAATGACTCAGCAGCTAAGAGCACTTCCTGCTCTTGCAGAGGTCCCAGGTTTGATTCCCAACACCCACTCAGGCACCCACAACTGTCTGAAACTCCAGTAGCAGGGGATCTGATAGGCCCTTCAAAGGCAAAACTATTTGTGTGTGTTTGTCTGTGTATTTGTATGTGTGTGTGCTGTATATATGTGTGTGTACGTATGTATATGTATGTCTGCATATCTGTATGTAATGTGTGTGCATATGTATGTATGTGTGTGTCTCTATGTGTATGTCTGTGTTTCTGTATGTATGTCAGCAAGTATCTGTGTGTGTCTGTGTGTGCATGTGTGTGTCTATGTGTATCTGTGTATGTCTGTGTGTAAGAATGTATGTGGATATCTGTGTATATGTACATGTGTGTTTCTTTTATCAAATACAGGAGCAATTTTACTATAATTCCATCAGGTGATCTACTTACAGCATTTGAGCAGATAGAGGAGGGACAAGAAATGATAGTGTGACCACATTTAAAAGAGATGCCTTTCAGGGCCTGAGCACAGGTCTTTGCACATGCTTGACGTCTGCTTTACCAGCCCACACGGGAGGCAGTCCCTTGTTTATTGTGACGTGCAGGAGAGCGTTTTCTATCGGCTCATCTGTCATTTCCGACTGAAATGAAGCACAGGATCAAGTTCGGCTTTATAAATATCTGTGAGATAGTCAAGGAAACCATCTCTGCCTCTTCTGTTATCGTTGCTACGGTGCTCTCACAGAGGGAAAGGTAGGCAAAAAAAAAGAAGAGTATAATTATTGCCCGTATCCACTGAACAAAAGGAGGCGATTATAGAGCAGAGGTATGAGGGATCTGACAAGATGACTCACACATGCAGTCACTGAAATAGCTCAGCTTTCAGACACCGTGTGATGGAGCTGCAAAAAAAACAAGGAAATAGGATCACTAGTAACTTGTCACTGGGGTTATTCGAAAGAGTCCCTGAAGGTACCCCTACACCCCCAGTGTCAGAAAATGCCAACTTGAGTCAAACATGGCTCTCAGCACATGAGGGTCAAGACAAGCAAATTACACACTGACAGACTGCAACATGCAACACCAGTTGCTCTCACATTCACTGGGTGGGGGAAGGGGCTCCTTCTCTGTGGCCACTTACCTGCCCACAGTCTCTGGGGGCCATACCTCTGGCCGAGGCTGAACAGGCCTCTCTGGTTCCCCTTCCTTCTCCTGTGTTTGCTGGCAGTTTAGGGACCTTCCCTCTTTCAGGTACCATATCTCAGTTGCAGGTTATTTTTGGCTTCACATCTCAGCTCTAAAGTGGAAGTACGAGTTCAGCCCAGTCTTTGCTCCACCCTCACAGAAGTCCTTGTCCTTTTAGCTCCAAGGCTCTGCTGCAGAAGGCCTCAGGGTTGCAAACAAGGAGAGAACTGTCGTGTCACGGAGCCTTGGAGCTCAAGGAAGCTAACCAAGTTCCCTTCTCTGGGACCCCACCAGGGTACCCACTTCCCAGGAATGTCCACTTCCTTATATGTGGAGTGGAGAACAGGACACTTGACCTAGCAAGATGGGCTTCTTCCTTAATGAAGCCTCCGGGCTCCCAGACCTGCATCCCAGTGGAGACTGAGTGCCTGTCATCAGATTCCACCCTGCACCATTTTTTCTGTGAAGTAGAGTTTCCTTTTTTGAGGGCATCTAGACAGGTGTCTCCTTTCTCTCTCTGTATTCCTTACTCCACTGAGAAATTATTTCTCTCCAGATCCTGAGTGAAGACGCCAGACTTCCTGCCCCTCTGCTGATGCTCCCTATTACCTGTGTGACCTCCAGCACACACATGAACCTCAGCGCCAGTTTGCTCATCTACAGGGTTATCACAAAGTTTCAAAAAGAGTCGACTGAGCAGAGACTAGTACATGGTAAGAACTGACACAAAAGCTAGCAAGGTGGCTCAAAGGGTACAAGAGTGTGCCATGCACAGCTGCCAACTTGAGTTCAATTCTCAGAACCCACAATGGAAGGAGAAAACAGACTCTGAGATTTATACTCTGACCACCATTTGTCTTATGTGGCATGTCATGGAGCAACCCCAGGACCAGACATAGACAGGCGCTCTCTCTCTCTTGCTCTCTCTCTCTCGCTCTCTCTCTCTCTCCCTCTCCCTCCTCCTCCTCCCTCCTCCCTCTCTTACTCTCCCTCCTCCCTCCTCCCTCTCTTACTCTCCCTCCTCCCTCCTCCCTCTCCCTCTCTCGCTCTCTCCCTCTCCTGTCCCCCTCCCCCTCCTTCTTTCCTGTTTCTTGGTTTTTCACACATGTGCATATACCCTCTGTCATGTGCATGTACACACACACACACACACACACACTCCAGCAGCCTTTAAACCCTCAATGTCTGGTCCAGCCAGGGGCCTCGTGGACTTTGCTCCATCGCTTTAGCAACTGTCCATTTGAGTTGTTGACAGCTATGCCACCTGACTGACTGCCAGACAGCTTTCGTCTTAATGCTCTTTGTGCTACCTGCGCTGAATGCAAAGCACACAGCTGAATACGCACTAATGGATCACCAAAGCACAGGAGAAAAGAGACAGGAACCACGGCCAACATATCAGAGGGATAAGAGAGAACCTGGCCAGGGGATGTTTGTGGCATGGTCAGCAAACAGGGTCTTGGTGGCTCTTGTATAATAAAGGAACAAGGAAGGCAATTCAGCTAGTAACTTTAGCTGCCACAACAGTGACTGAAAGTCACATAGCTTGACATCCACAGCCTTCTCTCTCAATTCTGGAGCTGGGAAGCCTCCATAATCCTCCCTGCCTCTTCTGCTGCTGGAGGCTCCAGAGTTCCTAGGCTTGTGACATCATCACTCCAGTCTCTGTCACAGGTATTTCCTTAGTGAACTCATCATCTGCTAAGCTCATAGGACACCTGTCCCTGGAGATGCCCAGAATCCTGGGTGATCTCACTTTGAGATCTGTAACGTCATTGCATCTGCAAAGAACTTTCTCCAAATAAGATCATGCTCACAGCATCTGGGGCTTGAGGTCTGAGCACATCTCTCTATGTGCTCAGGTCACTATGGAGCCCACTAAAACATTTCCAAAAGCAGGTGCCTTTGTCTCTGAAGGCACCTAATAGATACTATGGTTCATATATGTCTAACTAATGTTGGATAATTCTATCACCCTGAAGTTTACAACATGGACCGCGGGATTTCTCAGACATGTTCTTCAGCATCCTTCTCCTGCTCAGAATATAATCTTTACTTCCTTGTACTTCCTGTTTCTACAAGCTACTGGCATCCCTAGCTCATGATCCTGTATCACCCCAGTCTCTTTTCCCATTATTCCTCTCTCTTCCCCCATGAATACCTCCATGACCACACTAACCCAGCTAGATAACCCAGGACCATCTCCCTACCCAGACTCTTTAACCAAATCTTAGCTGCAGAACCACCTTTACCATAACTTAACTGGAGGTGCAGGGAATGAGATGGAGATGCCTTTGGAGGGTAATTACGCTGTGAACCATAGTAGAGAACATGGGTTTTGCTCTAAGAGGAATCAATGGGGGGTGGGGGGGGGCAGTGAAATCAACAGCGTCCAGTTGACCAAAGCTGCAGTCACACTAGACAGCAGAGGAAAAGCCTACGTCGTGGCTGTAGGATTACACAGATGCTACACAGAGGCATCCTGCACAGCATTGTTAGATGTATGGGTACAGAAGATAACTGAATAACGTGGTTCTCCTTTTGTATTCTGACTTCATCTTCTTCAGTTTATCCCTTGAGGTTTATATTAAGGCCTCCCTTTGGTTACTGTTGTTAGGTGAACAGCTGGACAAGATAGTCTGCTGATTATTTTGGTCAGGATTGCAGTGACTGCGGTGAACAGGCCAGGTGTCACTTCTGACTTGTGTACTGCTACACAGGGCATGTTTCCACAACACCTACCACAGCATAGCCTAGCAGAGAAAAAAAAAAACAAGGACCAATCAGAGCAAGAAAGGGATAAACAGCGATGCACAAGATCAAGCCAGTCCACATTCCAGGTCCAAGTAGTGGGAGGAGCTCAGCAGCCCCCACTCTTAGCTGAAGAGCTCTTGACAGTTGATGTTTGCTGCCAGAAAGAGATTTGTTTTGCTGTAAAGGTGTGGCTCCTGGTAGGTCATCCCAGCTCCAGAGGATGGCCCCATACCCATGCATATACGGGCAGCACAAATCGATAGGGTGTGTGTGTGTGTGTGTGTGTGTGTGTGTGTGTGTGAGAGAGAGAGAGAGAGAGAGAGAGAGAGAGAGAGAGAGAGAGAGAACACATCTGGGCACTGTGGCTCATGCTCTTAATTCCAGTATTCAGAAGGCTGAGACAGTTCAAGGCCAGTCAAATTTACATAGAAAGTGTCAGACCAGCCAGGACTACAATTCGGGACCTGTCTCAGAAAAAAAATAAAAGTTGTGAAGTTGGGAGGGGGGTTTGATGGTTGAAGGTGGACCTAGAAGAAGTTAGGCAAAAGAGTGGGGGAGGGGGCATATATGCATGTATGAAGTTCAAAAAATAAAATATTATATAAAACATTATAAATCCAAGGATGGACTGTGTTGGTTCTGGGAGAAGTTTTATTAGCATGAGTGTATAAAATTGTTCACACAGAACACAGACATATAAAGAATGAATTAATTAACAAAGCTTTGGAGAGTTGTCACCAATGTTGGTGAAGGTCATTCATTCTAGTATCTCTGACCTTGCTCAAAATTGCTCAGAACTACCCAGCATCCCCTTCAGCCAATGCTCCAGGCTTGCCTCTTCCTGCCCCAGTCTTCACTGGTTTTCTAATCCCACTCCTTCCTGCTTCTGCTCTCTTCCTACCTCAACGATAATTGCTCAGGTGACCTATGGTAATAACAGTCCTGACTTTGCTGCCTGCTCTGACTTGGCTGTAGCTCTGTGCTCATATCTGTGGAACCTCAGCCTTCCTGTCCTTGTCTGTCTGCTTAGTCAAGCAAGGCTAGGCCACAGGTTTCACTTCCAAGTACAGCACCAGAGAGATATCTGGTGAGACATTAGATTGCTGATATTAAATAACTTTAAAATGACAATGACTTAGACATGGTAGCTTGTGTATGTAATCCCAGCATTTGGTAGGTTAAAGCAGAAGGATGGCTGAGACTAGACCAGGCTACATAGTGAGGTTAGGCCAGCCTGTGTTACACAGTAAAAAAAAAAAACATAGATAGATAGATAGATAGATAGATAGATAGATAGATAGATATAGACTTAACAGAGGGAGAAAGGAGAGGAGGAAGAGGAAATTGAAGAAGAAAAAAATAGCTGGGAGTGTGCCTCCCCCCATAATTCCAATAATATGGAGGCTGAGGCAGGAGGGTGGTTGAGGTCAGACCAGATTATATAAAAAGGGTGTGGGCTACAGGCATGAAAAACTCTCTCAAGAAAGAGAGGAGCCTGGCATGGTAGCACATGCCTTTACTCCCAGCATGCACTTGGGAGGCAGAGGCAAGAGGATCTATGTGAGTTTGAGGTCAGCCAGGGCTCTGTTATACAGAGAAACCCTGCCTTAAAAAAGGAAAGGAAGAAAGAAAGAAGCCTAGGAGGGAGGGGGAGAGGGAGGGAGGGAGGGAGGGGGGAGGGAGAAAGAAAGAAGCCTAGGAGGGAGAGAGGGAGGGAGAGAGGAAGGGAAGGAGGGAGGGAGGGAGGGAGAGAGGAAGGGAGGGGGGAGGGAGAAAGAAAGAAGCCTAGGAAGGAGAGAGGGAGGGAGGGAGAGAGGGAGGGGGGAGGGAGGGAGAGAGAAAGAAGCCTAGGAGGGAGGGAGAGAGGGAGGGAGGGAGGGAGGGAGGGAGGGAGGGAGGGAGGGAAAGAAGAAGGAAGGAAGGAGGGAAGGAAGGAAGGAAGGAAGGAAGGAAGGAAGGAAGGAAGGGAAATGCTGGATGGTGGTGGCTCACAGCTTTAATCTCAGCATTCCTGTGGATCTCTGAGTCCAAGGCCAGCCTGGTCTACAGAGCAAGTTCCAGGACAGCCAAGATGACACAGAGAAACTCTGTCTCGAAAAACAAAAACACAACAAAAAGCTAGTGGAGGAAGGAATTGGTGTATACTGCAGAATAGAAGACCCAAACGCTGAAACACAACT
Source organism: Arvicanthis niloticus (assembly GCF_011762505.2). Classification (NCBI taxonomy): domain Eukaryota; kingdom Metazoa; phylum Chordata; class Mammalia; order Rodentia; family Muridae; genus Arvicanthis; species Arvicanthis niloticus. The sequence goes on along the minus strand of NC_133433.1, from coordinate 20,504,939 downwards.
TCAAATTATCTGGAGGTAGAGAAAAATAATCCATAAAAAGAACCAGAAGGTTGGGGTACACAACCCAATGCTTGCCTAGCAAGAGCCTGTGTGGGTTCTACCCCAGCACCAAACAGAAAAATCGTGGAAGCAAAAGGCCCCATAAAGGCAAAGAAACACACTAGAAATCCCAGTCTTCCCGCCTTCTAGGCAACTTTCCTTTCCTGATTCTATTATTTAGAACCTCATTCTCTCAAAATTTCAGATTGGCCCAGACCACCTTCCCAGGAGGCCTTGGTGTAGACATGTATTTTTCACAACCTACTTTGATAAGGGTTCAACCTCCTCTCTAGCCCACCACCGACCAGAGGTAGTGGAAAAGAAAGTCTATTACGATACAGGGCGAAGAACCTGTTTAGAAATAGTTCTTTGGAGGTGACTCTAATCTCCGTTGTTCTCAGTCCAGTCCACTAGCAAATCACACCAAACACGAACCAGCAGCTGCAGTCCAACCCACTCAGTAGACACCATACACAACTTCACAAGGGCAGTCCAATTCAATAGAAATTACAAGGTTCGCCAATCAGCCAGAGTCCACAGAAGCAGCAAGCGGCCACAGGAATCTAATGAATCCTTTGGTGAGTTTTTCTCTGTGACGTCACCACAAGTGACGTTCAGCAACGCAGTGCATGCCGGTCAGGAACAAAGACTAGCAAGCAAATCAAGGAGCAAAGCGAACCGATGTTCCAGCTTCCACTGTCTGTGGGATCATATTTATATTTTTTTCTAAACATCATGCACCCTCTCACCCGTGTCTGCTCAGGAAAACAGTCTTTCACCTGTCTGCCCCAGCAAAACATTATAACCTGAGTCCAAAGAAACCAGAAGTTTCCACTTGGCCTTTGAGTGTTCTGACTATCTGTTGTCTCTCTACCTACATTTTCTTCCCCAACAACGCCCGCTGCTTGTCAGCCATCCCTCATTCTTGTGGTATTTGGAACTTTCTCTGTGTGATTGTTTACGTGGGGCTGGGTCACTCCAACTTCCAGTAGTGGGATACCCCCGGCCAGGCCTGTTGGAACAACAAAGCCACCTGCACAGCAGGATTGGCTCAGAGACAAACACATGACATATGTTTAATATATCGGAGTCGATGAAATGTAATCTGGAACAATCCAATCCTATATTGGGAGGGCACAATGCTTTCTTCCCAGAGTTGCTGAAAGAAAAGTTCCAGGTCTGGAGCTTGGACCTTCGCGGTGTAAAGGGCGTGTGCAGCTGGAGCTTGGGCCTTCCAGGTATAAAGGATGAGTGCAGGACACGCAGGGAGACGAGTAGGTCTGTCTGTGGTTGATGTACAGTGTCCGCTACAGATCCACCCTTGATCGCTTGCTCGGCAAACCTTTAGCTGGGTCTTTACATATTTCTCCTCTGCAGCTGTCATGATGTGGAACTCTGACAGCAGAGGGCACTGGGGAGACATTGCCGAAGAAAAGGTTCTGCTTTCTGGTTCTGGTATGTTCCAAGCCAGCGTAGCTTCTTAAGTGCCCAGATCTTGCAACACCCACGGCTCTTCTGGATCCTGGCTCTTTCTGTTTCATCAGATTAACGGACACCTCTCCCCTACCCCCCTCCCCGCCCCGTACCTACAGAAAGACACTTCTCCATGAAAAACTTGGGAATGCCAGGGACTGTACCAACAACTTCTGTCAGTCATAAAACATAGCTGTGCTCTATACAACACTATCAAGATTTCAATCCAGGTTGGGGGACTGAAGTGGCAGATTCTTTTCTTCCTCCTGTACTCTGTCTCAGCCCTAAGTGTCTCAGCCTCCACACACACCAGGCACACACGTGATGCACAGGCACACACACAAAACACTCAAGCACATAAAATAAAATTTTAAAAAAATGTAAGGATGAGAGTGGTGGCACATGCCTTTAATCCCAGCCCTTGGGAAGTTAAAGCAGGTATGAGTTCAAGGCCAGCCTGGTCCTACTTGGAGAGTTCCAGGCCAGCCAATGCTACACAGTGAGACACACACACCCCATCTCATAACACAAACAAAAAATGCAAAATGTACATGTACATATCTCTTGGTTAATAATTTTGTGCATTCAGCTTTATAACTGTGGTTGATGAGCAATTTGCATCTTTTGTAAGATAAATAAAGCTTAGTGGGGAGCAAGGATATTGCTCAGAATTAGGTAGAACACATGCCCAGCATATGGGCAGTGTTCAGTTCAATCCCCAGCACTACAAGAAAGCACACACACATACACGATGGGTCAGATCACAAACACACTGTTTATGCAGTTAAAGAGCCAAACTCTTGAGAAACAGTATCTTTCCCAAATGGAGATATACAAAAGATAATCTTTTTGTCTAAAAAAAAATTTTTTTTTAACATTTGTTTGTTTGTTTTGTTTTTTTTATTTTTATTTTATTTTTTTGGTTTTTCGAGACAGGGTTTCTCTGTGTAGCCTTGGCTGTCCTGGAATTCACTCAGTAGACCAGGCTGGCCTCGAACTCAGAAATCCGCCTGCCTCTGCCTCCCAAGTGCTGTTTGTTTTATTTTTGAGGCAGGGTTTCTCTGTTAGCTCTGCCTGTCCTGAAACTTACCCTGAATTGCAGGCTGGCCTGGAACTTAGAGATCTGTCTGTCTCTACCTCTGGAGTGTTGGAGACTAAAGGCATGAGCCACCACACCCCTGCTGAGATTTTAAGATATTTACCACATCAAATCAACTATAACAATGTTTCTTCACAGAACTGGTTTTGCAAAACAAATGCATCCAGAGGCTAGACTTGTTGGTAAATATCTTTAATCCCAGCCGAGGCAGGTGGATCTCTGTGGGTTTAAGGCCAGCCTGGTCTACATATTGAATTCCAGGACAGCCAAGGCGACATAGAGAGATCATGTCTAATTCACCCCTGAAACCCCCAACGCCCACCACACACAAAATAAACAACAGAAAAAAGCATCTAATAACTGAGAAGACCTGAAGCGGAAATATGTAACTTGGTGAGCTGTGAAAAATAAAATTGAAGGTTTAAGGGAAGAAACTAAACCAAGAAATAAAGCTTAAACATATTAACATATTAGAAACTGTGTTGTGGGGATGGGTTGTAGACAATCACCTGGAGGGAAATCTGTAGCAGTGGGCAGCTATCATTACATTTTTATAAAAGTCTTGCATCCAGATGAATATCTGCTTCTTCTTTTTCTTTTCTTTCTTTTTTGGGGGCAGGGGGCTTGGCTCTCAGGAGGAAAAAAAAATCATCAGTCATTTTCTAGAAGGTATTAATTGGTTTTCCCACACACACTTATTTTGATACGTATTGAATGTTTGCCTACATGTATGCACATGACTCAGAGGCCAAAAGGAGTCATTGAATCGCCCTGGGACTGGAGAACAGATGATTGTGACCTACCGTATGGGTGCTGGGAACCAAAATACCAAATCCTCGGCAAGAGCAGCCAGCGCTGTCACTGCTGAGCCATCCCCCAGCCCCAAACTGCTTGTTTTCTTTTTTCCTATGATTTGATATTCACTGACATAGCATTCCCTCCCATTTTCTCCATCTCCTATGTCACACGTGTGCATTGTTTTGAATATACAAAAGTCCATTCTGCGTGTATACTCGTACACACGTGACATTAAAATGGCTGCTGACTAAGCAGCAGCGGGTGTACATCTGTCACCCCTCACGTCATTATTTTGGAACCAGTTAACTTTTCTGGCTTCTTCACACAAACGCAAGGTAAGTGCATTAAAAACTTGAAGGGATGTCAATGCAGGTAATAAACACACTGAAGTTTCATCCCTGCCGTTTGCTAACCCCTCCAACACCCGACCACACCCTCACCTCCAATCCCGCCCCCGACCGGAGGCTGGATTTACTGCCCGTTTTATGTAGCAGTTTCCTGTTATGGGGATTTCTGGTTGGGCTCTTGATTGAGGTTTTAGGATTTCAGCGCTCAGGATTTGAATTTCTCAGGACTGTGACTTCCTGGAGTTCGGGCTTCAGGGATGGTCTGGGAGGATTTCAATATTCAGGATTACAGCATTTGAGGTTGGATTATTGGGGAATTTCCATCATCACTTGGTAATCCTTTATTCTAATCACCCATGGAAGTAAAGAATTTTTTTTAATAAAGTTTTTGTTTTGTTTTGTTTTGTTTTGTTTGTTTGTTCGTTGGTTGGTTGGTTGGTTTTTCAAGATAGGGTTTCTCTGTGTAGTCCTGGCTGTCCTGAAACTCATTCTGTAGACCAGGCTGGCCACGAATTCAGAAATCCACCTGCCTCTACCTCACAGGTGCTGGGTTTAAAGGCGTTGGCCACCACTGCCCGGCATAAAGAAGTTTTTTAGGCTTTTATTTTTCTGATCAAATGATCATATAGCTTTTCTGTCCCACTGGAAGTAAGACCAGGCCATGACTGGAATGTCTGAGTTTGGATCAAAAGCTACCTCTAGCCAGAACTGGAGGTTCTTACTATGATCTCTGCACTGGGGAGACTGAGGCAGGAGAATTAAGAGTTTGAATCTACATAACAAGGTTCTATCTCAAGGGTTCTGTTGAACATTTTTAATTTGACTTATTTGTGTGTGTGTGTGTGTGTGTATGTCAACATGTGTGACATGTGGAGTCAGAGGAGGACTTTCAGGATGGTTTTCTTCTATCATGTGGCAGGACTTGGGGATGAACTCAGAACATCAGGCTTAGTATCAGGTACCTTCCCTACTGAGCCATCTCTCCCAATGTCAAAAAATTAAAACTCTCTCTCACACACAAGGTCTTGCAATTACACAATCTTTTTTCTTTGCTTGACTAATTTTAGTTGCATTTTTCTATCTCTGGCAAATTGTGGCACTAGTACAAGCCACAAAAGAGAAACAACCAAGGAAACAGAAAATGCTTACCGAATGCCTGGTTAGGAGGCAATATGAAACCACACATATTCATCACAGCAAAGAGTTCAACTTAATGGCCAACTCAAATTATTTGACTTCAGTCTCACCCGGCAATATGTTAGGGCCCAAATAACAAAAGTTACAGGGAGACAAAAATCTTAGTTCATCGTGGCAGCCTGAAGAACTATGCAGCAATTCAGTGTTCAAATGGTGGTGCATGTCTTTCATCTCTGTGCTTGAGTTCTAGGTCAGCCTGGTCTACACAGCAAGTTCCAGACCCAGCCAGAGCTACATAATGAGAGCCTGTCTCAAAAGAAAGAAAGAAAGAAAGAAAGAAAGAAAGAAAGAAAGAAAGAAAGAAAGAAAGAATCGAAGAAACAAAGAAAGGAAGACAGAAAGACAGATAATGGACTTAACTCCCTTTTCAGTTGTGAGTACCTTGTCATAGAGATGTTGGGAACAAGGAGTGACAGTCACTGCCCAGAATACTATGGAAGAGATTATTGAATAATTGCACTGGGTGTGAATTAAAACTAAAAGACCCCATAAAGTTCCTCCGAAATCTAAGATACTAGAAAGCCCCAGCTAAAAAGAAAACCAGACAGAGGCAATGCTGTGCATTGTGTCACCAGGAACTCTGGGTACTGCCAGATGTCATTAGATGCAAAGAACATGGACCAAGTCACCAGATGGTGAAGTTTAAATACACACTTCTTTCTCCATTGAGAACACAATGTATTTTGTGAAAGCAGCAAAGCAATTACTGTAAATAAAATTATTCCGAAAAGAAGCCTATCAGATGCTTGGCTTTCATTCCACTAAAGCACATTTACCTGACTCAGAATGACATCGCTTAAACAAGTCAGCAAAGGAAAAGCGCTCTAAGACGTCACTTACCCAAAGGATGGAGCTTAGAGCTGGGAGGCAGCCAACCCCGATTCTAATCCTGTTTTTATGGTAACCTTGAGGCAGTCGAGGAGGGTGGAGGGGAGAAGAAAGCAAAAGAACTTGATTTTGCTGAGCCCTGGTTTGTCCAGCTACAAGGATAAACAAAGCCACGGTCACACCTCCTTTCCTTCAGCGTGTGAAAGTTCAGCAGGAAATGCCCAGGGAAATAGGAAACAATGCACTAGCTGATGGAGGGCAGATACTCCCAGTCAGAAGCTTCTCATGGAGAAGTTCCCGAGCAAGGCTCACGCTGAGAACCGGATCATTAGCCAACATTTTCCAGCACCCTCTGAGGTGTTTCTAAGGATGTCCGATCACCAACTAATAGTTCTAGCATTATTGTAAAGCGGTGGGTTTGATGGCCTGGTATCCATGTAGTCAGGGGCCATGTAAAGTGGAAAACCTCTAGACCAAACAGTTCATCAAATCTGATCATTCCACCTTTGCTAGCGATGACAGTCTAGCTATAGAGGCCTCGAACGTTTGTGCTGTGCGGCCATCCTCGGAGTTTAATTACTTGCTTTGTCATTCTGTGTGCTGTTGTCCTATTTACTTCCTGCATGCAGACCACATCCTGAGGAGGAGAACATTTTGAAACGTGACTCTTACAGGTGTCTCCATCTCAGGATCATTTAGTGCTGGCCTGTTTATTCCTCAAAGGGTGAGTGAACAAAGACAGGAGTTGGTTAGTTGACGGGTGTGTGTGTGTGTGTGTGTGTGTGTGTGTGTGTGTGTGTGTGTGTGTGAGAGAGAGAGAGAGAGAGAGAGAGAGAGAGAGAGAGAGAGAGAGAGAGAGATGGGCCTTCAGAGTTTACCTCCCTAAATCAATTTCCATCAGTTTTTAACTTCCAGCTCAGATAGACTTAGCCATGTCTCACCCCAAACCTTATGCTTGGAAATGAGGATAATTATCTGTATCCCATAGCCAAGCAAAAGAGCCTGGACTTGTTCACAGATGCTCTGTCAGACCTGGGGCAATAGAAAGGTCGCCAGAGACATTTAAAGGTTGTTCCTCCTAACGGAGGATTAATTATTTTACAGGCAGTTACAAATGCCCTACAATAGGAAACACTTCAGAGATGAGACAGTGGAGGGGCGCTGTCAGTCATAAGGACATCTGAAGGCATAGACTCTGTATGGAGCGTGAAGAGAACTTTCAAAGTACAGGTCTCCAGACTGCAGAGAGAGAGAGAGAGAGAGAGAGAGAGAGAGAGAGAGAGAGAGAGAGAGAGAGAGACTATCTGTACATATATATGCATATATGCCTATGTATGTCTATGTGTGTGTGTGTGTATACATGTGTCTGTGTATATCTGTGTGTGTGTATACATGTGTCTGTGTATATCTGTGTGTGTGTGTGTGCGCGCGTTGGGAGTTCGGGGCAGAGGTTATATCAATAAAGTGCCCTACCATTAGCCCTTTACTGCAACAGGAAACAGATCAGTCCAAGGTCTCACTATGAGCTCAGGCTGACCTAGAACATGTCATGACTGGCTTCCAGCCCTTGGTTGTCCTGCCTCTGCCTCCAGAGGGCTGGGCTTGCAGGCAGGCATCATGTAAGTTATGTTTTAATTGTCTCAAGTTCTAGTCTTGTAAAATGAAAAGCACTCAGGTAGTAGTGTCTGTACTATTGTGAATGTCTGTATTGTTCTTCCCCATACACTTAAAGTGGCTAATACAGTCCATTTTCTGATGCAAATATTTAATCATAAGTGTCAGAAATTATACATTCAACTTAAAAACAATTGAAAAACATACACAGCAAAATGTCAAGAGTTGTTGTTTCAGGATAGTGGGAAAACAGAGTTAATTTTCTTTGTGCACCACCCCCCCACCACCAAGTTTTCTACACTAGATTATTTATGTATTTATGTATTTATTTATACATAGATTTATTGTATAGCTCAAACTAGCCCTGAACTCCAGGCAGATCTCATAGCTCAGCCTTTTAAGTGCAGGGGTTATAGGCATGTGTCAGCATGTTTGGTTTAACAATACACATTTTTTAAATTAAAAATTAACTTTAAACATTTCCCTCCAAATTCCAGTTTCCTTAGATTTCTCTCATCATGTGCCTACTTGCTACTTCCTCAGGGTTTTCCAGGATTACTCAGCTAATCTCTAGAGGACTCTTTTTCATGGGACAACATATCTGTCTAATTTTCCAGTAAAATTTCAGAGTTAGGAAACCACAGTGCCGAGGACTCCAATGGAGTCTAGTCTCAGGATCCTTCTTGTAAAAGGCACTCCCTCTGCCCAGGCTCCCTCTGCCTGTGGTCTACTGTTCGCCTAGCTTCTCCAAATTTCCTTTCGTGGCCCCCTTGATGGTGTAAGACATAGTGGTGTCAGAGAGTGAATGTGGTTTTATTTCTTAGATTATAATTGCCATCAGCTCAGTGTCCAGTGTTCTCAAGATCTGTCCCCTAATTATGAACATTTGTGAGAAGTAGACCTCTGAGTTTTTAAAAATTTATGTTAAGAAGGTTTAAAAGACATAGTAATGCATGCCTGTAATCCCAGCACTTGGGAGGTTGTTGTAGGACCATGAGGTGTACAAGAGTAGCCCTGGCTACATAGTGGATCTGAGGGCAGCCTGTGCTACCTTAGATGCTGTGTCCAAAGAGAAAAGGAGGAGGAAGGAAGGAAGGAAGGAAGGAAGGAAGGAAGGAAGGAAGGAAGGAAGGAAGAAAGGAAGAAAGGAAGAAAGGAAAGGGAGAGAGGGAGCAGAAGGGAGGGGGAAAGGAAGCAAGCAAGAAAGATTAAATTTAGGAGGAAGGTAAGAAAGATTCTAGAAATGAATATCACTCCAGAGAGTAGGTCTCACTTGCAGCTGTACACAAACAAGTTAGCGGCAGGACAGACTGCGTTTCCTCTCACTTACGTGTTGTATAGCAACTCCAGACAACAGGGCCTAGACCCAAGCACAATCTCCTCCAATGCTGCACATCCCTGTCCTCAAATCCAACACTTGGCTTCAGAAAACAAACTAGGCCTTCGTGCTAGGTAGAGGCCTCGAGCTTGCAAGCTGGAGACAGCTGGGTCAGTGCTAGGCAAAGCTGAGAAGGCACTTTCCAGTTGGCAAATCCTGGGCTTTCCTGGGCTTTTGCAAGTCAGACTTTAGAAGTTAGACTTGTTGGAAACATATCAGCTTCTAACTGATCAGCTCAAGCCGTCAACATAAGAAGGCAGGCTTCACAGCCTGAGCTGACTGCATGCTCTCTGTTTAACATTTAGGTTATCTCCAACATTCTGTTTTTACCAGCAAGAAACGTGCTTTTTCCATCGTGGGTGTTGTAAGATTTTGTTACTTGTTCCCCGTTTTGCTTCATTTCTAGTCAGAGATTATGGCCTATACACGTTTCCATTTGTTTTTATTTTTGAGACAAGTCCCCGTGTACTGCAGGCTGCTCTCAAATTCCACAGCTAAGGACAATTAAAACTTCTGATCTACCTGTCTCCACCTCCTGAGTTCTAGGATTACAGGCTTGAGTGGGTTCTGGAAAACAAACACTATTCAAGGAATTTATGCCCAAGTATGTTCCGGCCCTAACCGATTTCATTGTTATTTTGCTTGGGGTTTTTGTTTGTTACTGTGGTTTGTTTTATTTTGTTTTGTTTTGTTTTTGAGACAGGTAGAGGCAAAAGAATTAGGAGTTCAAGGTTACCTCAGCTATGTAAAGAATTTGAAGCCAGATATAAGACGTATCTAAAAATAAAAACATAGAGACTAATTAAGTAATTGATCAATCAAGTAATTAAAATAAAATCTCTTAATTACACCTCATCTGTTTGTCAGCTTTTTCTCAGGTTAAATTTCTGTGAAAGTCTGGTTACAAAAGCTACCTTCTATGCTCTGTGGATTAATTGGTCTAGTTTTTGTTATTGTAATAAAATACCTGAGACGAGATTGCTGTTGCTCTTGTTCCTTCAGCTCAGTTTAGGAGACTGAAAAAAATTCAAGTAGCACGCTGCTGGCTTTGAGGGCTTCATAGGAGAGACCACCATGGAACAAGGGGCTTGTGTTTGCGATCACTCATAACTCAGTCTCCCACAGAGCTCAGGAGTTCTTGAGAATGCCTTATCCTCTTTCAGCAGTGACCTCCCCCCCCCCCCCCCAGTGACCCCAGACTTCTGACTTGCCCCTACTTCTTTTCTGTTCTCACTCCATCATCATCCAGCCTGGTCTTGAACTGGTGAGTCTCCTGCCTCAGCTTCCTGAATGCATGAGCCTGTTCCTGACCCTAGACCTTTAAGATTCCATACCATCACCCAACACTACTTCTCTGGGGCCAGGTGCTAATACATGAAGGTTCAGGGGGACAAATCACATCCAAACCATAGGAGTAGCAAGCATTGTTTTGGTGTAGCCGGAAACCTGCATGTTCAGGTATATCACAAGATGGCTTTCAAATGTCTAGTGACTTTACCTGCTGTGGCATCATAGTTTGCTGTCCATTGGAAGAGTCTGAGTCCATTTGGCTACGAAGTGCAACTGACAGCAAGCCAGGAGATTGGTACCAGAGGAAGCTGATGGTACCTTGTTTCGAGCCACTCTGCCCGACACTTGAGGGCCAAAATGGCGAGGACTGCTCTATCAGTGTTGGAACCCGCACTGCCAAAAGCCTTGGGGGCTAAGTTGTTAGAGCCCGCACTGCCCCAAGCTGCTCTGGTCCACGGGTCAGGGTTCAGCAAGAGAGAGAGTGAGGACAGACTCGAAGAATGGAGACCAGACAGAGTGTGATTCAATCCCATTTATTCTTTAGTCTCTCTTCTCTCCAGGTCCCTAGTTCCCAGTCCCAAGTTCCAAGTCCCTAGTTCCTAGCACCAAGTCTCAGGTCCTAATCCTAGTTTCAGCTATAATAAGTCTCAAGTCCTAATTCCAGTTTCAGCTGTAATAAGTCTCAAGTCCTTCTCCGATCTAAGTCTCTTTCCCAGTTCCAAGTTCTTCCAAGTCTCAAGTACTAATTCCAAGTTCCAAATACCTGTCTTTTATCTGCCTCTCGCCTTTTATATGTCTCACTTCTAAATCACGCTTTTAAGTCTTGTCTCTAAATCATACCTTTAAATCACGCCTTTAAGTCTCACACACCCAAGGGAAGATCCTGGGCATCTAAAACAAGATGTTATCAGAGTGTGCTCAGCTGTTGTAGGCTGTTGTAAACAAGTCTCTTGTCAGGGTATATGGCTCAAGATGGCTACAAGGATGATAGCCGCCTTCTGTCAGCTCCCCACAGTACCTATTACAAAGAGGCTCCCATTTCTGTAGCTATGTCACAGGCTGATTATGTCCAGGTATCAGATTCAAACTGAAGAGAGAGGAAAGAACATTAAGGTAATACACGGACATTTTTTTGAGTCCTAACTTAAAAACTTTATTAGATGTGAGAAAATTATTTAAACACAGAATAAAGACTTGCTAATATTAAGAGATTTTTTTTTCATTCGTTTTTCTTTTTTATGTTTCTTTACTGTGAAGTGTGTCATGCCTCACGTATAGGAGCCAGAGGACAGCTTTCAGGAGTTGGTTCTTCCTTGTTGGTTCTTGTATTGGGAAGAACTGAGCTTCAGAACAGGCAGCCAGCCTGGTTCTGACTGTCCAGCCCAGGCTCTTGGAAGCCTCACTGGGGACTCACGAAACTGGGAGCTCTTTGTCCTCAGAACAAAGGATGAATGAGAGGATCCTCCTCTGGAGACACTGATAAGTGACAATTCACACTTCTCCACTGAATTAACAGCAATGCCAGCTGATGGGCAGCTGCCTGTTCACTGGCAGACTTCCTCATTGTCCCTTCAGCTCTGTCCTTCCTGCATGGACCGGATTCCACTCCACTTTCTCTGCTGTAGCTGCCCTGTAGATGCTGTAGCCTCCCTCCCTACACTAAACCAAAGGTTCTTCCTGGTCTTCATCATTTTGGAGTTCTCTCTGTTGGTGACTTTCTGAATACTCCACTTTCTTGTTTAGTTTTCTGTCTTCTTAGGTGATCAAATCATTTGAGCCCGTATTTCCCCATGGTCTCCTTTGTCTTATTGTCATTTTACCCAAGTGCTCAGCCTACACAAGAAATTACTCCACCCAATTATTCACTGTTCACTTCCTGAGCACTTGGTCCTGCCTTGAGATCACCCAGGTGGCTGGTGTCCTGGGGCTAATATTTTTTCCTTGGAAGACACAGAGACTAAAGAGCAACCACAATAAATGAATCATGAGACACATGACGTTTAAACAATATAAAATGGGTAAAATTTTGCATATATATAATCTCGGTTGTCTATTCCATTATTGAGACTATAGTTGAGACTTCCCTGAGACAGCACACCGAAGACTATGGCTACCACTTCATATTTACTTGTGATGACTTCAGTGCTGGGCTCTCATACAGTTGGGGGTATAAAAATTGTTTGAATTAAACCTCAAAATAGTCCCAGACTTTAACTTACAAATAAATATAGTTTTAAAATTTCTAATTGTGTGTGTGTGTGTGTGTGTGTTCTGGTGTCCTTGGAGGCCAGAAAAAGGTGACAGATCCCCTGGTGCTGGCATTACAGCCAGTTGTTGGCTACCTGACATGAGTGCCAGGAACCAAATTCAGGTCCTTTGAAAGAACACTACTTAATCTTGTCGACTGTGCAGTCTCCCAAACCCCCTTCAAGCCATTTTTAAGTGTTAATGATGTTTCATGACTTACTTAAAACCTCTCTAACCTCAATTCAGATGCACAGTCTGGAGCACTTTTTTAGCCAGTCTGCACCTTCATGTCCTTAGAACATCCTTATCCCATGAACTGTATCCAAGGTAGGCAAGACAGATGCATTGACTGGTTCTGTGTCTCAAGGAGCGGAAGGTCTCTTTATTCCAAAGGTGTATTGTATAGGCCCAGATGTGACTCTGGACCTCATGGCATAGACTCATATACTGAAACCCCCTCTTATTTTTACTCTTGATTATAACATAATCACAACATTTCCTCCTCCCCTTTCCTCCCTCCAACCCCCGCCCCATACCCCTCCTTGCTCTTTCAAATTCAGGGCCTCTTCTTTCATTAGTTGTTGTTACATGCATATATGTTGAGATGGTTTGTATATGCTTGGCCCAGGGAGTGGCACTATCAGGAGGTGTAACCTTGTTGGAGTAGATGTGTCATTGTGGGTGTGGACTTTAAGACCTTCATTCTAGCTGCCTGGAAATGAGTCTTCTAGCTGCCTTTGGAACATCTCAAAAAACACAGATCACTAGATTTTATCTAGTGTAATAATAAAGTTTTAATAATTATATTTTCCATCTTGGGTATTTTAATGACTTTAGGTTATTAAAACAAGTTTTAAAAGAGGGAACCTGAAGGCAATGTCTCAGTGGTTGAGTGCTTGCTGTTCTTGTAGAGGACCCAAGTTTAGTTCCTAGCATGCATGTTGGGTAGCTCACACTCACTGGTATGCCATAGTGAATGAATTTTGAGAGCTAGAAGATGGAATAAGAATTGTTTCACTGGGCTGGAGAGATGGCTCAGTGGTTAAGAACACTGACTGCTCTTCCAGAGGTCCTGAGTTTAATTCCCAGTAATCACATGGTGGCTCATGACCATCTGTAATGGGATCTGATGCTCTCTTCTGGTGTGTCTGAAGACAGCTACAGTATACTCACATATAAAATAAATAAATCTCTAAAAAAAAAAAAATAATAATTATTCCACTATATTGCACGTATCCACCTGCTGTGGCATTCTTCCAAGAACAGCATGCTCCCGGGCAGAGCACTGATGTGTTTATTTGTTTAGGCCTTTTGAGAGATATATAGTGTTCACGTGTGATTTATTGTGTAGAACAGGCTAGCCCCAACCTTGTGGCCATCCTTCTGCCTCTGCCTCCCAAGTACTGGGATCCTACATACATGCCATATGGCTGGCTCTTCTTGGTGTTTTTAAAAGTGTTGGTGCCTTGAGCTGGAGAAGTGGCTCAGCAGTTAAGAACCTTTGCTGCTTGATCATGAGGTCAGTCATCAGTTCAAATCCCAGGCCCCATGTCAGATGGCTCACAGTCGTCACCTGTAACTCCAGCTCCAAGAGATTGCATGCTCTCTTCTGGCCTCCCAGAGCATCCATGTATATGTGTGATTACACTTACAGACACACAAGTAAAATATAAATATACCATTTTTTAAAGGTAACTAACTGCTTTGGTTTGTGGCTCACTTACCCTACTGAGTGGAAGTTTGTCACTTTACTGAACTGTTACTGCCTTAGGAATATTTACCAAGTCTTTTCTGATGTGAAGAGTTTCAAATACTTAAATGCTTCTTAATATCCCAGTGGCTTTCACTGTAGTTTTCTTATTTGTATTTGTTTGTTTGTTTGTTTATCGATCAGTTGGTTGGTCCTGGAGATTGAACCAAGGCTTTCTATAGGCCAGGCAACTGATCTACTACCAAGCAATCTCCTCAGCATCTAGCTATTAAAATTCAAATAGAGCATCTCTTTCTCTTGGTCAGGAAGTTAAAAGGAGTTCAGTTACAAGTTAGTATTTGTTCTGTTTTGTTCTACTTTGTTAACCATTCAAATTTGGAGCCCATGGAAATGCCTTTGAATACAACCCAAGTCATGGCACTGGCCCTTGTCACTGGATCTCACCACAATGCTAACTAGGCTGGGGAGAGATCTTGTGCTTAGGAAACAGTCAGCAAGCTACAGTCAGAAACAGATTCCTCCTTTTAAAACTTTGTCTGGAAAATAGGAAAAAATGGCTGCTAAAATAATAAAAATTGGAATGGAAACAACCAGAAAACCAACCCAGTTGTGACTGTGCTTTTTCTTAATTACCATGGTCACAGTGGAGTATAAAATGTCTGTGCTTTCTAACCGGCACACTTGCTGGGGACCACCGACAGCATGGCTTCCTGCTTGCACTCAGAATGGAAGGAACGGCAGGGTTTCTCCAAGGTCACATGGCCCCTGGGTTTTATGCACAAATCTTAGCTTAAGGCTCAGAGATGTTGAAATCAACATGATAAGAAAATTCATTTTAGCTAGATATGGTGGGACATACCTGCAATGTCCATAACTTGGAGGTGGAGGCAGGGGGATTGCAGTTTAAGGCCAGCATTGCCTGCTGTACACTGTATTCACCAGAACGTGAGACATTGTCTCAGAACAAACCAACCACACAATCCCATAAGCCCTCATCTTTCCTGCACATATTTCTCACTATACGTTTATCTGGGAACTCTTGCAGATCCCCATCCTTCTTGTTTTCTGCTGTTGCTTTTGGAGACAGGGTTGTGTTATATAACTCTGACTGTTCTGGAACTCATTATGTAGACCAGGCTGGCCTCAAACTCATAGAGTTTGCCTCGGCCTCTGGAGCACACAACCGCTCTTGTTTTTTATAGAGAGATTGGTCATTTTCTCTTGAGGTATTCCTACAATGTTTTTCCAACTGCAAAAGAAAAGATTTCCATTGAATACATTTCCACTGAATAAAGCCCTCTGATATTTTCTTATCCAATTTTGAGACATACATTTCATCAGGAAATATCTAGGCTTGTAACTAACTTTAAAAGATAAAGACTTCTTCAATTTTTTGAGACGTGTTCTATTTTAATACTAGGCTGGCCTAAAACTTGAGGTTCTCGTGCCTCAGTCTCCTTAATGCTAGTAATATGAGTGTATGTCTGACCAAGCCAGCTCAGCAAGTCAACAGGATATTGAGGGAGGGAGTGAGGATTAAAGAAAGAAAAGACAATTAGACTTAGACAACACTATAACATGACTCCAGACAATGCTGAGGCTGAAGTGGGTTTATTTTTTTTTTCCAGTCTGCTTTTATAACATTCTAAGTGCATGCAAAGAATAGGATGAGTTTTAGGTCAGAGACAAAATAGTTAAGAAACAAACAAAGCACAGACCAAGTCGTCAAGGAACAAACAAGTCAATAAGCAAAGTTGCATGGTCACTGTGTCCAGGGGTTTATCAGGATGACCAAGACACAAGGATTACAATACATTCCTCAGCTGTATTAATCTGGAGCATTGTCCTAGCCCAATGTCAAATTCTTATCTGAGCCTACTCCTTTGTCCTAGCCCAACGTAAATATTCTTGCCATTATCCTTGAATCAGCATCAAGAGCTCTCCACATGTGCCACCACACTAGACTCAAATAAAGACCTTTTTAAACTACCATGACCCATTTTTAAAGAACCAGAGACAGTAGAATGGCTCAGCAAGAACTTGCCATGTAGCAAGTGGGGCAGATGCCATGTAGCAGGGTTGGGAGGACCAGAACACTAGTAGAGAAATGAATTCCCTACACTTCCCCAAACAGGATGCCAGTCAGCACTGTTGAGTTTCACCCTGAATGTAGAAGTCTAGGAAGATGGACTGAGGACAGATGCAGCATACAACTTGAATCCACCATGAACCCTGGGCATTGCTCTCAGAAACAGAGGGAGGAAAGCAGCTCAGCCAGAGTGGTATCAGTGGATGCCTGCAGTAGGGCGGGGCCAAGCAGGTACATCAGGATCAGCTTGGCGACAGGGTCTCTGGTATTTGTAAATTAAATTCTAGAAAAAGGTTAATACTTTGTTGCTTAATTCAACAGGGTCTCTGGGTTTCCTTGTTTGTCTCACATAGCCCAGGCTTGGTGTTGGAGAAGGCTACAAACCCAGAAGGCTACTCATGGGCCAAGCAGAGCTGCACACACCTGTAGTCCCAGGACTCAGAGGTTGGAGGACTACAAATTTGAGGCCAACCTGGTCTCCATAGTGAGACCAGGTTCTTTCTTTGTCTCCAAATGGTTTGTGTGCTAGGAGCATGGT
The DNA here is from genome assembly GCF_011762505.2 of Arvicanthis niloticus. Lineage (NCBI taxonomy): Eukaryota > Metazoa > Chordata > Mammalia > Rodentia > Muridae > Arvicanthis > Arvicanthis niloticus. Next base: position 20,488,291 of record NC_133433.1, on the reverse strand, counting down.
CTTCAGTGTGGCAGCGGTGACGGGATGGGACCTGTAAATGGTGGTATTTACTGGAAAGTCATTAGGTTGTGTAGCTCCAGCCTCACAGACGGATTGATGGAATTTCTCAAGTCGGCCTCCTCTCTCATTATAGAAGAGTTCTCTGACTTGTTGACGTCATCTCCGAGTTGTAACAAGATACGGACAGGATGGGGCCCTCACAGATACTGAAGTCATATATGTATATGTGTGTATATGTGTATATATATATGTGTATATATATAGTACACAGTATATGTAGAGAGTACTATATATATAGTACACAGTAATATATATATATATTATATAGTACACAGTAATATATATATATATATATATATATATATATCCATTAGGCCTGTGAATCAAATAGACCCTTTTTCCTTATTAAGCACCTCATCTCAGGTATTGTGTTACAGCAACATGACCAACAAAGAGGACCAAGAAAGGGACAGCCTACCTAATAAGACAAAAAAAGCTTTTGACAGTAGCTACTGGTTCTAGCTTAAAAAGCACAAATAGAACTGATCTCCTCCCTGTTCTACCACACTCTCTCCTTCGTTATGCCACAATAAAGAACTCCTTCTCCACTAGCGTGAACCAGATAATGCCACAAACAGCCAGGACTTTCCTCTAGACCCCACCCCCAACCCCACGCAGCCTCACTCAGTGTGAACTTGCACACTCACAGAGGTAATGAGATACCCCCAACTCACAGGCCTGTCGGAAGAGACCTAGAAGGGGCACTAGACGAAGGCAACACTGTCAATGGAGGCCACATGGGAAACATGAGGACAAAGTCCTACTGTGTGCAGCCAGAGTGGTATCAATGGATGCCTGCAGTAGGGCAGGGTCAAGCAGCTAATGGCCCTTACTGCTCCAGGGTCAAGAGAGACAAGTGGCAAAGTGGACTTAAGTTCCACTTTCTCTTGACAGATCGGTATCAGGTTAAGGCAGGTTTAGATGTGTGTGGAAAAACAGTTCTCACTGGCAGCAGCTCCCACACATTCAGTGAACCTGGAAGCTGCACTTAGGTAAACTTTGGCTTGGGAAGGTAAACTGCTATTTGGCCTCCTGCTTCATGGTTGAGCCCCAGGCCCTTTTAGTCACTTTTCTTAGTTGTTGTAACTCACATATCAGCTAATCCATCTGGAAACTGGATCCACATGTCAACAAACTAGAAAACCCAGGCCACAAAAACAAGTCAAGATGATTGACAGCTGTCTGTGTTCTTGTGCTCAGACAGGTGGGTTCTCAGTGGTTTCCAAAGACTTGAAGTTTACGCTCTACCTGTCTGCTGCCTTCACCCTGTGTAAAAAGGGAAAGGACCAAGACTGAGAGAGACTGAAGAAAAGTGAGAAAACTCCCTAGATAGGGAAAGAGTAGGCCAGGCAGTGGTGGTGCATGCCTTTAATCCCAGCACTTGGGAGGCAGAGGCAGGTGGATTTCTGAGTTCAAGGCCAGCCTGGTCTACAGAGTGAGTTCCAGGACAGCCAGGACTACACAGAGAAACCCTGTCTCGAAAAACCAAAAAAAGAAAGAAAGAATAAGGCCAGACCAAGTTTCTCTCATGTGGTGTGGCTATAATCTCACCCTCAAGAAGCTGAGGCAGTAAAAGAACCAGAAGTTTAAGGTCATTCTCAGCTACATAGTGAGTTCAAGGCAAGTTTGGGCTACACATGAGACCCTATGTAAATAAATAGAGTTACCAAGACTCTATTTTACCTAACATCAGATAAGACGTAAAACAACAGCAGCTGAGTGGAGATGCACATTTAATCTCAAGTACCCTGCACTTATAAACATAGGCATGCAGAGAACGTCAGGTAACAGTAGCAGCTTACAGACTTCCATCGGTGACTTAAAGGAAGGTTGGTCTCATAAGAGTTAAACTCTTAAGTATATCTAGATTATAACCATAAAAATATACATTCCCAGTAAATTACAACCATCTTTTATACAATGAAATATGAGGAATTTGGTGATAGCTATTCTTGGATGTCAATTTGATTACATTTGGAATTAAGTAAAATCCCCAAATTGAGGGCACACCTGTTGGGGGGATTTCTGCTTAACTGGAAGTGGGAAGATCTACTTCTAATCCAGATTTTTGGGTTAGGAAGACACACCTTTAATCCAGATATTTATTTAATCTAGATCTAATCTAGAAGCCTATATAAGAACATGGAAGAATGCTCCTTGCCTGCTTGCCCTCTCCTTGTTAATACGCCCATTCCTTCACTGGCATTATAACCTACTTCATCAGGATTCCAGTGTGCACTGAAGGCCACCTGAGACGTCCAGTCTCTTTATCCCTAGGCCTTCCCTCTCCATATTCCCCCCTCATCCTTGTTTGTTTTGCTATTTTTTTTTTCCAGGACAGGGTCTCACTATGTAGCTGTCCTGGAACTCACTATGTAGGCAAGGCTGGTTTCAAACTCCCAGAGATCTGGCAATCTCTGCCTTCAGAGTGCTGGGATTAAAGGTGTGTGCCACGGTGCCTAGCTGGATACCATTTTTTTTTTTTAAGATTTTATTTACTTAATGCATGAGTGCTCTGCTGCATATATGCCTGCCTGAAGAGGGCATCAGATCCCCTATAGATGGCTGTGAGCCACCATGTGGTTGCTGGGAACTGAACTTACGATCTCTGGAAGAGCAGCCACTGAACCATCTCACCAGCCGGCTGGATACCATTGTTAATGTTACATGTATATTGAGAAAAAAAATTGAAAGGACTTAATCATTTAATGATGTTTATCTCTTACTTATGAAATGTTTGATTTAAAAATAATTATCCTCAGGTGGAGAGATGGCTCAGTGGTTAAGAGCACTAACTGCTCTTCCAGAGGTCCTGAGTTCAATTCCCAGCAACAGCATGTTGGCTCACAACCATCTGTAATGGGATCTGATGTCCTCTTCTGTTGTGTCTGAAGAGATTGACAGTGTACTCACATACATACAATAAATAAATCTTTAAAAAATTAATAATTATCCTCTACTGTGTTTATTTGGCCCTAATATTTCTGTAATGAGTACAAGTAAGTGGACTGTGTAAAAACAACATATATTCAGGGTTTCAAAATAACCTAGGAAAGCAGGATTCAGACAGATATATTTCCAGCCACACACAGCTTACAAGTGAGGGATGACAGTAGCATCCTTCTGCTAAGTAAGGAGAATGCAGTGCATTTGGAAATTAGTATTGCATAGACAACTGCCCCCAAGAAACATAGAATTTACTGAAACAGCTTTCTGAGTCTTTAATGTGGAGTTCCCAAGGAATCCTGCCCTACCCATAAAAGGGGCTTCAAGACTTAAAAAGCTCTTGAATTTGGTCCTTGAGAAATTCATGATGTTGGCCTGTGCTGAAACACACAGAACATTATTACATAACTGAGCAGCCGGGAGAAGGATCAGGATTAAAAATAAAACAGAAAACACAGCAAAGCCAGGCAGGGATGTTTAATGAGAAAAAGGTGACTCAAAGGCAAACAGTATTTGTGCTGGAGAAAAAAATGTCGGCCCACAGGCTCATCAAATAACAAGGACATTCTAGCTCCAAGTCAAAAGGCATTGTTTATCCAAGGAACGTTTATACCAGAAACATTGTAAACAATACTCATGAATACTCATACAAAATACATGTCTTAAAAGCCAACCCCCCTACTGCATCCTCTGACTAACTTATCATCCTGCCTCTCAGCCTGCCTTCTGACTGCAGCCAACAATCTAGATTCTTGAATGCTGTATGCTTCACTCAGCTGTCACGCTGAGTGGACTTATGTGCATAGCACTGTGAGGGACTACATGTGTGTGGAGGTCACGGGACAACTTGTAGGAGTCAGTCTGTGCTTCTATCAGGGGTTCTGAGATTGAACTCTAGAGACTCTGCCTGAACTGTGAGCTCTTTTCCCCACAAGCACCCTGCTGACCCTAAATAAGACGTGGCCTGTGCGATGTCACTTTTAGCTGTCGATTAGTTGCACACACAATCACCTCTGCCTCCCACATCCTACTGCTTGAAGGGACCGTCATAAATTCTTTATGTGTACGACTGCTTTGCCTGCATGTATGTATGTGCACCAGTGTCTGGTTCCTTCAGAGGTCAGAAGAGGCCATCAGATCGCCTGTAACTAGGTAGGCATGGTTGTGAGCCATGCGGTGCTGGAAACTGAACACAGGTCCTCTGTAAGGCAGCCCCAGGATCCAAATTTTTAAGAAATAACATTTATTACACAGTAATTTTCACCATAAGGAAAAGCAGGTAAATGGCCAGTCTGCCCTCCTTCTGACCCATTTCCATCAATCCCAGTTCTCTGTGTGGCTTCTTGCTCAGTCTTGTTATGGAAACAAACAGGAGGCTAATGCTTTGTTTTCCTTTTAGTAATTGTCTGCATAGTGTTTACAAGCTTGAGGATCTTCCTGGTCAAGTCATCAATTGGGCTAGTAGTGTCCTTTAAAAAATTAAATTTGTACCAACTAAAACAGCTCAAACCCAAGGGCACCTGGAGGTTTGCTGAAATGGGTAAAACAAACTCCAATTCTCTGATCTTAATTCAGAATGTTTCACCAGGCCAGAGGATATGGACATTTGTATTCACAAACTTTCCTTTGGAAGTTGGCCCACCTCTATTTACTTTTATTTTTGGATTTTTGAGACATGGTCTCATCTAGGCCAGCTGGCCTTAAACTCACTAGAGGATGACCCTGGTCCTCCTGCCTCCACTTCCCAAGTACCAGGATTACAGGTGTTCTTTGTCCTTCCTTCCTTCCTTCCTTCCTTCCTTCCTTCCTTCCTTCCTTCCTTCTTTCCTTCCTTCCTTTGGACTAAGGAAGTTCTTCATGCTAGGAAATTAACAATACTGTAAGTAGCACTACATGAGACCTCCATTTTAGTCTCAAGGTAACTTCAGCTCATCAAATCCGTAACATCAAATCAAGAGCATCTTAGAAAGTGTTCCAGTGTGTGCTGAGCCACTAAGGACCCAGTAACCCAGCTGAGTGTCTCAACTCTTTTTAATACCCTTAGGCAGGAGCCAAGATCTTAGGCAGTTGATTGCTGCCAAGCTTATCTCCAAACACTGGCCCCAGTGCTAACAAAGACTCTTCAACCCAGGCTCCTTCAGAATCCCAAGAAGAAGCGAGTCCCATTTCCAAGTACTTTCCTCTGAGGACTAGCTATTAGACTCTTGCAGCACCAGAATCAACCAAATATCTGCCGACACAAGCACACTGGTCGTTCACTCACCCATGCAATGACTCCCACTTGCTGTCAATCAGAAGGCTTCCTAGGCACTGGGAAAGCTAAGATGAGGCAAGCCGTACAGTCTTGCCCTTGCAAAGGTCTCAGTTTGGATTTTGCTTGCAAAACTGTATTATTTTAAATTATTACTAATGCACAATTAAAGTAAACACTAACTCATAGCTAAAACAAAGACTAGAGTCACCTGCTAAGTTCCACAGAAGTGGGAGGGGCAACAAGAGTCCAGAAAAGCAGGAAAAAAGGACCTGCTACAAACCTGGTCACAGGACTGTCCAACTCATCGTCCAAACCTGAGCGCCATTACCACTTAATCTGTACAATTAGTAAGTATTTTATAATCTAAAAACGTAGCCACTGTCCTGGAACTTTGGAGGCAGAAGTAAGTGGATCTCTGAGTTTGAGGCCAGCCCGGTCTACAGAGCAAGTTCTAGGACAGCCAAGGCTACACAGAGAAATATTGCCTCAGAAAAAAACAAAATAAGTAAATAAATACATAAAATTAAAAATGCGCATTTCCTGTTGGGTGTGGTGGTATACAGTTTTAATCCCTGTACTAAGGAAGCAGAGGTTCTAGAAGTTCAAGACAGCCTAGTCTCTCTGGCAAGTCCTAGAGTAGCCAAGTGAGACAAAGTTAAGACCCTGTCTCACAAAAGCAAAGAACAAACAAAATACACAACCTCTTGATGGCTGCTCAGTGCCATACTGTTAGTATAATGTTTACTAATCCGGAGTTCTGCCAACACAATGTTATTCATGACCACAGGGATATTGAGTGACTGAGGCTGTGGGCTCAGTTAGCTGGGGTTAGTAAGAAAGTGAGAGCTTCCACACTACCCGGAAATGAAGTTAAATGAGGCTCAACTGTGATGAGCAGCTGCTTAATCTGAAGCTCAGGTTTTTTTCATCACTATGGGTACATTTTGGGTTAGAAAGGCTAGCATTAGGGTTATATAGCTCTTAACAATCACTTAGACTTAAAGTTCATTTTCTTTAAAACACATTTCCCTAAAAACACATTTTGCAGCTCCATGGAGCATCTCAGCCCTGGCTGCCAGCATGGTACAGTGTGATCCTAAATTCTTTCCCCTTTGGGTCCCCAAGGATGAGACATGGGAAGGTGACTGCCTTTCCCTGACACCTGACTCCTCCTGGGATCTCAACGTCCCAGTGATGGCACAGCAGTCCTGTCTGGCATCCCAGTCCCGCTGAAGCTCTGCAGCTGTTCTGTGAACGCCTTTCTCCTTAAGTAAAAAGTTAGTTTCCAGGACTGGGAAGCTGGCTTAGAGGCTAAGAACTCTTACAGATGTTCCTGCATCCATGCCAGGTGGCTCACAACCACCTGGGACTCCAGTTCCATGGGATCTGACACCCTCCGGTCTCTGTGGATATTTGCACATAGATCAACAAAGGCACACACACACACACACACACACACACACACACACACACGTATGTTAGCTCTTACTGTTTCTAAAAAAGAACCCAGACCACACATCTTTTAAACCAATAAACTAAAAGTAAATCAGTATCAGCAACATAAAATCATTTTAGTATCTTTTTCGCCATGATTGAATATACAAAGATAATGGAAGTAATGTATTCTTCTGCTGTAAAGATGGATGGAATATATCAAAGTCCACTCGCTGGATTTTCTTTAAATAATCCTCTAGAGAAACCTGGAGAAAGAGAACAGCGGTCACTAGATCATAAAATTATTACATTTCCTAAAAAGAGAAAGGACAGCCTGGCATGATGCTCACACCTGCAATCGCAGCACTCAGAAAATTGGAGAAGGTGAATTTCCATGAGTTTGAGGCCAGCCTGTGCTAAATGATGAAACAGAGGCTAACCTGAGCTACATAGTAAGTAAAACATTGTTTCAAAAAAAAAAAAAAAAGTACAAATATTAAAGCTATTTTGGTTTCCTGAGGTGATATTACAAAATGAGAAAAACATGTTTTCTTTCCCAGACAGGAAAATGTATGTAGCACCAGGGGCCTAGAACTCATTAAGAAGACCAGGCTGGCATTGAATTTACAGAGATCCTCCTGCCTCTGCCCCTTGAGTGCCAGGATTGAAGCTGTGCACCATCATATCCGGCCAAGTTGAAAGTATTTTAAAGACTGTAGCTGGAGCCACAGGCAGTTATGAGCAGTTATGAGGTGCTGGGAACTGGACTCAGGTCCTCTAGAAGAGCAGTGGTGTTCTTACCCACTGCAACACTCTACCACAAAACGAGAATTTTCAAAGAGAGAAAATAAAGACAACTCCCCAGAAACATATACCACAGTAAGGCTATAACTAGTAGGAGGGTGTGACACAGAAGAGCTAGTGCCGTGAACACTGGGCCTCTGTTGATCATATATATAATATTTTGCCCAAGGCCTAAGCATTGGAGAAGCTGCGCTTCTGCTTCTGAGGCATTAGAGAAGATGTCCAGCTAGCCAATAGGTTGGTAATGGAATGACCAGAGTCTGGGAGAGCCTGAGTTTGATACCAAAGACCAAAAAATAAGTAACTGTTTTTCTTTTTGTAATAGTCTTATTAAGTATCAGCAGGTATCCCAGACTGGCCTCAAATACCCAATCACCTTCCCTTAGCTTCCGGAGCAGTGGAATTACAGTGTGTGTCATCACAAACAGAAAAACTAGTCAAGAAAAATGAAACATCTCCAAATGTGGCGTGCCGTGAAGCTCAAGCTGACTATTCCTGTCTAAGGATGTATTTACCTATGGGCCCCACAGCACCTGCGGTGGCAAGAAGGGCATCGGATCCCTGCAGCTGGATTCATGGCTCATTATGAGCTGCCTGACAGGGAGGCTGGAAATTAAACTCAGGTCCTCTGCAAGAGCGCAAGTGCTCCTAACCACTGAACGTCTCTCCAGCCCCTCAAGTTGACCTTTTAAAAAATTATTTTCTGATGTTCAATAGGTCTGTTTGTTTTTGCTAAAAAACCAAGATTTTCAGACAAAAATAGTAATCACAGGTCCCTATAAAAGCCGCCCTACCCATCACCTATCACACAAGGGTTAAGGAAAAATGGGAATTGCATAGTATTCTTTAATTTTTGGTTGTCTGTTGTTTTGGCTAATTGATAAACTATCCTACCTCTACGCCCAGGCACTGGCACTCCTCGAAGGTGTGCAGGACCACACTCAGTCCATGGAGGCTGGCTTGGCTAGTCAGGCCTCCACCAACTGAGTTACATGCCTGCCCTTAGGAGCCACTCTGTAACGCCAAAAATCACTTAAGCCTGCACTCCATAATGCTGAGGCCCCAAGCCCTTCTCAGACTACATCCACAGTGCCCACTGGAGTTCTGCAGCATAGACCTGGGCCATGTCAAACAAGAATATCTCCTTCTAGATGGTTTTCATGGTGTATTATGCAGTGTGTGGAGATCAGGGGAGTCTGTTCTCTTCTTACACTGTGAGCTCCAGATCAACATGGCACCACAAACACCTTCACTCCCTGGTACCTCCCTGACCCCACAGCTAAGTGTTTTATGGAGTCCCTTCTTTCCTACCTCTGCATGCCTTCTGGGGGTTGAACTCAGACTGACAGGCTTATATAAGAAACCTTTCCTGGCTGAGCCATCTCACAGGAAGGGGATTTGAGCCCAGGAAGCTACCTTTTAAACAGTGTTTCCAGGTTATTTCAATGCAGACAGCTCAGCAATGACCTGTGAGCTGACGCTACATGGTCAGGTTACCATGGAGACACTCCAACCAGGTAGCTTCTTCTACAATTCTCATTTTACTGAGTATAATGGAGGAACACAGGGGTTAAAGAAATTAAGGCCCCATGGCTAGAAAGAGGCAGAGAGGAAAAAGGACAAGGTAGCAGCTGCAGAGCCTGTGCTGACGACAGCACAGAAAACACATGTGCTGTCATAGACTCATCCAGCCACTATGAGGTAGAGAAACAAAACAAAACAAGTACTCTGGGGACTTGGGAGACATGAGAAACGTCCCCAGTCTACTCACTAGTCACCCAGCCTTCTCCACTGAAGCACTCACCGTCTGAAGAAAAGCAGGAAATGCTTCCACAGGGACGCTGCTGTGGAAGGACCTCGCCTTAAAGGAAGAAGGAAAGAAACTGGTCAGGATGCTCAGAAACAGCCTCCCTCTGATGGTGACCACAAAGCAGCAGTGGCAGTTTAAAGACTTGACAAAGGCCTCTCACAAAAGCAGGAAAACAGCTCAATCCTGCTGCCCAAGTCTAGCTTCAAAGCCTCATGGATTTAGCAAAACCAGCTCTGTCCTACCAAAGCCCTTTCTGCTTCTGGCTTAGCCGTGACATTGCTCAACTCCCTCACCACACCTCACGCTAAGTCTGCGGTAAGTGAAGACTCACCTGTTTCTAGCTGAGTCTCCTGCTCAGATGCACAGGTGACCCTCTCTAGGGGGCCTGCCTCTGTCTGACTCATTCCTGTCTTTATTCCATTATTTCACTGTCATCCTGATTAGATCCCTGGTGACCAGGCCTCAACTATTCTTCCTGCAATGCAAATGTCTTTGTATTATTAATCCCAATTTCGGTTCAGCCTGACTCCTGGCTCTTCCACCGTCTGAACCATCTGGTCCACTCTGGCTGATGCCATCCTGCATTTGCCAGACCTACCGTTTCCAGGCCTTCGTCTACAACTGTCTCTACATTGTCTGTTACACTAGGAAGAGCATGTCCTGACTGCACACTGTGGTTTACACCCGACAGCATACTCAGATCGCTCTGCGTCCGTCCATGGTTCTCTACGCCATGGTCACCTTTGTCTCAGCTTCTGCACAGCACAAGAATGCTGGTACTTGCTTTAGTCCTCTCTGCTGTCAGGATGGGGCCTCCCAGCTCTCCTGTTCTTCCCATTAAATGGCACTGTCTCCCAGCTGATGAATGGGCGTGGCCCCACACCTCTGTGCCCCACACTCATCAGAGGCACTGTCTCCTTGAGCAACAGCATCTGGACTCACAGCTTGACAGTGACCTCTCACTCGGTGACTCTGACTCTGACTCTGACCTCCCAAAGTCACAATCCTGCATTTTCCAGTAGCCCATCTTCCTAAATGTCACCCACCTCAGATGGCATTATAACCAGACAACGATGAGCACCAAGCAAAGCACACACCGTCTGGTACTGCCTGGCAGTAGTGTGGGCCACGTGTGGACACACTGCAGCCTCTGACTTGCTCTCTCACCATCTTGTCACAGTCAAGTGTCATTATCAAGTGTCATTGTGGTTGTTGGCATATACACACGCACATCTCTCCAAACACCTTTTCCTTGTTGGAAGTAAAGCTTACTTATAGGAGACCCTGGGTGTCATTAACGTGGGCACAAGCATGTCAAGCCCTCCCACCAGCACCTCAGACCCACGGGAATGACAAAGCTTCTTTCCCTGAATCAGGCTCAGAGAAATGACAAAACTTTGCCCTATTGTGTTCGAATGTTGACACAATATACAGACTTTTAAGGGCCAAGACTGCTCACCTACAGACACCCCTAGCTGTCCCCTCCTCCTGGTGCTACAAGCAATAAACACCGAGTTTCCAGGTGACCAGTAGTTGCTCTATCAGAGCGAGAACAGACCACCTGACTCTGTATGTGTCTCTACTGTTTCTTCAGTGTCTGTCATTTCTTAGTTCCTAGGAGGCCCCAGTCAGGTGTCCAGGACTAAGCTGTGTGTGGCCAGATGTGATGAGACAGACACTCATCTGCCACTCCCAATCTTTCTTGTTGCAAATACTTCCAGGGCCAGGCATGGTAGCACACAGCCATCAATCACCTCAGCACGTCAGGGACTGAAGAAAGAGGATCACAAACCCAAGGCCAGTGTAGCCTTCAAGGAAAGTTCCTAATGACACTAAATAGCAAATCCCTGTCTCAAAAAACCAAAAGCAACTGAAACAAACAAACCCCACTCTGCGAGCTTTCTACTGCAGTACTAATGTCACAGCTCTACTTACTGGTGACAAAAACTAACTTCTATTGCACTTACTGTGCAGCAGGCATCATTATTAACTCTTTATATGATAGTTCATTTATCTAAAACTCTGAGCTAGGAGGTAAGATGATGCTCTTGTCTATGTGGCCTCTGTGGCCTGGTGGAGTTCTAATCACAATTAATAAGCGGCAGGACTGGATTACAGCAGGCTTTTGCTTTAGAGTGTACACCAGCACTGTCTGTGTTCTTGTGCCTCTTGGAAGCCTCCAAAGCACCATGTGGTTCTTCAAGCCACTGCTCTAACCCTATTTTCCAGGAGTGCATTTTATGCAACCAATAAACCTGTAGTTTTCAATCTTGGCTACTTAAAATGACTTGGAGACTCTGAATGCTAGTTCAGTGGTAGCTTTCCTAGCACATGGAAGACCCTGAGGTCAATCCCCAACACCTACAACAAATACAATTTTATTTATTTATTTATTTTTATTTATGTGAGTACATTGTCGCTTCAGACACACAGTAGAAGAGGGCATCGAATCCCATTACAGATGGTTGTGAGCCACCATGTGGTTGCTGGGAATTGAACTCAGAAGAACTCTGGGAATTGAACTCTGGAAGAGCAGTCTGTGCTCTTAACCACAGAGCCATGTCTCTAGTCCTAGTCCAAAAATACAATTTTTAAATTATTATTTCCTTTTTAATTTTTTTTTTTTTTTTTTTTTTTTTTTTTACTTTTTTGAGACAGGGTTTTTCTGTGTAGCCCTGGCTGTCCTGGAACTCACTCTGTAGACCAGGCTGGCCTCGAACTCAGAAATCCGCCTGCCTCTGCCTCCCAAGTGCTGCCTTTTTAAATTTTTTAAAGTTTCTTTCTTTCTCTCTCTTTCTTTCTTTCTTTCTTTCTCTCTTTCTTTCTTTCTCCCTTTCTTTCTTTCTCTCTCTCTCTCTCTCTCTTTCTTTCTTTCTCCCTTCCTTTCTTTCTTTCTTTCTTTCTTTCTTTCTTTCTTTCTTTTCTGAGACAGGGTTGTTCTGGAACTCCCTCTGTAGACCAGGTTGCCCTCAGAGATCCACCTGCCTCTAGGATTAAAGCTATGCACCATTATGCCCAACCACAAGTAAATTAATCAAACACTTGGAAACTCTAGTTCTCAGTTTAGGTTACTCTATCCAAGGAAAGAGGCCTGGAACTGGGGGGAGGAAGACCAATCTCTGAATCAGAGGCTAGCCTGATCTACACAGTAAGTTCCAGACTATTCAGGGCTATACCATGGAGCCCTGTTTCAAAAAAGATTTGTTCTTTCACAATTTCATACACAGGTGTGTGTGTGAACGACAGACAGACAGACACACACACACACACACACACACACACACACACACACACACACACACACACAGTATACTCATGTCATAGTCTTCTTCTTCCCATTACCTTCTCCTACCAAACCCCTCCTGAGGAGAAAACTCTTAAAGAACAAAAATGGATTCAGTGAACACAAGTTTAGGAACCATTGGAGATTCAGATCGAAAAATAATTTCCACGGTGGAAAGGCCAAAAAGAGTAAGAGTGAGGGTAAAGTGACTTCAGTTTGGGACAGTTGGGACCTCTTCCCAGTTATTGTTGCACTGAAGTGGTTAGGACACATTGATCTGAGCAGGAGGAACAGGCCGGGGAGCATGTGCTCCCACTGAGGCAACAGTGAGAGCAGAGTGTGCAGTCAGCAGGGCAGAACTAGAAATCTGGGGCAGCCATAAACCCAGCCAGCAGCGGCTAGCAACAAGCCAGACATAAAGGTAACAGCAACTGAGAGTGCTGGCTGTGAATGGGGCTCTAGGAGGAAGGAGAGACAGGCAGTGTGGACAGCAGACACATTCTGTGGATGAGCAGAGGAGCCCACATGAGAAAACTCAGGCTTCCCACTCACAGAAGGGTGTGTCCATCAGCTAAGGGTGGAAGGGGTTTGGAATAAAGACCGTCAAGGTAAGAATCCATAGTACACTACAGAAATGCTATTGTATCTGTAAGTCCATAGTAGGCCACAGAAACAGCCCAATCTAGTGGCAGTCACTTCCTAAGTGACTGGGAAAAGGGTTACTTACATGCTTCAGGTGCAAGTGTGCCTGGCTGGCAATGTCATATACTACATCTCTCACATTTTTATCCTGGTTCCTCCGTAGAAAGTCCTCCTGTGAAACACTATGCTGGGAAGAAAATATAATGTTAGGAACCTATAAGCACATTCAAAATCAATACTGCTTAAAAAGCAGACAGACAGACAGCATATACAGGACAAAGACTAATTTTTAAATTGTGTGTGTATAAGTGTGTGAGGGGCAATCTTCCTTGTCAACTTGATTGGCTATATAGCCAACTAAGAGACATGCTCATAGGTAGATCTCTAAGGGTATTTTCTGGAAGGATTAACTAAGGGGCAAAGATGTCTCCCAGATGTTTGAATGAAACATAGTGCTGATTTTGCCTGTCACCTTTGCTCCTTGCTGGCGTATCCATCTGCCACTGCTGCTGGTGAGTGTTACCATGCTGCTACCATTGCTGCCATGCTTCACTGACACTGGAGGCCAGCTTTTCTGGACTTTAAATGTACACTAAAGACCTGCAGCTCTCCAGGAACACCCCCCACCCCCCAAGGCCTTCAGTGCCAGGCTGGGATGGCTGAGGCAACTAGCCATGGGGACTGACTAGGTCCTCAGTTTTTCCAGTGTGCAGGCAGCCGCTATTGGACATGAGGCAAGCCAATGTCATAACTCCTCTTTAGGATATATTTTCACTCTATTTGTTCCATTTCTCTAGAAAAACCCAAGCAGGACAGTGTGTGTGATATAGGAAATAGACAAGACAGCATAACAAAATACAAAAACACTAAAAGGAGGGCTGGAGAGCCGGCTCAACATGGAGGAGTACTTGCTGCTCTCGCAGAGGACTATTCGCAGCAGAGAACAAAGTGGCTCCAGCACCCACATCTGGTGTCTCAGAAACTCCCACCCAGAGGACCTGAGAGCATCCTTTGGCCTTCACAGGTACCCATGTGCATATACACATTCACACAGACACATCAATAAAATCTATCTTTTGAAAAGTTTAAAAGGACAGACAATGAGGAACCTCACTCAAAACCCAAAAGTTCTGATTACCCCCCCACTTCCCCTCCCCTTAACGGTTTCTCAAGACAGGGTTTCTCTGTGTAGACCTGGCTGTCCCGGAACTTGCTCTCTAGACCATGCTGACCGCAAATCCTGCCTGCCTCTGCCTCCCAAGTGCTGGAATTAAAGGCCTGCACCACCACTGCCTGGCTCTGATAAATATTTTTAAAATACATATTCTAGCTGGGTGAGGCAGCCAATGTTGGTAATGCCAGCACTTAAGAGGTGGAGGCAGGAGAATCAGAAGTTCAAGGGTTCAAGGTCATCCTCAGCTACGTAGAGATTCAAGAGTTGAAGTTCAGCCTGAACTACCAAAGACCTTTTCCTCCCCAAAACACAATCAACAAAAAATTATTACAACCAATAAAATAACAGGCAGGCCCAGGTGGGGTTACAATAACTACTTGAACAAATGGTGCACGCTATTCAGGCCTCTTACTACAGACACCTACATGCTTGATGTATAAGGTTCTCTCTCACTAATCAGGGCAAAGCAGGAAGTGGCATGCATACCTGTCAAACAGAGATATAAGAGATATAAGAAACAAAACAAAGAGCGTCCCTCCTCCTGGTGTCCTCGGGGAACCAGCTGCTAACAGCCTCACCTGCACACAGACATCCATGGGCAGGAACACTTGTCTCCTGCTACTGTGATAGAGTGTTGCTCTCAAGCATGTGACAATGCCCTGTGCCTTTCCAATGTGGCTTGCAGCATGATCTGC
Organism: Arvicanthis niloticus; assembly: GCF_011762505.2. Classification (NCBI taxonomy): domain Eukaryota; kingdom Metazoa; phylum Chordata; class Mammalia; order Rodentia; family Muridae; genus Arvicanthis; species Arvicanthis niloticus. The sequence goes on along the minus strand of NC_133433.1, from coordinate 20,473,189 downwards.
ATGGAGGTTCTTCACACCTACAATCACAGAAACCAAACAGGGTTGCTCTATTGTCCGGGAAGCATGACAAGCCAAGACATACAGCACAAGACATCATCTAAACACAGCAAAAGTATTCTTCCGGTTTGACATCTGGAAAGCAGGATTTCTGACGGAAACTGGCTGTCAGGGATCTTCCTGCTGGCAGGCATCTGGAAACCTCTTCTTGTTAACTCCAACTTCAGCACACCAAGAACACACTAAGAACAAAATCAGCCTTTGTGGGAAATGCCACAAATGTTTGATTTCTTCTAAGCAATTTCCTACAACCTTCCTGTTAGGGTGCATCAGGACAGGCCTGGGACATTCAACAGGGACTGTTCTGAGGTGTGACATCAAGACAGGTCAACCTCCTCAAATGAGTGAGATACTACTGTCCTTGGCCTCAGTAATCGCCTTCTGACAGTAAGATACCACCAGCCTGGAGCAAGACAACAGGAAAGAGCCCATTCAATACTCTTAAAGGGGAGGAGAGGGAAATCTCCTAAAATTTGGAGGTGTATTTTTATTCTATTTTCCCCATGGGGAGAATTCCTGACAGGGAGGAACTGAAGGAGGGACTGAAGGAGGGACTGTAGGAAAGGAAAAGCCGTGGCACCACCAGCTCTGACCCAGAGCACTATCAGGAGGCACTAAGTACTTCTGAGAGCACAGAATGCAGAGCGCACTCTCTCTGACTATGAGATCCGAGCTGGCTGGCAGCACGCCTTTCGGTCCAGCACTCAGGAGGCAGAGGTAGGTGGATTCCAGTGAGTTCAAGACTACATTGGTCTACATACTGAGTTGGCTGGCCATGGTCATAGCATGAGACCATGTCTCAAAAATAACTAAGTAAAAGTTGTAGCATGAGAGTGTGTGCTTGTCATCACAGCATTTAGGGAGGCTGAGGCAGAAGGATTGCCTCTAGTTTGAGGCCAGTCTAGGCTGCACAGTGAAACACTGTCTCAAGGGGGAATGTTACTGTGGGGACAACACAGAGAGACATTGAAAGTGCAATCTGAGATCGGAAGCAGACAAGCAGCTCACCCAGCACCTCCAGTGTCAGGTACAGCAGGGAACTCTGTGTGTTCTCGGCATAATTTTCAAGTTCCTGGATACTGCGGTATGCTTTGTCATCCAGATTTTTTTCCTGAAGTCAAAGGAAATACAAATGAAGTTTACTAAATTATTATTTTATAATACAAAGTACTATTTTTTATATAATTTACTTTCATTTTATATTCACTGGAGTTTTGCCTGCATGGATGTCTGTGCGAGAGTCTCAGAAGCCCTAGAACTGTAGTCAGACAAGTGTGAGCCGCCATGTGGATGGGAGGAATTGAACTCAGGTCCTCTGGAAGAGCAGCCAGTGCTCTTAACCACTGAGCCATCTCTCCAGCCCAAAAAGTACCTTTTGGTTTTTTTTTGTTTTTTTTTTGTTTTTTTTTGTTTTTTTTGCCTAAAATAAATAAGAATATCACTTAACAGATTTGTTTAGTGAACAATAAAGATTAAAATATAGCTAGGTGGGCTGGAGAGATAGCCCAGTGGTTAAGAACACATACTGCTCTTCTAGAGGAGTTGACTTCAATTCCCAGCACCCACATCAGGCAGTTCACAAATACCTGTAACTGTAAGTCCAGGGGATCTGACACTCTTCTGGCTTCCAAGAAGCACCTGTATACATGTGGCACAACCCCTCCCCCGCAAAAAAATACATAAATTAAAAAAAAAAGTTAACAAATATATACATATATATAGCATGCATTTATATATATATGTGTGTATATAGAGAGACATATATGTGTGTATATGTATGTGTATACACACACACACACACACACACACACACACACACACACACACATATATATATATATATATATATATATATATATATAGAGAGAGAGAGAGAGAGAGAGAGAGAGAGAGAGAGAGAGGAGAGAGAGAGAGAGCACACTAGCTAGACAGGGGACTGGATGACGTCTCGGTGGTTAAGAGTACTTGCTGCTCTTATAGAGGCCCCAGGTTCTGTTCTTAACATGTCAGGGAATCCAATGCCCTCTGACCTCCTCAGGCACACTTGCACATGCTGTACAAAGCATTCATACATATAAGATAATAATTTAAGTATATTATTTAAGTATATTTTTCACTCTACATAAATTTTTAAAAATTCTATATAAATGTCAGGCCAAACAGGGCTACATGAGACCCTGTCTCAAAAAGCAAAAATATTTGCCCCATCAAAGTCTTACATATTGGTGCTCACAAATCAAATCACCTCACAAAATAAGGTTCAAGAATAGTATAAATGCACAAACCCCACAGGCAAGGGGTTTCACTTTCTTAGGTTCTTACTGGTCATGTGTGTATCTTCTCTGCCGACATGTCTAGGTGGGTGTTCTATTGCTGAATTGAGAGTTCTTGATATATCTCACGTATTAAGCCCCTATCAGACAAGTAACTGACAGTGTTTCCTATTCTCTCTGGGTTTTCAACCTTTTGAACTTTTAATTTTAAGGAATTTTAATATCTCTTTTTTCTTATATGTGTCATTGATATCATACTTAAGAAACTATCATTCAACTTAAAATCACGAAGATTTATACTTTATACTTTTATACTTTACATCAAAACTCCAGAGTGTTTGGTTTCTGCATAGGCCATCAAACCATACTGCTGACCCTCATAAGTCAGTATGAGGCAGCGGTCCTCATATGATTATAATAACTCAGTCTAGTTAGTTAGTTTTAGTATATTTGACACAGGGTCTCAGGTAAACCAAGCTGCCTGCTATGAATGTGCCTAAGTATGTCCTTGAACCCTCGTCCTCACATGCCAAGGGCTGGAGTTGTGGACCTGCACCATGACACCTAGTCAGATTCCTTCTTTTGCAAGTGTATACCCCCTGGTCCCAGCATCAATTGTTGAAAACAATACTTTTCCGACAATTCGGAAAATTGTTCAGATAGTCAATTGACTATAAATATATGTTTTGTATCTGCCCCACCCCACCCCACCCGACCCCCAAACTGAGACAGGATTTCTCTGTAATAGCCTTGGTTGTTCTGGAACTTAACTCTATAAACCAGGCTGGCTTTGAACTCCCAGAGATCGACCTGCCTCTGCCTCCTGAGTGCTGGGATTAAAAGTGTGCATCACCACCGCTTGCTTGCTTATAATTTTTTTGGTAATTGATTTTTTGTTGTGTCTGCATATGTGAGTGCAGGTATGGCTGTTCCAGGTTGACATGTAGAGGTCATAGGACAACTCTGGAAAGTCAGTTCTGACTTGCCACCTTGTGGGATCAAGGGGTCAAGCTCAGGTCATGAGGCTTCTGCAGCAAGTACTTTTACTTGCTGAGCCACCTTGCCTGGCCCTGGCCTGTGTGTCTGTACCACCGATCTGTATGTCCATCCTTTGCCAATACCGTACAGTTTGATCACTACAGCTCAACAGCTATGTTCTGCAGAGACAGCTTACTAACTGAAGGAGGAGGAGACAAGGACCAAGGAGGGGACACTTAGAGAAGGACTACATGGAGACTGGAGACTGAGCAAGCTGGACAGGATGGAATATACCCGTGACCCCGCTCCAGAGGTGGGGCGGGGTGATCTGACAGTAAGATCACCCTTACTTTCAGAACAGGCTGGCTACATGAGACCTGATTTTAACAAGTAAATAAATAAATAGGTAACCTGAGTCCCTTACTTTTACCCAGCCTCCCTTTGACACTAAGTGCTGGGGCTGAGCATAAAGGCACGCTTGTCACTCCAGCACTCAGGACACTGCTGCAAGCTCAGGGCTAACTGACCACTGGTGAGTTCTACCAGTCAGGGATCTACAGAAAGGTTCTGTCTCAAACATTCTAGGACTAGAGAGATGACTTGGTGGTTAAGAGCACTTGCTCTTTCAGATGACCCAGGTTCAATTCTCAGCATAATGTCTATCTAAAATGACTAACAACCATCTAACTCTAGTTCCAGAAGATTCAACCCCTTCTTCTGGATTCCCTGGACAATGTGTACACATGATGCATAGGTATACATGTAGACTAAACACCTACACACATAAATTTGTTTGTTTGTTTGTTTATTTTTGTTTTTGGAGACAGGGTTTCTCTGTGTATCTTTAGCTATCCTGGAACTTACTCTGTAGACCAGATTGGCCTTGAACTAAAAAATCCCATAAATTTTTAAAATCTCAAAAAATTAATGATAAAAATTTAAGAGCCAGGGATGTGGCCTAGTGGGCAGCATTCATAAACCCATGTTTGATTTCCCAGAACAACGTGAAACTAGGCATAGTGGCACAGACCTGTAATCTATACACTCAAGAAGCAAAAGCAAGATCACAGGTTCAAGGTCATCCTGCACTACATAGTGAGTTCAAGGACACCCTGGCATACCTGAGACCCTGTCTGGGGGGAAAAAAAATCAAGGAATAAGTAAATAAAACGTACATTTTCCTGACCATGATGTGTGATTAAACATTGGGCTAAGGAGGACACTGACCCAGAATGCATTAACTAGACTACAAAAATGGTGCCAGGGCACAGAGCAAGAAGCAGCTCAGATGGGCCAGACTTCAGTTCTAAGAATTTACCAGCAATGTCTACCAATTCTTTATTTCTTAGACACACATCTAAGCACCAGGGCACATAAATATATGTGTAAGATACTCTGGCACTTGATGACATCAAGGAAGGAGTCATGTTAAGGCATGGTGATCATGCTTGAAGAAGTGAGTCATGTTAAGGCACGGTGATCATACAGAGTGTGGTACTGTGACTATGCTCTTCAAACAGCACTCTTCTGGTTGCCTTCTTATTCACTCATCTAGTTTTTCTGGTGCTAGGGATTAAACCTAGCATTGCAAAAGCTCTACCACTGAGCCACATCCCTAGCCCAGAAAGTCTTTTTAAGATACATACGTGGCCAGGTGGTGGTATCACACACCTTTAATCCCAGTACTTCTGAAGCAGAAGCAGATGGATCTCTGAGTTCAAGGCCAGCCTGGTCTACAGAGTGAGTTCCAGGACAGCAGGTATACCTGTGTTTGCTGATCAAATGATGTGACTAGGGTTTGTTTGTTTGTTTATTTTAAAAGCCAATGAAGTTAATGAAAAGAGTTAGAATATACATGAAATAAAATCAGTTATCTGGGCATGGTGGCTTATGCCTGTAATTACAGACCTTGGAACACAGACACACACAGACACACAGACACACACAAACACACGCTCAGTGCTGGCCTCCTGTCGGGGTACTGGTCCCTACCTGACTCCAACAAGAGGGAGAGGAAGTGGCAGGTAAGGATGTGGGGATGGACTATGGAAAAATACCTTTGTTCTCTAAGTTTCCTTCCTCCAAAACATTAATACAAAACTTTTCCTCCATGAATAATTAACCTCAGCATTAGGAAGGGAAGAGAATGTAAGACTTGGATAACTCCGGAGGACTTACTCTTTCATCAATGATTCTCATGAGCCATCTTTTAGTCAGGTTATGTTTCTTGACGGCCTAAAAAACAAGAATGTTAGGCATTTTTAGAAGGTTCTAGAAATGTCTTCTCTCGATATGAACAAAGTACACTGCAAAGGTAGGTTAGGAACACTCGTTACAACCCATCAGATAGGCATCGGTGCTGAAGAGACATCAGGTCATTTCCTGTAAGGTGACTCTGTAAGGCTCCACACACTTTCTTCCTGCGGTACTGGCACACCCTTAATAGTCTACTTCCTTTGAACTTTAGGCTCCTTTTATACTGTTGGGTGGTGACAGTGCATACCTTTGTTTGATCCCAGCACTTGGGAGGCAGAAACAGGCAGATCTCTGAGTTCAAAGCCAGTCTGGTCTACAAAGCAAGGTCCAGAACAGCAAGGGCCACCTATAAAAACCTTGTCCCAAAAAACCAATATATAGATAAAATACAATATTTCTCTCATAGATAGACAGATAGGAAGATGATAGATAGTTAGCTGGATAGATGGATGGATGGATAGATAGATAGATAGATGGATGGAAGATAGATAGACAAAAACAGACAGACAGACAAGCCAACAAAAATGGGTGGACAAGTGTCCTTCTAGAAGTGGCACTTTGAGGACACATTTCCTATTAACACTCCAGCCAAGAATCTATAACATATATCTAATGAGAAATTATTAGACAAACACAAGATGAATGTCCAGAGAGAAAAAGACAAGTTAGGACTGATAATACTTCTTTAAAAAATGTTGGCAAGGGCTGGGCTGTATGTCCATTGGTAGGGTGCTTGCCTGGTCCATTTGCTGGTGCAAAGCCCTAGCTTCAGCCCTCCTTACCACAGAAAACAAAAAAGCCTAAGTCTCTGGGGGGTATGAAGAGGCACATCTGCAACTTCAGCACTTGAGATTTGCTGAGGCAAAAAGATTGCTACAAGTTCTAGGCCAGCCAGGGGATACATGGTGAACTCCAAGCCACTTTGTTACAGTGAGACATGGAGTGGGGTGGGGGAGTAAATTTACTGAATTTACAGGCTGTTCTAGCTATGAGAGACTTGTCTCTATTTTTGTGGGGGGAGGGGGCCTTGGCACACAGCCTGGGCTGTAACGTCTAGTCTTCCTACCTCCCCCTCCCAAGCATTTGGATTAGAGTAAGTATTGCTATACTCGGCTGCAAAACATCCTCATTCTCAGGAAATCCTAAAATACTTAGATTATGGAAATGATATAACACACAGATGATTTAGAAAAATTATTTGTGTGAATATATACATTTACATATATGCACACATACATACAAACACACATATGTGTGTACATATGAACACATTAAGAAGGAGGGAAAAGGAGAGACAAAGTTCAGAATACAAGAGAAGAGAGGCACTTGTAAGTGATTAACCCAGACTGGGGCTAGAGCTCGTGCACGGCTCTAGTTTGCTTTCTGTTGCTGTAATAATAAAATACTCTGACCAAAAGACACTTAGGGAGGAAAGGTTTAGTTGGCTTCCAGATCACAGTCCACCTATAAGACAAGTCAAGGCACTACCACAAGCTGGAACTTGAAGCAGAAACCACAGTATAATGAAGCAGTATAATGCTTGTTGGTTTGCTCACTGGCTTCTGCTCAACTGGCTTTCTTGTACAGCTCAGGACCACTTGCCTAGGGATGGGACTGCCCACAGTGAGCTGGCCGTCTTAAATCAATTGTCAATCAAGACAATGCCCCACAGAGACACCCACAGTTCAATCTTAAGGAGGCAATTCAGTTGAGTTTGCAAGGGGTAAACTCAAGTTCAGGACTTGATTCTGAAGCCTTTCCCAGCTACTTTTTTTTTTTCTTTCCTAAACAGGGTTTCTCTGTATAGCCTTGGCTGTCCTGGAACTCTGTAGACCAGGCTGGCCTCGAACTTGGAAATCTGCCTGCCTTTGCCTCCCAAGTGCTGGGGACACAGGCATGTGCCATTACCACCCAGCTCTACCTGCTGCTCTTAAAGAGCAGTGACACACATTCTCTAGATATGCTGAGAGAAAATCTCCTTGCACAAAAGATTAACGAGAACTGGCAAAAAAGAACTGCTGAGCAGAGAGAATGGAAATGTTCCTACCATGGTATCAAACTTGCAGCTTCCATTCTGCAGACAGTTGTGTAGAAAGTGCATAAGCAGTTTATAATATATAGGCAAAATTCCTCTTTTTTCACTTAACAACGACAACAACACAGGAGAGCAAGATATCTCAAAGATGACCACCCCTGTCAAGCAAGCCCAACTACCTGAGTTCAATGCACAGCAGAGAGCTGACTTGTCCTCTGAGTACCATGCTGATGTATTCTGTGGCATCCCATACCTGGCCTTCCCCTTCCCTCTGCCCCCTATACAAGAATACTAAATAAAATCTAATTAAATTACATTTAATTCCATTTAAAGAAGCACCACAGAGTGTGGTGAAGTAGCTCAACCAGTGAAGCACTTACCATCTGAGCATAAGGACCTGAGTCCCCCAGAGCCTGTGAGAAAAGCTACGGCCAGTGGGATATGTTTGTAACCCCAGCATTAGGAAGGCAAGGACTAGCTGACCCTGGGACGCACTGGCCAGTCAGGTTAGCTTATTTAGTGAGCTTAGTAGGAGATCTTGTCTCAAAAGAGCAAGCAAGCAACAACAAAAGTAGCTGGTGCCTACAGAATGATACTCAAGACAGTCTCGGGCCACATGCATGTCCACATATGACATGAATAGCCCCACACAAAAATACCGAGCTCAGAAGATAGGTGACTGGGTAAAAGACTTGCTTTGATAGTGTAAGGGTCTGAGTTTGAATCTCTAGCACCAATGTAGAGCCAGGCATGGAGGTCACATCTATAACCCCAGTGCTGGGTAGTTAGGGTAGAGTAAGATGGAGATACAAGAAAATCCTGGGGACTCACTGGCTAAACGGTTAATTCTAGATTCAGTGAGAAATTTGAACTCAAAAAAATAAGATGGAGAACAACAGAGAAAAATACCTACAGTCAATCACTAGTCTTTTGACCCACCCTAAGTGGCATGCACGTACACCACACACACACACACACACACACACACGCACATGCATACATGCGAGTATGCACGCGTGCATGTGTGCAACACCCCCCACTCATGGTTAAACTGGGGAGCAAGCTGAACACCGGCACTCACTGCTGCCTGCGTCCTGACTATGGATCCAATGTGACCAACTACCTCCTGCTCCTAAAGCTGTACTTGCCCTGCCAAGGTGACCTGAACCCCTGGAACCATAAGCCAAAACAAACCCCTCCTTCCTTAAGTTGCTTTTGCTGCAGTAGGGCAAGTCACTAATACACCTGACAAAACAGCTCAGAACACTAAAGGAGCCCAAGACTATTCAGGGAAGACGACGCTACTACCATCAGCATTCCCTGAATCACATCCAACAAGTAGGCTCGAATACAACTGTTATATATTAAAAGTAGTATACACACGTGTACATAAGCATATATGAGTGTGTGTGTGTGTGTGTGTGTGTGTGTGTGTGTGTATAATTTTTTTTTCCTTTTACCTTCCAGAGTTCAAAGGCCACAGGCTGGTGTGGTGGGTTGTCACAGTAAATATCTTCCACCGCCTTTTTCCAGAACTGCATGCGCATCAATCCAATTGTTTTCTCAGAGACTGAGTCCTTAACCTGTAAGCAGAGTTTCAAACCTCTAGGTTGGAGACTTATCTCAGTGGTAGAGTGCTTGTCTGTCTATGTATGGAAACCCCAGCATAGAAATAAACAAAGACAACTTATTGTTTGAAAACCAAGTTATTATGAGGGGACATCTGAGTTCCTCTAACTGTCCTAAACCATTACTATGGTGGTCAATACATGACTTCATTTTCCAGAGCCAACACAAAGTATAAACTGACTGAATGCACACTTCCCTTGATGCTACTAATACCTTTTATCAGCATAATATACAGGCCAGGTGTCATAGCTCATGCGTATAATCCCAGTATTCAGGATAATCAACCGATGTGAGCTCAAGGCCAGCCTGGGCTATGTAGTAAGTTCCAGGCCAGCCTGGGCTACAGAATAAGACTATGTCTAAGTTAATTGTGGAGGTCACAGGGGAGCTCTGGAGTCAGCTCGCTCCTTCCAGCCGTATGTCGTTTGCAGGGATCGGCCTCAGGTTGCCAGGCTGAGACATCTCACCGCTTTAAAGGTTGTTTCTTGAGGCTGGAGAGATGCTTCAGGCTGCTCTTCCTGAGCACCCCCCACCACAGCACCCACCCCCAGTTCAATTCTCAGCACCCACACGGTGCTCACAGCCATCTGTAACCACAGTTCCAGGAGATCCGATATCCTCTTGTCTGCCCAGGCACCAGCTGCACACATGGTATACAGAGGCACACACAGGCAAGCACTTATACACATAAAATAAAATTAATGATAACAATAAAAGCTGTTTCTCCTTGAGCTGGGTAACAGGACTACTTGTGACCTTAGCACGTGACAGGTGGACACAAGAGGACCAAACACCCTCAGCTGTATAACAAGTTTAAAGTCCATCTGGGTTACATGAGAGCCTATCTCAAAATCAAAGCAAGCCATGTCCTTCAGCAATCGGGTCACTCCGCTCCAAATCTGCTTTATGTCCTGTGAGACCCATTATGGTATTTGGACTGCTGCAATACTTGTTTATGTAAAGTATGCGTTTTCTTTGTTCACATAGTCAGAAGCATTTTTTGTAACAGACACAGTGACAGACTCAGCTGCAGGAGCGTCACGAAATCAGCTCTGAACTGCTCCTGTACTGTGGATCCCAAATCTGCAACTTGATTTTTTTTTTTTTGGGTGACTAATTTCAATTATTCAGCATCAATTGTATGAGGGTAATCAGCTCTACGTCTCTCCGTCAGAACCAGTGAACCAACAGATGGATGAGAAGGATGGCTCAGCAGTCAAAAGCACTTGGTTCCTGCAGAGGTGTTTGGTTCCAAGCACCCACGTGGTGGCTCACAACCATTTGTAACTCCAGTTCCAGTAGCTCCAACCCCCTTTTCCGACCTCCATGGGTACCAGGCACACATTCAGTGTATGTACACACATGCAGGCAAAACACTCATACACACAAAGTTTTTAAAATAAATATTTTTTAAAAAAAATGATAAACCAAGGAAGATTTTCCTACTCTCACAGTGATAACTAACTGCCTGGAGGTTGGCATGGTACACGACTTTATTCCTAGCAGTTGGAAGGCAATGGCAGGTGGATCTCTGTGAGTTGTAGGGTAGCCTGGTCTACACAGTGAGTTCTAAGAAAGCCAGGGATACATAGTGCGATCCTGTATCAGAAAACAAAATAACAAACAAACAAGACTGTAGGGGTAGTTCTGATGCTACAGTGCTGTTCGCCAATTGGTTCTTGATCTGTCTGTAAAGAAGCCATGAGCCAATTGCTGGATGGAAGGGATAGGTGGGACTTGCCTCCTGGAGGCAAGCAGACAGACAGGGAGGACAGGATAGTTTGCACTGCTTCTGATAGAGAAAAGTTAACCAGCCATGTGAGATCTCAAAACGGAGTGGGTACATAAGCTGCTCCTACAGGCGGGTGGTCAGGGGTGTTTAGCAGGGGCTAGATGTAACTGAGCAACTAAAGTTTAGGGCAGGTGGGAGGTGCGGAGCTAAGATTATTGATAAGGGCATGCTAGCCTTGGGAGTTTACTAATGCCACGCAATTATGCCAAGAAGGCAAGCTGAAAATGAACAACGTGTGTGTGTGTGTGTGTGTGTGTGTGTGTGTGTGTGTGTCTGTATCCTGGTAGCTCCACCTGTTCCTAGAGCTTTGGCGGGTGCCTCAGTGTCCCTGGGAAATTGCAGGCAGGAGGACAGAAGGTGGTAGCCAAGGCTCCTGTGGAAAGGTGAGCTACGGGGAGGTGCACACTGCTTGGCACTAGCAGAGGCAGTAGCTCAGTCTATACAAATTCAGCTCACTCCTTCGTGGATAACGAACGCACTGTGGTTTTCGTACATGTGCCACTGTGTTCGAGATGCCACACTTCCAGTATCTGACCTATCTGCTGCTGTCAGAGAAGACCAACCATTTGACTAAAATTTCTCCATTTCCACCCCATTCCAAACTTGTCCTCTATCCTCCTGTGCTCTGTCCACTCAAGGAGAAAGAGGGCTCTGTTCTTCCTCTGTAATTCTGAGACAAAAGCAGCCAGGGTCTGCAAGACTCTCTTGCTCTCTACAGTCCATTAAACTGCACAGTAAGTCTTCAATACACACACAAAGTATGAAACTGTTAGAGAAAGCAGTAAGAGTCTCATTAGTTTATTCAATTAACAGACAATGCTAAATGCAAATCTGAAACACACTCAGAAAAACTTAAAAATCCAGAATATCATTTCTAGAAACATTAAATTCACCAACCAGTTTTATTTCTTGATACTAATTAAGCCTGAGTAGCTAGCATGAGAAAGAAACCACTAGCAATGACTTTTAAGTATGTCTAACATGGATTACTCTATTTCTTTACCGGTCAGTATCAAGCACACCCTACAACCATCTTGTCATAATATTTTAATATTTTAATACCAGCCTGAGCCAGTTCCACATTGAAGGCCCGCAGTGCAGAAACAGACTTTTGACACTCTGCAGGAAACAGTAAGGAACACAAGTAACTTTCATAATCCCGTTTCCTATAATAAACAGAAACAAAGAAAAAAAAAAGGTAGTTAGTCTCCACTTTCCAAGCTGCACACAAAATACTGACAAAACCCAACCAGAAACAATGAAGCTTTGGATCACAACAGGCCTCAGTTCTTAACTATTTCTCTACCAAGAAACAGTATCTGCTTATCACCCCAAACACATTAAAAAGGAAATCTTTATTATTTTATTTTTATTTACAAAGCACTTGTAAAGCTTCAGAACATTTTGCTTTTAGAAAGAACTGAAATGAGCTATAAAAGAAGAAAGCAGAGCTAGGTATGTTGACACATGCTACAATCCCAGCATTTCAGAAGTGAAGGTAGCAGTATCAGGAGTTTACGGCTAGCCTAGGCCTCATGAAACTGTCTCAAAATAACAACAAAAAACACTGTGGAGGCAGGTATAAATAAAAATAGTTTAAGTATGTTTTTTTATTACATATACATAGAAAGACACAGAAATAAGATATATAAACCAGCAAGGTGGTGGCACATGCCTTTAATTCCAGCACTCAAGAGGCAGAGGTAGACTACAGAGTGAGTTCTAGGACAGCTAGGACTGTTGCACAAAGAAACCCTATCTCAAACAAACAAACAAACAAACAAAAACAATGTGTGTATGTATTTCTGCATTTGCTAAAAGAGTCTAGAAGCACAAATAATCCCCACACCCCCAGCATCAACAAATAATACCAATTACCTAAATATAGACATTGGTTCCTAAGACCTCCAGGCATTCTTGAAAGAATGATGTCCCAAGCTGGGGCCAGAGAAAATATAAAACAAGCTAACAACATCTTAAACATAAAGCAAAGACTCAAAGAATGGAAAGACTGATTGTCAAAAGAACACCAGAAACAAGTTTGGCAAAAGCCTACAGAAATTTGAGTATCCACAGAATGGGTATGGTGTATACTGGGGAGGCTACAGCCAGAGACTGCAAGTCCACAGTTTCACGATTTCAAGGCCAGCTTTCTTAAACACTCGAGAAGTTGTCTAGGACTATAATGGCTGTCATATAGCTCAGTGGGACAGAGCTTGTCTAACATCACCAGGCTCTGAGTTCAGCCTCCAGCAGCCTAAGAAAACAGCAACCAGACATGGCAGGGTGACAGCCAATGCTTGTAAACTCAGTGCTTGCTCGGGGTGGGGGCAATCCAAACACAGAAGCAACTGCATTTCTCAGATTTACTTCCCTAGTCAAGTCCAAGGTGATTTAGTTATTTTAGTGAAGCTTAGAAGCCCTTGAAAGCAGGCATTTTAAAACCAGATACTGAGGCTGGAGGGATGGTTGAGTACTTTAAGAGCACTAGCCATTCTCCCAGAGGGCCCGGGTTCGATTTCCACCTTCACATTGGCTCACAGCTGTTCTAGGGAATCTGATCTGTGGTACTAAGCATGCACACAGTACATACATACAGGCAAAACACTCATACACGTGAAATAAAAATAACACATAGCAAAAACAACAAAACAAAAAAAGATGGTGGCTCTTGGGAGGCAGAGACCAGCAAAGTTCCAGGCCATCCTGGTCTAGGGGGCCAACCATAGCTACATAAAAACCCTGTCTGAAAACAAACAAAACCGTATCAGATAGCTGCTGTTAGCAAGGAAGGGTGAAATGCAGGGGTGGTGTGGGTGGAAGTAATTAAGCCATAGATTATTCATAGGGTTCAGTTCCAAGGCAGGCCCAACCCATCCCCACACTCCCACATATGTCTAAGGAAGAACTTTGCTGGTACCAGGTGAACAAAACACAAGTTATGAGGTTGTCCTTGTAAATCTCGGGCAAATCCCTTGAAACTATTAAACTTCATTTAAAAATTGTATTTATTTTTAGGTGTATGAGTGTTTTGCTTACACGTATGTTTATGTACCATGTGCCTACTTAGTGCCCAAGAAGGCCAGAAGAGAGCATTATATCTCATGTGGTCCTGGGAATCAAACCTGGTCCTCCAGCACAGCCTGTGCACTTAATCTACGGTAACCCATCTCTCCAATTCCTAAACGCTCTAACTCTTAAAATCTCTTGATGGAAATCACAACTTGTAAGGAGTGTTGAATAAGTCTCTTTAGACTTTATTTTTGTAAGCAAAACTTTAGTTTTGTGAGACGGGTTTACCGTAGCACACTAGGCAAGCACCCTACTGACAGACCTAAAATTCCGCAGCCCACGTGAGTTACTTTTAATCGTGCAGAGCACACAGAGCTCAAAGCCAGTTAACGGTGTTAAACTCACTGTCCGTGCAATGTATGCAAAGGTTGTAGGGTCCCTTAAAATTAGGGTTCAGGCAGAGTGATGTGTTGAGCCAGGATTCCACGGCCACGTGAACAGGCCTGCGGCCTCCTCCGGCCACCCGCGCGGAACCCAGCAGAACGCAGGGCCGGAAGGACACAGTCCCAGGCTCGGGGTTCAGCTCTCCTCGTTCCACAGGCTCTGGGTCCTCGGGGATGTCCCCGGGGCAGGGCCGCTCACCTCAGCAGCTCCAGGCAGTAGAGGTGGGAACCGGGGATGGCCGGCCCGCTGGCCGCCGCCACGCTGCGCCGAGCTGCCGAGGGCCCCGGCAGGCGCCGCACAGGTTCCCAAGCATCCCGAGGCGGCCGGCGACGGAACAGGCTAGCTAAACCGAATGGCCTTGGGCCGGGGACTGAACCCAGCATGGAGGTCGCCATGACACCCGCTTCGCGTGCCCTCCGACCCTGAGGCCACGCCCCCAGCAAGAGGCCACGCCCCAGCAGATCTCTGCAGCTCAGCAGAGAAAGGAGGACACTCAGACCAGAGCAGAGCCAGGTGTCGCTGTGGTCCCGCACATTGGTGACTGTCGGTCCTCTCCAGCGTCCACCCTCACAGGACTCCAGAATGCCAAAGGGGATGGGTGCCTGCTTTTCAAAGAAGAAGCGGCTGACATTACATCCCGTCACTCCAGAAACCCCCATCCTCCTTTGGTCCTCTACAAGAGCACTGTTGACCTAAGTGTTTGTAACCATACTGCAGGAAACTTCCTGTACGTTAATGCCCACTATTCACCCACACACATTCCCAGAGACCTCCCAGCATAGCCCTGAATGGGTACCACTGACTAGCCATAGCCACTCTACCTTCAAGAAAAAAACAAAAACAAAAACAAAAAAACAAAAAAAAAAGCAAAGATGCTTGAGAGATGCAGCAGGTTACGCCTCCTTTATCAACCATTTAGGATAGAGGGGGAGAAGAGGGAGGGGGAAAGCAGAAAGAGAGAGACAGAATTTAATTTCTTTTTTTCTTTCTTTCTTTCTTTCTTTCTTGCTTGCTTTCTTGCTTTCTTTTTTAAAATAGTTGGTAACAATATATCATTTGCCGTTGGTTGTCTCTCGCAACACTCTAAAAGCCCAAGGAGTCATTTGTTTCCTGCTTTAACCCCATTTACAGTCCCTTGGTCATTATAAAAGCTGACTTGCCTCTGTCATCTGTAGCACTAGCACTAAGGAGGCTGAGACAGGAAGTGTCGAGTGTTCAAAGCCAGCCTACACTAGCTACACAGTGAGGCTGAAGCAAGACAAAAAGAGAAAGTTGTGAACCTGGGAAAGAAAAATAGACTCTCAGCCAGCAATCAAGCCAAAGCCTTTTGCCTGCGGAGAATTTAGATTTCCAGTATAAGGTTAGAGAGATGGGTCCATGAGTAAAATAGTACCAGATGAGGTGGAGGAGCTCAAAAGTCAAAAAGGAGGCTCAGAGGCAGGAGACAAAAGAAGGCAACCGGAGGCAAGTATGTTGAAATACATTATGTACATGCCATAAAGAAACCCGTTTTTAATGTATAATTAATATGTGCTAATTTAAATATTTAAATACAATCATTTAAAATACAATAAAAATGAAATTACATTACAAATGATATGTTGTGCTGGGGCAGTGGTGGTGCACACCTTTAATCCCAGCACTTGGGAGGAAGAGGCAGGCAAATTTCTGAGTTTGAGGCCAGCCTGGTCAGAGTGAGTTCCAGGACAGCCAGGGCTACACAGAGAAACCCTGTCTCGAAAAACAAAACAAAACAAAACAAAAAAAACAAAAAATGATATGTTGTTACCAACTGTTATTAATTGAATATTCTACAGGTATAGTGACACGCACATATAGTGCCAGCATTTGAGAGTTAGGGGCAAAAAGATAAACAATTCAAAGGATAGCTGGAGAGATGGCTCAGTGGTTACTAACAATTGTTTGTACTCTAGTGAAGGAGAGAAAGAGAGGGCGTAGACTTAGCGGGGAAGTGGGAGTGATCTCCAAGGAGGTAGGGAAGAGGAAACCTTGACCAGAATATATAGGATGAAAAACCATTTTCAATTTAAAAAAAGAAAAAAAGAAAGCAGTCGTTACTTTTTCAGAGGACCCTAGCTAGGTGAGCGCCCAGCATCCACATCAGGGGGTTCACAACCACCTGTCTTTCCAGCTCCAAGGAGGAGTGTAGTGACCTTTTGTGAACGCTGGGATTTTGGTCCCAGATGTAAGGATATGGGGCTGATTGTACTGCCCACAGCAGCTGACTATGATTTGCCTCCTGCACTAGCAGAGGCAAGGTTTTGCCAGCTGCAGATAGTTTCCGTGATTGTGTGACGTTTGGAATTCTGGGAACTTTTCAGAGGCAAGGGGGGATGGTTCTTTGTTGTAGTAAATATTTAATCTCAATCACCTTACCTCACCTTAGATCATTCAGTTCCCAGATAAAAGACACAAAACTTCTATACTTTAAAGCACTAGAGCTTAGCAGATATCTACCTTCTGTGCTATTAGCATCTATTTCTCGGTCAATAACCCCAAGATAATACTTGCCATGTTCCGCCTAAGCCGCTTTTACTAGGACTGGCCAGCCCTTCTGGCCAGTTTTCATGATCCCTTTCCCCACAGTGTCTTCTCCTCCACCTTCTCTGTCTCCTCTTCTTGAGCTGTGCCTCAGACCTCAAGCCTGGGACCTGAAACCCCGCCCATCTCTTTTCTGCTCAGCTATAGGCCATAGGCATCTTTATTCAACCAATAGTTTTAAAATAAGGATCAAGGTTACATAGCTTCACTTGGTGTGTGTGAAGATCTCCTTGTTCCCAATGGCCACCAGACTTGGGGGGGGGGGCAGTATTTAGCATTACAATACACAGAAAAAGACCACACCTCAACAGTTGTCAGTGTAGGAAGGTTGGTTGTGGTTTATTGGTGGCTGAGGTCAAAGAAGAAATTAGATTCAGGAATCTCTCTCTCTCTCTCTCTCTCTCTCTCTCTCTCTCTCTCTCTCTCTCTCCCTCCCTCCCTCCCTCCCTCCTATTCTTCTTTCTCTCCTACCTAGTGTTAGAAGAAGAAAGTGTATGTGTGTGTGTGGGAGTGGGGTGGGGTGATAAAGGGTGGGAAAAAGAAGAATCCATAAAGTAGCAAAGACCAGCTACAGCTGACATCCAACTGGTACCCCTACATACGCATAGTTAAAAACTTTTTAATTGAAAAATTTAAAAACATGTACTCTCCCTCCATGAGCAGGACTGAGAGACCTTGGTTACCACAACAAGGTCAAGTGACGGGATCTAGGTGGAGTTACCCACCTTGGCTGCCCGGAACACAGAAGCGGAACTGCCCCTGGGCTTGCCTTGAGACATCTCCGGTCGTGACCTGGAATGGACTATGGACTATCCCACCCATCTGGAACCAGGAGGGGTTGTGGGTTGGGTCTTCCCCTTTAAATTGAGAGCCGAACATTAAAGCTTTGGGCCTTGATCAGAGAACTTTGTCTTGGCCTCATCTCTTCTCGCCCTCCTTCCCCCTTCATTCCCAGCCCCCCTTTCAGGTGAATCCAGTTGACTTGTGGCCGCGGGCGGCTACAAAAACAGTTCAAAGTCATCCTCAGTTATAGTTAGTTTGGAGGCCTAGGTGGGCTACCTGTATAAAAAAAAGAAAAAGAAGGAGGAAAAGGATGAACTCTAAATATGTGAAACTGTGTTCTTAGTCAAATTTTCTGACTTCGAAACATGTCTTTGAACACTGAGTACATTTTCATTTAGAGTATAATCAAAACAGAAACTTCATTGCCTGTACAAAAGAACTGTTAATGACCACAGAAGCACTTTTTATTAAGTTGGCTTTCAGCCAAATTGGTTTCCCACCATGGCGGGTTTGGTTTATTACTCTGTGGTAGTGACTGTAATTGACTGTAATTCGTGTTGTTGTACAAAACACAAGGGCACATTTCCCCAAACTTCAGCCCAATCTTCATTGCTCTTTGGTTGATTAATAACTACGTTGTAAAGAATTATGTCTTGTTGTTCCAAATATCATCCCACCGCTGATTTTTCCATAGCGTTTGTTAAGGGCTTATCACTCCTCAAACCAAGAACCAGGCTAACTTGTCACAAGAGCTCCATTCTGTACTTGCATTTTTAAAAATACTTAAGTATTGTATGCATACGAGTGCACTATTAGCATGTATGCCTGCTTGACAGAACAAGGCATCAGATCTCATTACAGATGGTTATGAGCTACCATGTGGTTGCTGGGAATTGAACTCAGGACCTCTGGAAGAAGAGTCAGTGCTCTTAACTGCTGAGCCATCTCTCCTGCCTGAGATTTAGGGATCTTTACTGAAATGTGTTAGGGAACCACCAGAGAAGTCAAAATAGGTGCTTGATGTAATTTGTCTTAGATTTGAAAAAGACAGCTCTGACTTTGTTTCGGGGCTAGCTTGGAAGTAGGGAGACCATATGAGAGCTCGTTGATAAAAATCAAACCAGAGGCACTGGTGACTTGGATAGACGTAACTGTGGAGATAGGGAAAACAGGGGACTTCAGTCATAGAAAGGTGGCACCCAGAACTCACTGCTGCACAGGAGCATTAGGAAAGGGTCCCACCTGCTTTCTAACGCAGAAGCTTCTTTTCACTATGTCGTCATCCTCCCCAGTCAGCAGCCTCGCCAGTCCAGGGATTCCTGTGATTAAAGAAGCAGAGCACAGTGTCCTCATCCACCAGTGGCTGGTGCCACTGAGTGCACGTCTCTCTGACTGCCCACAGTGAGACTTGAAAAGGAGTTCTCTATGGAGCTTCTGAGGAAGTTACTCCAGTAAAGGAAGTGCAAATATAAGACAAATATAAGCACATAGAAGTGCAAATATAAGACAAATATAAGCACATAGGAACTATTCCTTCCAAAATGCTTTAACATAAGACTAAAAGGGGGTTTCATGACATGGTTCAGCAGGGAAAGGCACTACCTTTCATAAGCCTGAGGACTTTGTTCAGTCTCCAGAACCCACATGGCAAAAGGAGACAGGACTCTGCCATATCCATCCCCGCCACACACACAATAAATTAATTAATTTAAAATAAAACTAATTAAAAGGCTAAGGGTATACCTCAATAGTAGTATCTGAACAGTGTAAGTATAGTAGTTCTGAGGAGGAAACATTTCCCCAGTGTAAGTATTACAACTCAGAGGAGAAAGGTACCCTGGCAGTCAGGAGCCAGGAATACCAGAGAGTCACACAGCACGACAAACCTCACACAAGAGATTTACCAGGACAGACACTGGAAGGCAGCTGCCTCTGCTCTGGCCAGAAGCAGCAAAGACCTAAGCAGAAGGCAGGTCCTTGGGGTTAGCTTTCCAGGGTAGCCTGGGATTTTGTGACCTTATCTTGGGCTTTATTTATTTATTTATTCCTGTAGGGTGAAGCCTGGCTACTTTTCTACCTCAAGGAGCTAGAAACTAGGAGTGTGTGTGTGTCTGTGCGCGCGCTACTGAGGCTTGAACCCAGGAGCTCATGAATGCTAAAAAGGCACATTCCTCCCTAGCTCTCCATTCCCAGACTTTGTCTTTTGGTTTCCTTTTTTCTTTCCCAGTGATTTATTTATTTTTGTTTTATGTGCATGTCTATATGAGGGTATCAAATCACTTGGGGCTGGATTACAGACAGTTGTAAGCTGCCATGTGGGCACTGGGAATTGAACTGGGGTCCTCTGGAAGAGCAGTCAGGGCTCTTAACTGCTGAGCCATCTCTCCTTACCCTCAGTCTTTGGTTTCTTTCTTTCTTTTTTTGAGACAGGGTTTCTCTGTATAGCCCTGGCTGTCCTGGAACTCACTCTGTAGACCAGGCTGGCCTCAAACTCAGAAATCTGCCTGCCTCTGCTTCCCAAGGCAGATCAGATCCCAGATCAAAGGCGTGCACCACCACCGCCCGGCTAGCCTTTGGTTTCTTAAGACAGGCTTTCACTCCATAACTCAGGCTAGCCTCAAACTCATGACAGCCACCTTTTCCCAGCCTGAGGTTGGGATCAGAGATGAGAGCCACCATGCTGGGCTTGGTTCTTTTATTTTTTAATAATTTTCTGAAATATATCATCCCTCCTTCCCTTTTCTCCCTCCAAACTCGCCCATGGACCCCCCCCCCTTCCCTTTGTTCTCTTTCAAATGCACTGGTGGCCTTTTTCTCTAAACATCGTTGCATATGTGCATGTGTATATTCGTAAGCTGTCATCTTTTTGAATGAGTACCTGTTCTTTCTTCCTTGTCTCTACAGTTGTGTTACTGGGACTACTTCTTCCTGCTTTGATCTGAGGCACGATCCTTTTCATAGGATAGGTGCAGAGGATAGGTGAACTGCATGTGTACTGTGTGTCCGGGTTACTGTGCCTGTCTGTCTGCTAATGCTCCTCCACCCACACTCCTTTTGGTGAGATGCTTGCTTAACAGTACTCAAGACCCCATCCGTCTGTCCATCCATCTGTCCGTATAAACAGACACCTCTGGTGAATGACAGCAAAGTACTTCCTGTTGCAATGCACGGTCACATTGCCAACAGCCACCAGTTATTAGATGTAGTTTCTGAGCTTTGAGCTGCTGCAGAACTGCCAAGTAAGCAGTGTTAAGTGGAATGCTTTAAATGACAATTTTGTGAGCATAGAAAATAAAATACATTTAAAGTGACCACCACCAAAACCTGCTCCCACTCCCTTGGCTGCTGAGGCCTTGCAGTATGTCCTCATGTAGAGCTGCCTGAGGCCCGGTGTTCTCCTGCCCTGTGCTTCTCCTGTCTGTATTTTCCCCTTTGATTGGCCTTGTTTTGTTTTGTAGTTGGCAGTGCCAGCTATTGGACCCAGAGCCTCTCACATACTTGGCAAGGACTCTACCTCTAAGAATGTCCCTATCTGATTTCAGGATCAGTTTTTTATTCAGTTTTAAAGGCATTTGTATTAGAATTAAATTCATATGTGATACAACTTTTTAAAATGTTGAGACTTTGACTGACATGGTGTACATTTTTAATCTTAGTACTTGGGAGGCAAAGGTAGGTGGATCTCTATGAGTTCAAGGCCAGCCTGGTCTACATAGTGAGTTCCAGGTTTGCCAGAGCTATTCAATCCTCATATTATTAAAAAGGAAAACATTTATATTTTTCTATACTCACACAATACATGTAACACCAGATATGTGAGTCTTTCATGTAAAATTATTATAACACAAAACACTGAGAATTGGTACAGATCCCACAGATTAGAGGGGATTAGTCTCTCAAGACTGACTCCATTTCAGATACCAGTAACAAGAAGTGAATCCTCAGACTACCTATGCTTTGTTCAACCTGGCTATAAAGCAAAAATTCCCTCTCTTCCCCGAGTACCATAATGGATGTAATAGCTCACGTAACCCTGAGATACACACATTTACTGGTTTATCACAATGGATATGGAACAGGACATAGATGAACACCCAGATGAAGAGTTACATTAGATAAGATTTGTGGGAGGCATGGAGCATCATGCACTCTCTAGGCAAACTGTTCTCTCGGCACCTGAGTATGTTCACTAAGCTAGATCTCTAGAAGGACTTCCTAGCAGGGGATTTTAATGAGGCTGGGTCATGAAGGCATGATGGGTCATTAACTCATTTGCTAGCTGCTAGGGGATGAGAGTAAAACTGGAAGCTCCAAACTTCTAAGTGACTGGTCCTTAACCAGAAGCTCTCCAGGGCCCCCTCAAGAGTCATGTTATCAGAACACAGGACACTCCTACAGCCTGTGAAATTTAAAAGGGTCGAGGACCTCCACATCAGGAACAAGAGTCTAACACAAATACAACAAATATATGACAGATGCTCTCAAGGACGCTGGAAGTTCTCTGCCAAATCCCTCTTTTTTAAAAATGTATTATATGTTTTCTGTATGGCTGTTCTGTCTGCATGTATGCCTGTACTTCTTGAGTACTGGGATGATAGCAGGGAGCCAGCACACACTGGGACTCCTAGGGGTTTTATTGTATTTTGAGATAGGGTCTCACTGGATGGCCCAGACTAACTTTGGGAACCGTTGATCCTCCTACCTCTGCTTCCTGAGTGCTGGAACTGCAGATATGCACCACCATACCCAGTCTTGCTCATTCATATATACATACACATACATACATACATACATACATACATACATGCCCAAGGAGCTGGGAGATGGGGTGTATTTTCTTGAGCTGAGGAGCATGAAGTTTTAAGGAATGTTTGAGGATATTTTGACACACGCTTTCTGGACAATATTCAGTGGCATGTGACCATCCTTAGCAGAATCCATGAATTACCACTGGGCCACACCCCTGGCTTCTGTGCTACTACCCCAGATTTTTCTTCTTCTTTTTTTTAAAGATTTATTTTTTATTTATATGAGTACACTGGCAGTTGTCTTCAGACACAGCAGAAGAGGGCATCAGATCCCATTACAGATGTTTGTGAGCCACCATGTGGTTGCTGGGAATTGAACTCAGGACCTCTGGAAGAGCATCAGTGCTCTTAACCGATGAGCCATCTCTCCAGCCCCCAGATTTTTATTCTTTAACCTGCCCTGTCCTAAGACACCTTCTTACCTTGCAGACATGTTCTTTCAGTGTGTACACTGTGTTCTTGACTTTGTCTCATCCTTGGTGATTGCTTCCTGGGTGTGAATGTGGGTTGGGTTTGTGTCCCTAGTCAGTTTGGTGCTTCAGAGTGCCATCTGTGACACTGGAGGATCAGAGGCCTGGCAGGGGGACCCTTTGCAATCTGGTAAGTGGGGACCCACAGGTTGTTCCTGAAGCTGACTGTTGCTAACTCACAACCACATTTGTTCATGGAGTCATCAAAGGAGCAGCACCCGGCTCTGGAGCGGGATGCCTGCATCGGACAGCTTGGGACTAAGTAGGAAAACCATAGCCAGTGAGGGAGGCTTCTGCTGATACTCAAGTGGTGACTAGGCAAAACCAGAGCCCACTGAAGCTTTTAGTCTGCCTTTAACTCCACGAACAGACTCAGAGGGCACAGTCACTTCAGAACAGCAAGGCAATATCAGGATGCTTTCTAAAGAGGAAGATGTGAAAATTATTGTTTTAGGCTGGTGAGATTGGACAGCAGATACGAGGTGTTTGCTGCCAAGACTAACCAGCTGAGTTCTATCCCTGGCATCCAAATGGCAAAGAAGATAGCCTCTGGTAATTGTCCTCTGAGTTCCACTAGGGCACTGTGGCATTTGTGTACACACACACACACACACAAAGATGTAAAAATGTTTTAGAGATCATTGTCTCTCTTTCCCATCCCCCACCCCCAAACTGATCAGTTTGATTGATGCCTGTATATAACCACACTCTCTTAATGACTCCAACTTCCTGCCCAAGGACACTCACTGAGTTGTTTTTCTGAGTGTGAGGGTGTCTCCTGTGTAACTATTTTACACACAAATGCCCTCTGGATTTTTCTGGCAAGCAGCAGCACTCGCTCAAGGCAGGGAAAGGATCATTGGAATTGGAAACGGGATCTGTGGTCTTGGAATGGCTTCTGGGGCAAAGCAAGTAACATTTCTTGGGCAATAAGCAGTCTGGGAGTTTCAAAATTCTACTTTAGCTGCTCTTCAATGCTGTTTCGTAACCAGAGGTCACACCTGTTTATCACCAAGGATGTTTCATCTGGCCAACAAAATATTGTGGTATTTCGATGTTCCCTCTTCCTGGAACATCCTATGTGCTGTGTCTTCAAGGAGACCTTTTAGCAATGATCCAAATCCCCAGCCTTTGACCAACCACCTGAGGGCGCTTTGAATCCCAAAGGAGCTACAGAGGGACAGTCCTGGCAAACAAAGACTGTTCATTGCTCTCTTGTTTATGAACACTGACAGAGGGCTTGTCTAAATCATGTCAAAGGAAAAGAAAGGAGAGGAGAGAAGAGGAAAGGGGAGGAAAGAGGAGGGGAAGAGAGGGGAGGGGAGAGGAAAGGAGACAAGAGGAGAGGAGACAGGAGAGAGGGAAAGAGGAAGGGAGGGAGAAAGAGAGGAAGGAAGGGAGGGAAGGAAGTAGGGAAAGATAGAAAGAGGGAGAAAATAAAACCAAAGCAGGACAATGTCACCACAAATGGTGTGACCCAAGGCCTAGATGAAAGCACAGAACTTACGGTCTGCCTTCCTGAGGTTTGTGGGTACAGGAAGAGAGCCTTGAGTTTGTCCTGGTCACCCTACCCTTTTGCCACTTCACAAACTTCTATTAATCCTCTTACCCTATT
This sequence comes from Arvicanthis niloticus, assembly GCF_011762505.2. Lineage (NCBI taxonomy): Eukaryota > Metazoa > Chordata > Mammalia > Rodentia > Muridae > Arvicanthis > Arvicanthis niloticus. Next base: position 20,448,475 of record NC_133433.1, on the reverse strand, counting down.
CAAATGCCTCATCCTTTCTGAATTTTTCTGGGCCATAGCCATGACCTAGAAAAATGAGTCAGGCCTTCATCTGTGATCATAAACATTACGTATGCTTTTGGTCACTTTACCCGTTTTTACTGTGATCTGTTTACATGGCCCTCTTCCCCAACTGCCAAAGGTAGACTGGCTCATTCTTCCTTTTACTGCTAGGACATGGCCAAATGCCCGGCATTGTACTGTTCTGAAAGACAAGTCTTTTTGGCACTGGAAACAAGGCACCTGGTTGTACGTTTATGCTCTGCCGCACAGATATGCCTGATGGATGGAGCAAACTGGGCTGCAGGGTTGGTGTGGGTTGTCCCTACCCAGAGGAAGGGGGAGCTTTTCTCAGCACCTGGCATGTACTTGCAGGGCTACATCTTTCCTGGAGAAAAAAGGATTACTCAATATATACCATGACACCAACTAGCCTTGCAATCCCACCAACCGACTGAGAAATCGGATCTGGAGGCTTCAAGAATGGCAGGCTATGAAGCAAATAAACATGGCTCAAGGCATCATGACTCCTAGGGAACCCGGTCCACTCGGAGCTGGGCCTGGAAGTGCACATGTGTAATTCCAGCACTAGGGAGGTAGCAGAAGGAGGAGCATCAGGTTAAAGTTAGCCTCAGCTACACAGCAAAGTTGAAGACAACCTGTGCTACATGAGACCAGGTCTCAAAGAATGAAGTTTCCACCACTCAATAGTCAAGCCTATAGTTATCCGAGGGCACTTCCTGTCAGTGATGAGTAACAGGGCCTTGAGAGCATGGTGTTTTTCCTATCATACTTACCCATAATTGCCACTTTAAAAAATGTAGAGTTATACAGTTATAGCCAAGGGTTAGTCATCTAATGATTCAACAAACACTTTTTGAAAATTTAGCACTGGTTAAATGTTTACTGTGGACCAGGCACCTACAAACGGTAATGAAAACTCCTGATTTTTAACACTTGTTTAGTGAAAGTATTTGCATTTTTCTCTCTTTTCCTTTCTTTTTTGAGACAGGGGATATGTAACTCAGACTGGCTTTACTCACCACATAGCTGAGGGCGGCCTTACGCTTCTCTTCCTCTACCTCCCAAGTGGTGGGATTTTAGGCATTCACCACCATGCCTGATTTACAGGTTTTTTATTTTGATTTGTTATTCCACTGATTTGATATAATTTATTTGTGTGTGTGTGTGTGTGTGTGTGCATACACACATCAATCCTATGAAAGAGTGTGTGTGTGCATACACACATCAATCCTATGAAAGTCAGAAGACAACAGGCAAAGGTTCCTTCTCTCTATTTACCATGTGGGGCCTGGGGAATCGAACCTAAAGCATGAGGCCTAGAGACAAGCCACTTCATCGGCCTTTCATATCTAGAGAGTGTCTACCGTTCCATTCTAACAGAAACTGCAATCGTACCTTTATCCATTTTGTTCTTCGGTTTCCAGGGGTCCCTTAGCCATTCTGGAGGGGTGGCCACTCAATGTTTCATAGACTTGACACATAAAATTATACACGTGAGCCCGGCAGTGGTGGCGCACGCCTTTAATCCCAGCACTTGGGAGGCAGAGGCAGGCAGATCTCTGTGAGTTTGAGGCCAGCCTGGTGTGCAGAGCAAGCTCCTGGACAGCCAGGGAAGACAGAGAAACCCTGTCTCAAAAAACTGAAAAAAAAAAATCTGTATTTTGGTTTATATTGCATATACATATACATATTATACACATGCACTGAAGATGATACCAGGCTATTCCTGTGATAATGTCATACTCCATTGTGGAAAAGGGCTGAGGCACAGGCTGTTCAGTGAACTAGGAACACTTTATTTCTATTACAGGCCCTAGGACGGTGCCTAGAGAATGAATCCTGCCTGTGAGCATCTCCCAACGCTAGTACACCTAGGAGTTACCTCATCATTTCTTTTGTCTTCTCTTCCTCTTTCATCTAATCCTGTCCCTTTGCGTTTCCTACCCCCTTTTGCTGTCTATTGTACCAAGGGAAGTTCAATAACATCTTAGTTTTTTAGGGCAGGGTCTCCCGTGACCCAGGCTAGCCTTGAGCTTGGTAAGTAAGCAAGGATGACACGTACTTCTGATTCTCCCTCCTCCTCCACTTGGGAGTAGTGGGATTATAGGCATGTGCTATGAGCCCCAATTAATTCATTTTTCGTTTTATCTCAGTGTCTGGGGCATACAACCTTCTTCCTTGATATATTGTGCACCACCAGACTCCTGTTTCTCCTCTGGCTTTATAATATAGAACTCCTTCAGTTTCTTACAGGAAAGTTAATGAATAACACATAAATGAGTACAGAATAGAAGAGGGAAAAAGAACCTTTACTTTTATATTTAATTTGTTTTTTAAAATTGAAACAATTAAACAGTGGCCCAAAGCACTGGCTGCCCTTGTAGAGGACCCCAGGTTTCGTTCCCATTATCTACATGGTGACTCACAACTGCCTCCAGTTTTAGTTCCAGGGACTCTGATGCCCTCTTTTGGCCTGTGCAGGCATCAGTAATCAACATGGTGTGCATACACATACAAAGGCAAAACTCAAACACATTAGAAAAAAAAACATTTAAACTTTTTTTAAAGTTTTAAAATAAACATGTCAAAAAATCTTCACATGGAATTCTCCACTATGCTTGACTGTTTACACATTCTCACTTTTAAAAAATGGTTTTGATTTGAGATCACACATAATTCAAAGTGGCCTCAAACTCTCTATACAGTCAAGGATAACCTTGAACTCTCAATATTCTTGCATCCACCTCCCAAGAGCTTGGATCATGGATTTTTGCCACCATACCAAGCTTCAAGTTTCCAATTTTTAAATTCTGGGTTCTAAATTAGTCCATACTATTTGGAGACCTTGTTTTGAAGAGCCAGAGAGATTCCTCAGAGTGTAAGGGCACTTGCTGCTAAGTCTGACTACACAAATTGGATCCCATATAAAGATGGTATGCCATTAATATCTGCAATGAAGAGAACAGTAAAAGTGGTTCCCCTGTTTCAAAATACTAGCATCTAAAACTTGATCTTGCAAAGTCAACTGTTTGAGAAGAAAGTGGTGGCTGCTGATGACCTATGTTTAGATCCCTAGAACCCAGGTCAAAAACCCAAGTGTGATGGTAGTTCACATTGATAATCCCAGCAACCTGAAGACAGAACAGGAAAATCTCTGGGAAACATGTGACCAGCTAGCATGGAGTATGCCCTGCAGCAGCAGAAGCAAGCAAGTCTCTGCCTTTCATTTATACTGTGGCACATGCACGCGCACACACACACACACACACACACACACACACACACACACACACAGAGGAGGGAAAGGAAAGGCTTCTTGGATGTTTTGTGTGGATATTTGGAATGTGAGGCTCACTGGGCCCTGTGGCTCACAGTTGCCGTGTTTTGTTGGTTGGTTTGCCTGTACACGTGAGAGGAAACGGCAGGTGTTAGATGTGCCTTACTCTGGCTTTAACTGAAATGGAGTATCTGTAACTTACCAAATTGGAGTATCTGTAACTTACCAAATTGAATTTTGTCTTTCATCGCTTGCTCTCACTGGACTATGAGCTGAAGTGCATGGAAGGACTCTTTGCTAGCCTATAGACGGCCAAAACGCTTGCAGTAAGTTGAAAGAGAACATTTGAGTATAGCAGGTATAAGGAGAAAAGAATTAAGCTCCTTTATTTATAAATGGAGGATTTTTAAAAATATATATTTATTTTTATTTATTTATTTGTGTGGTTATGTATATCGATGTATGTCTGTAGTGAATGAGTGTATGGGTATCTACGGATGACAGAATAGAGATGGTTCTGGTAGACTGTCAGTTTTGAGCTACCCAGTGTAGGTTCAGGATTTGAACTCAAGACCTATGAAAGACCAGCAAAGATGCTTAATCTCCTCTTGAGTCCTAGAAGGTTCCCCTCCCCCCAAGGAGTTTTTTTTTTTTCTTCATTTGTTTTGTTTAAAAAAAACAACAAACTACCAAAAGCATCAAAAGAAGAGCCCAAGTCATAGAAACACAAGTGTACAATCTTGAGAGAAGCCCGAGAAACGCAAAGTAAAATAACAGTAACATTGTAATTCTGCCCATCTTTGTGGTTGAAGAGTGATGGCTTCCAGGGTGGTGAGGAATAGTTAGACATTTAGCCTTGACCTAAAAATCTCATGTTTGGGAACCTAATCTGTTAAAAAAACAACCTCCACACCACCTAGGCTTTAGATTTTCATAGGAAAGGCATGGAAGAGCCCACTTGGTTTTAAACAAATTAACAATATGCTTTTGAAAAAAAATTTTTTTTTAATTTATAAAGTTAAATTTCTGCTTTTGAATGTATAAATTCCTGCTCTCCACAGAATTATTGATTACACATTACAGAAGCTGAAGGCGTCACCAGAGTGGGGCTTATGAGTCATCTTCGATGATACCAAATTCAGGTTTTTGTGTCACAATGAACTGAGGAAGGCACAGAGAAGCCTTATTGGAAGTGTAGTTATTGCAAGTAAGCACACAAAATGTGAGTTCCAGAGTGGAGGCGGGCTCAAGCAAGCACATGACTCAAACACCCTCCTGAGTTTTAACTACAAAACAGAAATGAGGTTTCCTTGATCATTCCTCAACTGGTGTAGATGCCTGACATCTTTAGCTCAAATACTGTCATAGTTGCTTCTGTGCACTGTCCCATGCTCCTCTGGTAAATGTAGTGCCTAAGACGCAGTTCATCAAGTGGTTTGCCACATCCCCAGGCCGTCAAATTCTCTTACCTAGAGTGCATATGTGTCTCCAGGACAGTCTTCTGCTGGGTTCTCTTTCTCAGCTGTGGTCAGATTTGTTTTGTTTTGTTTTGTTTATTGGAGAGGGGTTGCGAAATCCAATTGATAATCATGGGTAGTTGTAAGGGGCAGGGTTTGAGGCTGCTGAATCCTGGAATTAACCTTCCTATGACTCATTGTAGGCAAGTCTGACCCTGCCTTCCCGCCTCAGGAGTGTAGTTAAGTAAAAGCATTTACCTAACACACTCATGGTCCTGACTCTGATTCCCAGCACCATAAAAGTGAAGGAACAAATGCCTGGATATGTTCAACACTTACTCCCTGTCAAATAGAGGCAGGTTGGAAGAACCTGATTTGCTAAAATTCTGCATTAAAATGTAGGGTCATGGGAGGCTGGAGAGATGGCTCAGCAGGTAAAAGCATTTGCTGCTCTTGCAGAGGATCTGGGTTTGTTTCCAGTACCCACGTGGCAGCTCACACCCGTGTGTAACTCCAAGTCCAAGGGGTCTGACACTACTTTCTGGCTTCCACAGCATCACACACATCACATGCACAGTCAACCACACGTGCAGGCAAAACACCTATAAGGATAAAATAAATACGTCTTTTAAAAACCCTTAGGTGAAGAATTTTAAATGGAATCAGGTACACAGTAAGATCCAGTTTATCAAGGGCTGCACAGGCAAGACCCTATTTCAAACAAAATAAAACTTGGCATGGTGGTTTATACCTATACACCAACCTTTGAAGGCTAAGGCAGGAGGATGCTTTTACTTTCAGGCCAGAGTGGGCTACATAGTAAGATACTGTCCCAGGAAATGGGGGTGGGGAGTGGGGACAGACAGACAGAGAGACAGACACACAGAGAGAGAGAGAGACAAAGAAAGAGAGACAGAGAGACACAGGAACACAGAGAGACAGACAGACACAGAGACAGAGAAAGACAGAAAGACAGACAAAAACAAAGAGACAGAGACAAACAGAATTCAGAGCTTCATTCAATGCTACTTATGCCCTAAACCAGGCTCAGACCTACACAAAACTTGAACCCCATGTGCTAAGTTTAAAAAGTGAAAGTTCAGTGCAGCCCAACAGTTCACACCCCCAATCCCAAGGTAATCAGAGTTGTTAGGTTTAAAACCAGGGATCTGTAGCGCTAAGATATCCCCAATATTTCAATTAAAAAGACATGTCAAGATGAAAAGTGGAGAGAAAATGTACTCACTACAGCCATAGCAGAAAGAGATAAAATGACCCTAAGTCTGACTTCAAGTACTGACAAAAGCTATAGGTTTAAACAGAGGGTAAGGGGTGTGCACAACTAAGGTGTGGCCCCAGCCTAGTCCTGGGAGAGCTGTGGAGACTTCTTGATTGCTTAAGGGAATAAGGTGGTTCTCCCAAGATCACAATTTTTGTTGCAGGGTGTGGCCCCCAACCAGGATAATTACCCTGAGCTGCTCTGCTCTGGAAAGTTCTGCAGTTCTGAGAATCTAAAATGGCTAGAAGAAAGATTAAAGAAAACAATATCTCTATGCCTTCAGCCAAAGAAAAGGAAGCCTGGGGGCGGGGGGTGGGGGGGAATGAAGGCAAAGATGGCAGGCTTTCAATAATGATGTAGGTCAAAATAAGAAGAGAATGTTTTTTAGCAAACATGGTTTCTAAGTACATGTCATATCAGCACAAGGGGAGCTGATGCAGGAGGATTACTGTAAGTCCAAGACCAGCCCGGGATATAAAGTGAGTTTCAGGTCGACCTGGGCTAGTGTGAGACCTTGCTTAAACAAACAAAAGGGAGTCTTGTACAGAGACATACATATATGTATTCCTAGCTCTTGAGAGGTGGGTCAGGAAGATCAGGAGTTCAGGCTACCAAACAAATTCAAAGACAGCCTAAGCTGTACACGAGATTGTGTCTCAGGAAAATAAATTTTAAAAAGTGAACAGTCAAAAGGGCCTGATAGAAGGGTATGCACCCACAGGCCATTCAGGGTCACAAAAAAAATTCTGATTTTTCTCCCCTTAAAGCTGAGTTTTCTGTCAAGTTCATAGAACTGAGAGTAACAAAAGAAGAGGGAGCCTTAACTGAGAAAACGCCTCCATCAGAGTGGACTGCAGACTAGTCTGTGGGGTATTTTCTTTATTAATGATTGGGGTGGGCGGGGTCAAGTAACTATGGGCAGTGTTATCCCTGGGCACGAGGTTCTGGGTGGTACAGAGAATCAAACTGTGCATACTGTGGAGAGCAAGCTAGCTTTGCATCAGGTCCTGCCTCAAGATTCCTGCCTGAGTTCCCTCAGGGATGGACTGGGAACTGTAAGCCAGGTGTGGCATCCAACGCCTCTACTCCCAGTGCTCTGAACATGTAAACAGGAGGGGCCTGGAGCTCACTGGCCCTACCAGCCCAGCCTTACCTTGCCTGGCCAAGGTGGCTCAGCAGTTAATAGCACTTGCGGCTCCTGCAGGAGAGAGACCCAGGTTCAGTTCCTAGAACCCACACGGTGCTTCACAAGCCTTCAGAACTCCAGTTCCAGGAGATCTGGCACTTTCTTCTGACCTCTTCGGGCACAAGGCGCACACATGATGCACACACGTAGATGTAGGCAAAATAATTATGCATGTAAAATAAATCTTAAAAAAAAAACAAAGCCATATGTGGTGGGTCAGGCCTTTAATTCCATCACTAGGAAGGCAGAGACAGGTATATCTATGTGAGTTTCGGGATAGCTAGGGATATGTAGTATACCCTGTCTCAAAAAATGAAATAAAATAAAATAAAGGAAGGAAGCAGCCCCTTTATCTTAGACTACAATCATATGTCAAAATTTGCATCTTTATTTTGCGATTAAAAATTATAATGGCTTATTATATAAATTCTTAAGTACAGTCAGGAAGAAAGTGACAGTCAGAATGAATATGCTTTAACATGCATGTGGCCCTAGACCCGATCCCCAGCACCTTTCAAAAGACAAAGAAGCCTACCACACACAGTACCCCTTTTTGGTAGAGGGGCAATGAAACTGACTCAGGGCCTCAACTACTGAGCTACACCCTAGCCTGATCTATGCACCTCACAGGGACCTGTGTTTGTCAATTCCCTTTATTATCTAACTGCTTCTCTGTCCTCTTTTGTGATCTCTGCTGAAATTACATCTCCTCTGGCTCTTCTACTTAACCTTCATCAGCCCACTTTCTGTCTCTGCTGGCAAGGGCGGGTGAGGTCACAGAGAGGTTTCTAGTCTCTTAAGATGACCCCAGCTCCTAAGCCTTTCTCTGTTGCCGATTTGGGGACCCCTGCAGCACCACCCTCCCTCTCTCCTATGTCCCACTGACCCAGGAGCTCCTAAGACAGGATGGTTCATGACCCATGACCTATGTTCAACCTTATCTGGTTTTAACAACGGCACAAACCAGAACCAGCAAATTACCTACACAACAGGCTGGTTTCAACTACAAATTACGCACAGATGCTTGCGGACCCCTCCTGTCCCACTGAAATAAGGAGAAGGTAGGCCCAAACCAAAGGCAATCATTTGAGTGAATGGTGTTTCCTGATGTGTGAGTATGTACATGTGCTGTGCTGTTTGGATTTACAAGCACGGAGTTCAGATAGCTCTGCATCCATACATCTACAAACAGAACCATGTAAATGTTAGCGTAGCCATATTAGGGTAGTTGAATTGGGCATAAGGATAAAAGAGGAAAGATGCATGACCGCTAGAGGCTGCCGCACCCCAGCTGCAGAGCGAGCATCGTGTAATGTCTCAAATAAGACCACTGCAAATCCTCCGGGGCTAACACAGCTGAACACGACAGTGTTCGTTCCCCTCCGCTTCATTGGTACGGTGTCTGCATCATTAGTCCTGAAAACTGTCTATTCTGTCACTGTGCCCTGAAAACTGTCTGTTCTGTCACTGTGCCGCCACGACACCCAAAAACCCATGGAAGGGCAGAGCTCGGAGCTAACCTAATGGGCGCGCTGACCTCCCCATACTTCTGGAGTCTTCACCTTGTCTCCGTTTAGCTCTTGAATAATCTTGGCTCCAGTGCCTCTAAGATGCAAAAGTCCCAGGCAAGTGATTGATCTCTCTCCCCTCTCCTCCCTTCTTCCTTCCCCTCCCTCCTCTTCCTCCTCTTCCTCTTCTCCTTCTCCCCCCCCCCCATGCCTCACCCCACACTCAATCCTTTGAAAGTGAACTTTACCCAACAATAAAATGTCTTCCTAACTCCTGACTTCCTGGCCTCTAAATTGTTTCTCCGACTGTAACAAGAGCCTGGAAACGTGAGAGGGTGGCAGCTCAGTCATAGAATACTTGGAAGCATGTGTACAGCCGTGGGTTCAATCCCCTAGCAAACAGAAAACACTGGGTACAGTTTCAATTCTACCTATCTCCAAGACCTCTCCAGGCTTCTTCAGTGGCAATAATGTAATAAAACTGATAAAACTGATTGATTGTTCTCCAGGTCAAATAGGGAATGGTTTGCGTGGATATTAACCAATAATCACTGTTTCCACTACTAGTCTGCCCAGTTCCTGAAAGTGGTTTGCCTCATGGAGAAGCAGTCCTAGTTATTTCAGCAAATCCAGTAGAGTGTTAGTAATCTGGGCCTCTTATGGCTAAACCTGGGCACAGTGAAACCACTGAACTGAACTGCTCCATGGGTAGAAAAAAAGGTTCATTGGAGATCAAAGTGCCAAGGCTATGTGGGGGCAAGGAATGGGGTAAAGTGTCAGAAAAATAGTGGATTTTATATGACAGTGAAAGGGTCAGCTCAGGACTGGAGAGGCTAACTAGCATTCCTGGTCAGCTCAGGAAAGGCCCTGAAAGAGAGACTAATCAACATTCCTCAGACAACAGAGGAGAAGACCGACCTGCGGGTCGGGGTCGGGGAGGTCAGAGCACATGGCACATCCTACAGGATGGACCATTGGTCACCCGCAGATAAGGGAAGTCCCTGCCACCTCATTCCCTAAAGACCAATCAGTTTAAAAGTCACACTGTTCTACCAATCATATTGTGCCTACCTGCTGTTTCTCTATGCTACCCCTGGAGACTGTATAAATGTTCACTGAGTGGGGTTCCTTCTCCTTTTGGATGCAGGATGACCCCAGTATGCTGAAACAATAAAATTCCTCTTGCTTTTGCAACGGTCCCCAGCTCTGTGTTGTTCACTAAGTCTACACTGTTCACTCAGGGGGTCCCCTGTAAACTAAGGCTCGTCAGAGTCTTACAACAATCATGGTGGTAGGGTCTTTGAGTGAGTCAGGCTGTTTAGATCGACTAAGAACTGAATCCCTTGTCAATAATCCACCCTTGGGGTGGATTAAGGGAGGTTCCTGGTAAACAGAAACCCACCCATGGCTTCTGTTTACCCAGCTAAAGTCCAGTTTAGGACATTGTAACCAGCAGTGCTGGAGTTTGTTTTGCTGGGGGGGCCGGGGGGGGGGGTCTGTTTAGACCTACTGGACTTAACAGCTGAAATGCATGTGAACACAGAGGAACAGTGTGAAATGAATAGGAAATGGTCCATCTTAGGGCATTTAAGGATAGAGAAGCTGAGTTGGTTGCTCACACTTGCAATCTCAACAGTCTGGAGGCCAAGCCAAAACGCCAGAGAAAAATCCTTCTCAAACTCCCCCTCCTGCCAAAATAATAACAACATTAATAATAATGGAACAGCTAGGCTTAGTGGCTCAACCTGCAATCCCAGAACACGAGAGGATAAGACAGAATAAATACATCAAAATCTCAAGGCCAGCCTGGGCTATAGAGCGAGACTCTGTCTCAACCCCTCAAGAAGGAGGTGCTTTCGTTAGGGTTCTTAATTGCTGTGAAGAGATACCATATCCACAGAAACGTTTTACAATTTTTTTTATTGTTTTCTTTGTGAATTTCCCATCATGCACCCATCTCACTCATCTCTCCTCCCCTTGTACCTGCCCTTGACCCTTGCAACCTCCCTCACAGCAAAGAAAACAAAATCTCCCTGTGGAAGCTGTAGTGTTCCACAGTATTCCACAGTAGTCCCTTTTCTCTACACTTCTTTGTTGGCAAATGTTCATTGCAATGACCTTTTGTCTGGTAGGAGGCCTCTGGCTTCTGCTACTCTATCAATACTGAAACCTCACTGGGACTCCTCTCACACCTCTTCATGCATTCCAGGAGTTCATTGATTGGGTACATGTTGGGGTGGGTCAATTCAAAGCCCTAGATCTGGGCCTGAGAGGAATCTGAACTGGTCAGACCATTGACTCACTGGCACCCCACCCCAGCAACCAGGACCAACTCTACCTAGTGTTACAGCCATTGAGAGACAGGGACAGCTCTCCTGCTCTCAGGACCCAAGATCAGGTATCTTGCCTGTCATAGGTGGTAAGGGACAGAGAGGGGCATCTCTCCCTTGCTCACACTAATACACTGCACAACAGACAAGTTGTGAGGCCAGCTCACCTATGCCCCTCACTCCAGGGTAAGCTCTACTGTACCCTCCGGATGAGGTGCAGGGTCCACTCTCCTGAGTGCCGCTCACTGCTGGTGAGGGGAAGGGCCAGCTCTCCTGCTCTCACGACACCAGGGGTCAGGTCTTTCACCTGCTGCAGGTGACAAGGGGTGAGAGGGAAGAAGAGTATCTCTTCCTCATCCATGCAACCACAAAGATGAGTGGCAAGCTCTCCCATGCTCATATCCTTGGGGCTGGCTCACCTGAAACTCCTGTACTCTTGAGAGTACTATAGCTGGTTAGAAGGAGGATCAGGTCTCCTGCTCTCATGCCTTCAGGGTCAGTTCTCCCACCATGTCCAGGCAAAGGGTGGGGCCAGTTCTACATAGCCCTCAGATATCAACATGCCCTCAGGAGGCAGCCCAGAACATGGATGTCCACTTGGCCTTTGGTGGTTAATAGACCCCCGCTGCTGCAGGGCCACAAACTCAGACATGGTCCCCAGTGGCGGTACAGGTCAGGAGGTCACTATGGTCCCAGGTGGCATCACTGGCTACTTACATCAGGCTGTTCCTCACTGCCTTTAAGTCTCCAGTTCTACCCCTCTTCACTGTGCCCACATTCTTCTGTTTCTCTTTATCTCCCATTTCTCCACTTCCTTGCTCCTCTTAGTGGCACCTGGGACCTCTGAGTGTCTGGGGTTGTCTTAGGAGTGGTCTCAGGAGTGCCCCATTTGTGCATTATGGCGCTGGGTAGAGGTCATTACAGTTCAGAGGTTTCATCCTCCGCTATCATCATAGTGGGGAGCCTGGTAGAACACAGGCATGGTGCTGCTGAAGGAGTAGCTGAGAGTTCGACAGCCAGATCCTTCGGCAGCAGGAAGAGAGAGTGACACTGGGCTTGGCTTGAGCTTCTGAAATCTCAAAGCCCACTCCTAGTGACACACTTTCTCCAACAAGGCCACACTTCCTAACAGTGCCACCCCATGAGGGTCTATAGTCATTTTCATCAAACCACCACAGAGGGAAACACAGAAGGCACCAAAGAGGAATAGGTATAGGTCTGAATTAATCCCCAATTCCAAGGTTAACGGTCTCATAGTATAGGGACGTACAGTACGGCGAGGTGAGCTTCTGTCCCCAGCCCTGCCTCAAGCAGGCAGAGGTTTTCTTTCCTCCCTCCTTTTACTTTTTAATATCTGTTAGATTATTTGAGGGGCACACAGACCACGACTTACATGTGGAGGTCACTGGTGGGGCTTGGTTATAGCCTTCCTCCATGTGGAGTCTGGAAACAGGACTCCGATCGTCCGATCTCAATGGCAAGTGAGTGTTCTTACCTGCTGAGCCAACTGCATGGACCTGAGGTTTTCTGCTGTTATTGTTATTGTTGACCTTGGTGACAGAGCATATGCATCAGTGTGCGAGGGAAGAGCCGGACGTTCCTTCTCTATTGCTCTCTGCCTTAGTCCCTCGAAACAGGATTTCTCAGTGAACTTGGAGCTTGCCTGTTCTTTGATGAGGATGGCAGCAAACAAGTCCTGCTGATCCTCCCGTCTGTCCCCTCTTCCCCAGTGTTAGGGTCACATGTGGTTATACACTGGGGTGCATGGAGTTATACCTGTTTTTTTACATAGGTGCTAGGGATCCAAACCTAGGTCTTCATACTTGCATGGCAAGCACTCAGAGACTGAGCCGTCTTCCCAGGAAAACTTTCTAAGACCCTGCAGTGCTATCAGTAACCATGGGTGACAGACACAGGGAACCAACGGTTTGTTCGTGGCAACAGGAGATGTACTTCAATAGAAGAATAGACTATACTGGTTCAGGCCTCTAATCAAGTACTAGGGAGATTGAGGTACACGGATTACTGTGAATTTGAGGCCAGCTTGGGTTCTATAGGTATTCCAGGCCATCTCAGAGGGAGAGAGGAAGGTGGAGGGGAATAACAACAAATAATGTTTTTCTCAAACACAGGATCTCAGAATATAGTCCTGGCTTAGAACTTTATATATGGGTTTATTGAGAGCTACCTGCCTCTACCCCCCAAGTGCTAGGATTGAAGGGTTGAACCTTCATGCCCAACTTAACAACAAACAATGTTGAAATGTTGAGAGACTCCAACGGAAAATTGCAACAGTTGGATGCCACAACCGTGTCTAGGACCAAAGTCTCCTGGGACTCCATAGCTAGAGTGCTGCAATGACCACGGCCTCCCAGACAGCTGACGAGGAAACACACTTCCTCTCTCCTTATTTGCTGGCTCCTCCCTCTGCTGAACCTTAACCAGAAGCCAGACAGCCAACAAGCCATGTCTTTCAGGGGTCAAGCTCCCTGTGCAGAGACATGAGGAATGACCAGAGAAATAGACAGTTACTGCCTAATCAGTTTACTGGTAAATATGTGGGGATATATTGTCTAGTGTAAGAGCTGGCAGTTTGAAAGAGGCCACCAAGAAAAACCAAGTGAGATGCCAGCAAGCCCAAGATCAACAGACAAAGTCCATGCATTTTATGATTTTTTTAAAAATATAACTAGGAACTTTAAAATAAATTAAGAAAGCTGGGTGTTTTAGCTCACACCTGCAATTGCAGTACTCTGGAGGTGGAGCCACAAGTTCAAAGTCATCCTTGGCTAGAGAGTGAGTTTGAGGCCAGTGTGTTGCAATCTACAACTACAGTCTCAGGGGAAGATGAGTGTGTCTATGATCAAGTAGAGCAAGGAGGAGGAAAAGGAGGAGGAAGGAGGAGAAAAAAGTGGCATGGAGGTGTGGAAGCAAAGGAGAATGAATGTTCGCTGAAGGGAAAATCATTCAGAATGTTTTTGTTCTTTCTATAATTTATTCTTTTTTATTTACATTACATCCCAATTGAAACCCCCACTCCTCCAAGTCCCACCCTTACAAGTCCCTCCCCCCATTACCTCCTCCCCTTCTCTGAGAAGGGGAAGCCCCCCTTGGGTACCACCCAGCCCTGGGACATCTAGCCCCAGCAGGACTAAGCACCTCCTCTCCCTGTGAGGCCCAACCAGGCAGTCCAGGTAGGGGAAGGGGATCCAATGGCAGGCAACAGAGTCAGAGACAGCCCTCACTGCAATTGATAGGGTACTCACATGAAGACCAAGCTGCACATCTGCTACAAATGAATGGGAGGCCCAGGGCCAGCCCCTGCGAAGCATTCAGACTATTAAGGAGAGTTAATAATGAGCACAGAAAGAACTGGCCACTGTCAAACAGCAGTAAGAATTCAACAAGTAAAAGGAGATGGGACAAAGTCTGGCTGCGAAGAGGACAAGGTTTTGAAAGGCTAGAGGAAGAAAGGTTGGGGTTTTCTTTGTAAATGAGCTTTGTAAATGAAATAGGAAGGACTGGGAGGGGTAAGAGGGGTGCATCATTAAACAGTCCTGGTCCAAGTATGGGCTCCTTGATCATTGTCTCAGTTCAGGTTCTGCAAAGAGGTCCCCAGAAGCCCTAATTCCAGTCACTGCTAGAGGAAATCTCTGTGGCTCTGGGAAGAAAGGTGCAGCTTTACCTGCAAGAGACAATTATGCTTATCTGGGAACGGTCTGTCCCGGAAGGGCCTGCAGTTCCTGAAATCCACAGTGACTGCAGGTTGAGAACCGTGATTTATCCCTGAGCCTTGAAGGTGGGGAAGGTCACTGGGTAGACAGTAATTTCAAGCGCAAGGTCAAGAATTTGAGGCAAAGTGAAGGAGACAGACACAAAATGCAAGGTTTAGTTACCTTGTGGGCCAAGCAAGGACTCACGGCTTCTTAGCAAGAGCGCTTTCCAAGTGCTTGACATGCAGAAAGCTAAACATGTCTAATGGCAATGAGGGAGAAGGAGGCACAGATCCATGTAGGGAAAGCACAGGGGTAAGGAGCCTAAGGCAGGGCAGCAGGGAACAGGGTTAGCTAGCGACAGCAGGACGAACTTGTATCCAAAGCGACAGGGAGAAGTGGGAGGTGAGCCACCTTTGAGGTGGAAGGGCAGTGGGAGGAGAGATTTAAACTTGTGGAAAGGTTTAAAGCTATCATTTGGGAAAACACACAGAACAAAGGTGGGTTGTGGAG